>NC_052150.1:56935262-57235262 GCF_902713615.1 Scyliorhinus canicula
GTGTGTGAAGGGACAGAGGATGGGGGAGGTATCCCAGTGGGCAGGGTGTGTGAAGGGACAGAGGATGGGGGAGGTGTCCCAGTGGGCAGGGTGTGTGAAGGGACAGAGGATGGGGGAGGTATCCCAGTGGGCAGGTGTGTGAAGGGACAGAGGATGGGGGAGGTGTCCCAGTGGGCAGGGTGTGTGAAGGGACAGAGGATGGGGGAGGGGTGGGTGTTTGTCAAGGAGGGTTGTCTCACTTGCTGCAGATCCGCCAACCTCGCATAGCGCGACATCCCGGGTGGCAGACCCCCCAACAAGGTCCAGTGCCCTCTGCTCAAAGGTGGTGAGGGGGTGCAGGATGGGCGAACCCCCTCCAGTTTTGTGCCGCTCACGGTTGTTGTGAGCGGACTTGGCCTGTTGGGGGAGGGTACATAGGTAGATCATTACAATACATAGAACATAGAACATAGAACAGTACAGCACAGAACAGGCCCTTCGGCCCTCAATGTTGTGTCGAGCCATGATCACCCTACTCAAACCCACGTATCCACCCTATACCTGTAACCCAACAACCCCCCTCTTAACCTTACTTTTATTAGGACACTACGGGCAATTTAGCATGGCCAATCCACCTAACCCGCACATCTTTGGACTGTGGGAGGAAACCGGAGTACCCGGAGGAAACCCACGCACACAGGGGGAGAACGTGCAGACTCCACACAGACAGTGACCCAGCCAGGAATCGAACCTGGGACCCTGGAGCTGTGAAGCATTTATGCTAACCACCATGCTACCCTGCTGCCCGGCAGGTATCAGCAGTCCGTTCAGATACTGGCACAGTTTGGGGGTCAAGTTGTCATAAGACGATTGCATCTCTCCATGGGGCCAGAGCGCTGGGTCTGTGACAACTTTGTGAACCATCCTCAAATAACTTTGGCCCAATCCCCCTCCACCCCCCGTGCCAGGGGGGGGGGGGGGGGGAGGTGGGTGATTAGGTAAAGGGGGGGGGAGGGATGATTGTGACCAGGGGGCACCTTCTTGGCACTTACCCTGGCAGCCCTGGTGAGGTCGTGTAGCTTTTTCCGGCACTGCTCTGCAGAGCGAGGGTTCTGCCCCACAGCACTGACGGCAGCGGCCACCTCACGCCAGGCCTGGCGTACCGCGCTGGCAGGTTGGCGATGCCCTCTCCACGGGCGGAGGATGCCCCTCCTCTGCTCGACAGCATCGAGCAGAGTCTCGACATTGGCCTCCACAAAACGAGGTGTAGCTCTCCTGGACTCCGACATCATGGCCGACAGATTCTGTGCTCGCCCGCGCCTTTTTACGGCGTCGGGCGGCGTCACGTGGGCGTGATCGTGTCGTCGCCGCGTTCCGTCGTCATCGCACACGTGATTGACGCGGCCGCGTTACTAGCCCATTTCCCGGAAGTGAATACGTCGGGAAATGGACCCTTCCCGACCGTCGTAAAACGCACCCGTTTTTTACGACAGTTTCGCGATTTTTCGCGGGTGCGGAGAATCGCGCCCATTGTTTTTCTTTCTGAAATGTCGTATTTACAGTCTCCACTCGATCATCAGTAAAGTGATAGAAAGGGTCATCAACAGTGCTGTCAAGTGGCACTTACTCAACAATAACCTGCTCACTGAAAAAATACTGGACAATCTCAGCAGGTCTGACAGCATCTGTGGAGAGAAAAGAGAGCCAATAGGCTGGATTCTACCACCCTGCCCGCCGCAAGAATGCCATGGGCAAGATGCAGACAATGGAAAACTCCATTGACCTCGGGTGGGATTCTCCGGTCGTCGGGCAGACATGGTTGGAGAATTCCACCCAACGTTTCAGTCTGGATGACTCAAAATGTTTGACAATGCTTTGACAAAGATTCATCCAGATTTGAAAAGTAAGCTGCCTTTTCTCTCCACAGATGCTGTCAGACCTGCTGAGATTGTCCAGTATTTTCTGTTTTTGTTCTGATTCCAGCATCCGCAGTAATTTGCTTTTCCTCGCTGACTGATGCTCAGTTTAGGTTCTGCCAGGGTCAAACAGCTCGTGACCTCGTGACAGTGTTGTTTTAAACATGGACAAAAGAGCTGAACATTAGAGGTGATGTGAGAGTGACTGCCCTTGATATCAAGGCAGCATTTGACCAGGTATAGCATCAAGGAGCCCTAGGTAAACTGTAATCAATGGGAATCGGGGGGGGGGGGGGACTCTCCACTGGTTGGAGCCTTCCCTCGCACAAAGGAAGATGGTTGTGGTGGTTGGAGATCAATCATCTCAGCTTAAGGATATTACTGTAAGATTTCCTCAGGGTAGCGTCCTAGGCCCAATCATCTGATGAAGGGCTGTTTCATCAATGACCTTCCTTCCACCATAAAGTCAGAAGTGGGGATGTCCACTGATGACTACACAATGTTCAGTGTAATGGAAAGCTCTCCATTTGCTGGGATTGAGCGTAGCTCCAACAACTCTCAAGAAGTTTGATACCATCCAGGACAAAGCAGCCTACTTCATTGCTCCCCCTTCCACAAATATTCAATCCCTCCTCACCGTTGAACATTGACAACCTTGTGTACTATCTACAAGATGCACTGCAGGAACTTGCAATGTTTCTTAGGCAGCACCTTCCAAACCCATGACCACTGCCACGTAGAAAGACAAGAGCAGCAGATACCCGGGAACCCCACCACCTAGAATTTCCCCTCCAAGATACTGAATTGCAACTATATCGCCGTTCCTTGACTGTTTGCTGGGTTAAAAGTTGGATACGCTCTCTAACAGCACTGTAGGTGTACCTCAGGGACTGCAGTACTTCAAAAGGCAGATCACCACCACCTTCTCAAGGGCAACGAGACATGAACAATAAATGCTGGTATAACCAGCGATTCCACATCCCGTAAATAAAAAAACATATTTTACTCAGATTTGTTCCTGAATAAAAGGTGTCTGAACTATCAACAATATACAGCACATAAAATGTAATATTAAAAATTATGTTGCAAACTTTTCCAAACAGAATTTTGGCAGACATTTTCCTCGCTTTTAATGGCTCTGGACAAAGGTGAGATCAGCTGTTTAGACCAAGATGATTTGTTAATTGTCTGTAAACCCCTTGTTTGTTAAATGCGGTTTTGAAACCAGGTACTGTAGCCACCTAAGATGGACACTGGGCTACAAAAATGGAGAACTGCTAAGGCTGCAGGGAGAAAACAGTCTTAGCAAGGACAAGCAGTTTGCAGAAGGCTAATTAGCATTCTGCACGTACAGAAACCAGTTTATGGCCAGGTGCAGGATCTCAGCTAAAGGTGTAAATGGCAACAACGATTTGCATAGTAATGAGGTGATCCAGATCTAGGCCCACACAATAGAAACATTTGGGTTTGAATGGATACTTTGAGTGGACGCCCAGACGAAACGGCACCATAAGTATCCATCACAAAGCACCATAGAGACCGCCCCACCCATCGAGAAGCGACCCTCAGATTGGGGGGTTTGGAAAATATCGATTGGGAGAAGACCCAATCGATATACAGCAGGTAGAGACCGCCCCGAAGAGGCACGGACTTTGGGGGGGACCTATAAAAGTAGACCCCGCACATGGTCCGTTCTGTTGTTTTTGGCTTCGGCTCTCTGCTGTCTTCATCGCTTTGCTGATACATCGCATCCTGACTCCAGTTCCATCACCAGCCGTTGAGCCACCAGCCATCGAACTGTAAGTTTCACCACGACGCTCGCTACGTGAACCAGACTTGCTAGACCCTGACGACCTCTAACTTTCTGAGAGTTGCAGACCAAGAACGGGACGAAGGCCTCGCTCCCTGACCTTGCCTGTTCCTGTTTAGATAGGTATTTTAGTCATTTAGTTTAGAAGTAACTTAGTCTTTAGCGTATGCATGTGTATTTATTATATTTGTTACAATAAATATCAATCGTTTGAACTTACTAATCGGTGTACAGATTTATTACTTTGAACCTGACCTTGATATACTTGTGAGGTGTCTAAATACGGCACCTGGCGACTCCGAGCAGAATTACATACACAGAGCTGTAGTAGTGTTAAGCACACGGCCTTTAAACGGAGGCGTGTTAATACACTCCAATAAAACGCGTAATACACTCAAGTAAAACGTGCAACAGTACTGCTAAGAGAATGGGAAATAGAAACATCCTTGAGAAGCAGTGGGCATGTTTCAGCGACTGCGCTGCATCTGGCGTGGAGTGGGGCACACCGGGTGAATAACATGGAGAAGGCAAAATTGAGATTCACGCCGGGCGCAAACAATTTTGCGATTCATCCGATTATGAGTTCCCGATCACGTGTAAAAATGGTGAGAATATCATTAATCTTCATTTGCATTCATTTCAATCTCATTAACGAGACTGAAGTCGAATGCAGCAGCCTCCTGGGAATTATCCGACTCTCCAGCAGGAAATCACGCAGGCATCAGTTAGAATTGCTTTTCAAAAATGTGAAGGTGGCGCAGTGCCTACTGAGGGGAAGTCAGAAGGTGAGTAGCCATTTCCATTTCCTGGCATGCAGCTCAAGGGCACCATAGTTGCTGCCCCAGAGTTGTGGGGGTGGGTGCGGTGGTGTTGCATTGGGTTTGGTCAAGGGGGCTAAGCATTCCAGGTCAGGGGTTGTACCGGGCCGCAGGATGAGGGGGCAGTGAGGGGCTTTGCGTCTGTGAGGCTTCTCCCCTTGGGGAACAGAGGGCTCCGCCTCTCATCCACAGCGTCAAGAAACCTGGCCAGGTCGGCATCAACGAAGTGAGGAGCAGGTCTGGGTGCTGCCATGCTTGTGTGTTGACTGATTTAGTGGTGAAGAAGTGTTTAAAAGCAGCTAAAGATTAACAGATTAAGTGAGACATTAGACTAAGTTAAATATGTCTATGCTGTACGCTCCCGTGGCCCAGGAACTAATGGCCTCCCATGGGAGACCTCGCCAGGGTGCAGTTTAGCACTGGTTTCCAGGCGTGGACCAGGCATAATAGCACCTTGGAGGTCTTCCAGGTCATTAGAGGCCCCCGGGTGATCAAGCTCAATGCACAATGGCACTGCCAGCCTGGCACCAGGTGTCAGGTTGGCAGTGCCAAGGTACCCAGGTGCCAAGTTACCCATGCCATGGGATCTGGCCCGAGGGTATCTTGCCCTTAAGAGGTGGGGGGGGGGGGTGACAACCCCTGGAAGAGCTACGTTGGGTACAATGGGAGGGGTCTGGCAGCTGTGGTGGGATTGATAGATAGAGAAATACAGCTCAGAACAGGCCCTTCGGCCCACGATGTTGCGCCAAACTTTTGTCCTAGGTTAATCATAGAATTTTGGACAATTTTTCATGGCCAATCCACCCAACCTGCACATCTTTGGACTGTGGGAGGAAACCGGAGTACCCGGAGGAAACCCACGCAGTCACGGGGAGGATGTGCAGACTCCACACAGACAGTGACCCAAGTCGAAATCGAACTTGGGACCCTGGAGCTGTGAAGCAATTGTGCTATCCACAATGCTACCGTGCTGCCCTTAAGAAGTTAACCTACACTCCATTATTCTACCCTAATCCAAGTACCTATCCAATAGCCGCTTGAAGATCCTTAACTTTTCCGACTCAACTACTACCACAGGCAGTGCATTCCATGCCCCCACTACTCTCTGGGTAAAGAACCTACCTCTGACATCCCCTCTATATCTTCCACCATTTATCTTAAATTTATGTCCCCTTGTAATGGTGTGTTCCACCCGGGGAAAAAGTCTCTGACTGTCTACTCTATCTATTCCCCTGATCATCTTATAAACCTCTATCAAGTCGCCCCTCATCCTTCTCCGTTCTAATGAGAAAAGGCCTAGCACCCTCAACCTTTCCTCGTATGACCTACTCTCCATTCCAGGCAACATCCTGGTAAATCTCCTTTGCACCTTTTCCAAAGCTTCCACATCCTTCCTAAAATGAGGTGACCAGAACTGCACACAGTACTCCAAATGTGGCCTGACCAAGGTTTTGTACAGCTGCATCATCACCTCACGGCTCTTAAATTCAATCCCTCTGCTAATGAACACTAGCACACCATAGGCCTTCTTCACAGCTCTATCCACTTGAGTGGCAACTTTCAAAGAACTATGAACATAGACCCCAAGATCTCTCTGCTCCTCCACATTGCCAAGAACCCTACCATTAACCCTGTATTCCGCATTCAGATTTGTCCTTCCAAAATGGACAACCTCACACTTGTCAGGGTTAAACTCCATCTGCCACTTCTCAGCCCAGCTCTGCATTCTATCTATGTCTCTTTGAAGCCGACAACAGCCCTCCTCACTATCCACAACTCCACCAATCTTCGTATCATCTGCAAATTTACTGACCCACCCTTCAACTCCCTCATCCAAGTCGTTAATGAAAATCACAAACAGCAGAGGACCCAGAACTGATCCCTGCGGTACGCCACTGATAACTGGGCTCCAGGCTGAATATTTGCCATCCACCACCACTCTCTGTCTTCTATCGGTTAGCCAGTTTGTTATCCAACTGGCCAAATTTCCCACTATCCCATGCCTCCTTACTTTCTGCATAAACCTACCATGGGGAACCTTATCAAATGCCTTACTAAAATCCATGTACACCACATCCACTGCTTTACCTTCATCCACGTGCTTGGTCACCTCCTCAAAGATTTCAATAAGACTTGTGAGGCGAGACCTACCCCTCACAAATCCGTGCTGACTATCCCTAATCAAGCAGTGTCTTTCCAGATGCTCAGAAATCCGATCCCTCGGTACCCTTTCCATTACTTTGCCGACCACTGAAGTAAGACTAACTGGCCTGTAATTCCCAGGGTTATACCTATTCCCATTTTTGAACAGGGGCATGACATTCGCCAGTCTCCAATCTCCTGGTACCACCCCTGTTGACAGTGAGAACGAAAAGATCATTGCCAATGGCTCTGCAATTTCATCTCTTGCTTCCCATAGAATCCTTGGATATATTCCGTCAGGCCTGGGGGACTTGTCTATCCTCAGGTTTTTCAAAATGCCCAACACATCTTCCTTCCTAACAAGTGTCTCCTCGAGCTTACCAATCTGTTTCACACCGTCCTCTCCAACAATATAGCCCCTCTCATTTGTAAATACTGAAGAAAAGTACTCGTTACAAGACCTCTCCTATCGCTTATGACTGAATACGCAATCTCCCGTGACTGTTCTTGGTTGGGATCACCCTCGCTCTAGTCATTCTCATATTTGGCACAGATGTGTAAAAGACCTTGGGGTTTTCCTTGATTCTACCCGCCAAAGATTTTTCATGCCCTCTCTTTGCTCTCCTAATCCCTTTCTTCAGTTCCCTCCTGGCTATCCTGTAACCCTCAAGTGCCCTGTCTGAACCTGGTTTCCTCAGCCTTACATAAGTATCCTTCTTCCTCTTAGCAAGACCTCTCTTGTCAACCATGGTTCCCTCACTCGACCATCTCTTCCCTGCCTGACAGGGACATACATATCAAGGACACGCAGTATCTGTTCCTTGAACAAGTTCCACATTTCAATTGTGTCCTTCCCTGACAGCCTATGTTCCCAACTTATGCACTTCAGTTTTTGTTGAACAGCATTGTATTTACCCTTCCGTCAATTGTAAACCTTGCCCTGTTGCACGCACCTATCCCTCTCCATTACTAAAGTGAAAGTCACAGAATTGTGGCCACGATCTCCAAAATACTCCCCCATTAACAAATCTAGCACTTGCCCTGGTTCATTACCAAGTACCAAATCCAATATGGCCTCTCCTTTGATCGGACAATCTACATAATGTGTTAGAAAATATTCCTGGACACACTGCACAAACACCACCCCATCCAAACTATTTGATCGAAAGAGTTTCCACTCATCATTTGGGAAGTTGAAGTCACCCATGACTACTACCCTGTGACTTCTGCAACTTTCCAAAATCTGTTTCCCAATCTGTTCCTCCACATCTCTGCTGCTATTGGGGGGCCTATAGAAATCTCCCGACAAGGTGACTGCTCCTTTCCTATTTCTGACTTCAACCCATACTACCTCAGTCGGCAGATCCTCCTTGAACTGCCTTTCTGCAGCTGTTATACTATCTCCAATTAATAATGCACCCCCCCCCCCCCACCCCCGCCAAGACTTTTACCACCCTCCCTAATCTTATTGAAACATCTGTAATCAGTAACCTCCAACAACCATTTCTGCCCCTCTTCTATCCAAGTTTCCGTGATGGCCACCACATCGTAGTCCCAAGTACCGATCCGTGCCTTAAGTTTACCTACCTTATTCCTGATGCTTTTTGTGTTGAAGTACACACACTTCAACCCATCTCTGTGCCTGCAATTACTCTCCTTTGTCAGTGTTACCTTCCCCACTGCCTCACTACATTCTTTGACGTCCTGAACATCGGCTCCCTTAGTTGCTGGACTACAAGTCCGGTTCCCATTCTCCTGCCAAATTAGTTTAAACCCTCCTGAAGACTACTAGAAAACATCCCTCCCAGGATATTGGTGTCTCTTGGTTCGGATGCAACCTGTCCTGCTTGTACAGGTCCCACCTTCCCCAGAATGCGCTCCAATTATCCAAATACCTGAAGCCCTCCATCCTACACCATTCCTGCAGTCACGTGTTCAACTGCACTCTCTCCCTATTCCTAGCCTCGCTTTCATGTGGCACTGGCAACAAACCATGGATGACAACTCTGTCTGTCCTGGCATTTAACTTCCACCTAACTCCCTAAACCTGTTTATTACATCCACACCCCTTTTCCTACCTACGTCGTTGGTACCAATGTGCACCACGGCTTCTGGCTGCTCACCCTCCTCCCTTAAGGATCCTGAAGACACAATCCGAGACATCTCTGGGCCTGGCACCAGGGAGGCAACATACCTTCCGGGAGTCTCGCTCATGACCACAGAATCTCCTATCTATTCCCCTACCATTGAGTCTCCTATCACTATTGATTTTCTATTCTCACCCCTTCCCCTCTGAGCCCCAGAGCCAGATTCAGTGCCAGAGACCTGGCCACTAGGTCCTTCCCCTGGTAGGTCATCGCCCCCAACAGCATCCAAAACAGTATACTTGTTTTGGAGGGGAACGGCCACGAGGGATCCCTGCACTGTCTGCCCGTTTGTTTTCGTTCCCCTGACTGTAACCCTGCTACTCTTGTCCTGTACCTTGGGTGTGGCTACCTCTCTGTAACTCTTCTCTATTACCCCCTCTGCCTCCCGGATGATCCGAAGTTCATCCAGCTGTACCTCCAGTTCCCTAACTCGCTTTCATGTGGCACTGGCAACAAACCATGGATGACAACTCTGGAGTTGGGTGCACTTCCCGCAGGTATAGTCAGCGTGGACACCGGTGGTGTCCCTCACCACCCACATCCTACAGGAGGAGCATGCTGGCCTCTTACCTTACCTTACAGAATACAGCTGCACTGTGGACCAACTGGAACTCCGCCCTCCGACTCTGCTCCCAGTCAGCTGTACTCTCTGTAAACTCCCGGCTCCCTTCACGCTCTTTGAGGAAATGTAGGAAATGAAATGAAAGGAGCACCTTACTCCCTTTTTACCTAAGTCCCTCAGTCACCAAACTCTCACTATAGCACTCAAATGCACCCAAATTCAGCACCCTCTCAGTCACCAAACTCTCACTATAGCACTCAAATGCAACCAAATTCAGCACCCTCTCAGTCACCAAACTCTCACTATAGCACTCAAATGCAACCAAATTCAGCACTCCCTCAGTCACCAAATTCTCACTATATCACTCAAATGCAACCAAATTCAGCACTCAGTGCAGACTTTGTTTGCACTGTAACTAGCTCAGATTTATACTGTGACTCTGGCCTCTGAAAACTGGCCTAATCCAATTAACTAATTAAGAAGCTCCAGCTGCAAGTTGTTACAAGTGGAACCTTTGTTTGAAGCTGTTTGAAAAGTCACCTTCTTCTGACCCAAACAGCAATTTTAAGTTAATTAACTAAATAAAAGAAAGACTAGACTTTAGATAAAAATAAAAAATAATTCCTTAATATCTCTCAGTCACCAAACTCTCACTACAGCACTCAAATGCAACCAAATTCAGCACCCCCTCAGTCACCAAACTCTCACTATATCACTCAAATGCACCCAAATTCAGCACTCCCTCAGTCACCAAACTCTCACTATAGCACTCAAATGCACCCAAATTCAGCACTCAGTGCTCCGAAAGCTAGTGATTCAAAACAAACCTGTTGGATTCTAAGTTGGTGTTGTAGGGCTGCTTTAGCACAGTGGGCTAAAGAGTTGGCTTGTAATGCAGCATAGGTTCAATTCCTGTACCAGCCTCCCTAAACAGGTGCTGAAATGTGGTGACTAGGGGCTTTTCACAGTAACTTCATTGAAGCCTACTTGTGACATTAAGTGATTATTATTATTATTACTTCTTACTGTTCTTGAAAAGCTGCAGTCCATGTGGTGTAGGTACACCCACTGTGCTATTAGGCAGGGAGTTCCAGGATTTTGACCCAGCGACAGTGAAGGAACAGCGATATATTTATAAGTCAGGGTTGAGTGACTTAGAACATAGAACAGTACATAGAACAGTACAGCACAGAACAGGCCCCTCGGCCCTCGATGTTGTGCCGAGCAATGATCACCCCACTAAAGCCCACGTATCCACCCTATACCAGCAACCCAACAACCCCCATTAACCTTATTTTTTAGGACACTAAGGGCAATTTAGCCTGGCCAATCCACCTAACCCGCACATCTTTGGACTGTGGGAGGAAACCGGAGCACCCGGAGGAAACCCACGCACACACGGGGAGGACGTGCAGACTCCGCACAGACAGTGACCCAGCCGGGAATCGAACCTGGGACCCTGGAGCTGTGAAGCATTTATGCTAACCACCAGGAACTTCCAGGTGGAAGTGTTCCCATGCATCTGCTGTCAAGAACAAAGAACAAAGAAAATTACAGCACAGGAACAGGCCCTTTGGCCCTCCCAGCCTGCGCCGATCCAGATCCTTTATCTAAACCTGTCTCCTATTTTCCAAGGTCTACTTCCCTCTGTTGCCGCCTGTCCTTGTGCTTCTGGATAGTGGTGATCGTAGATTCTGAAGGTGCTGCCTAAAAGGAGTCTTGGTGAGTTCCTGCATCTTGTACGTAGTACATACTGCTGCTACTGTGTGTCAGTGGTGGAGGGACTGAATGTTTGTATGAGGGGTGTCAATCAAGCGGACTATTTTGTCCTGAATAGTATTGAGCGTCTTGAGTTTTGTTGCAGCTGCACTCCTCCAAGCAAGTGGAGAGTATTTCATGACACTCTTGACTTGCACCTTGTGGACAGGCTTTGGGGAGTCAGGAGGTGAGATACTCACTGCAGGATTCCTAGCCTCTGACCTGCTCTGTAGCCACAAAATTTAGTTGGCTAGTCCAGTTCAGTTTCTGGTCAATGGTAACCCCCAGGGTGTTGATCGTTAGGGATTTAGCAATGGTATTGAATGTCAAGGGGTGATGGTTTCATCCTGTCATTGGAGATGATCGTTGCCTGGCACATCATTTGGGCTGCCAATGTTATTTGCCACTTATCAGCCCAAGACTGGATATTGTCCAGATCTTGCTGCATTAGTATGTGGACTGCTTCAGTGTCTGAGGAGTTGTGAATGGTGCTGAACATTGTGCAAGCATCAGCGAACATCCCCACGTCTGATAAGTAAATGCACATAGATTTAGTACATTTCGATTAATTCTGATGAGATTTCTGTGATGACAAGCGAAAGTGGTGCCGTAAGAATGTAGGTGGTCAACTGGGTCTTTGGCCGTGGATGAAAAAGTTTGAGAACCATTGATTAGTAGATATTTATGGTTTTTTTGATAGATTAAGAATTTGAATATCTAAGATTGTTCTGCCAATTCCCATGAGCACATTATTTCAGTACCAATGCTCTCCTTGAATGAAAACCGAAACAATGGCCATTTAATTTGTTATTGTGTTTACAGGAGTATTGCAAGTGCTGTTGCAAATTTGAGATAAGAGGTGTTGTCGCCAATTTATCTTGTCAGTTGTGATATCGCACTATTGAATATCTCAATCTTTTTAATAATTGCCACCTGTGTAAATTATTTTTAGTCCAGAGCTATTTGTTGAGGTGGAGTGATTTTCTGAATGTATCTATGTAATTCTGAGTGTTGGGAAAGACTGTGACAATTTGCTGTCCCTTTTCTGTGGTGGGTAGGCGGGCCTTTCATTGCTGGGTTGTGTGTGGGGGCTCATTGTGAAGGGGATGTGGGCGGGATCTCCTGCTCCACATTGGTCCCAGCTCTGCATCTGATTCTTTTTCATTGTGTTTTCTGCTGGTGTGCACAGAGCTGGTGAAGGGAGTTCGGGCTGCTCCAGGTTTGAGTGAGCGCTGCTGCTGCTGCCGCCGCCGGCCGATCCTCTCATCGCGGCTGCTACATTAATGGCGGCCTCTTCAGGGGAACAAGCAGACCGCCGGCCCATTCGCAGAGTCAGGTCCAAGAGCGATACGCCCTATCTCACCGAGGCAAGAATATCCCTCAACGTGGAGACAGGTATTGACTGAAACAATGCAGCGGGAATAATCTTGGGCAATAACGGGAATGATAATGAGGAGCAGCCTTTGTGCAGACAGAGATGAGAGAACATGGTATCAAGCGCCTTATAGAAGCAGCCAAGAGTCACAGAGAATGAATTCAAAGCACTCAGTGCACTGACGCAGTGTTGGAATGAGGTTTTTAATTATCTACTATTGTCTTTAAATATTGTGATGTTGCATGGCGGAAGAAGACGAGTTGAATTTCACCCAAACTGGTTGTTTTCTCTCGAGTTACAATAGAAGGGCTGCTGGCGCTTATGTAAATACGCTGCGATTATTATTATGATGTACTTCTTTGCTCCATTGTAAGAATCTGTAAGCTATTAGCCCGAAGTGATGAAGTTCATAGAGCTGGACCAGCGGCTGTCCCAGTTGCAGCTGTGTTTTATACACCTGCCTGCCCCGACACGCCTGCAGCAACATCAGCATCCGGCAGCAGGCTCTGGGTATCTACCGCTGGTGCTCGGACAGTCCTGACCACTGCCACACTCACTCAGCGGGGATTGAGCTTGTTAGGCAAGGACGACTGTCAACCAAATGGCATTTTTTTTCGTGAGGGTCTCATTTAATTCCAAAGCATAATTTTATAACTCTGCACGTTTATGGAGTTGGAGGAAGGCAGGTGAAACTTGAGTTCCTGTAATTTTGGTGGGAGTTAGTTTGCTGGACAATAACAAGTATAGCTTGTAATGCCATATCCAATATATACAGCAGTTCTAGATGTCCTGGGGTTTATCCTCATCTGCTATGGTTCCCTATAAATATACAAATCAGAAACTGAAAGGAAAAAATATAATCATAATCTATTTTTCATTGTTTTAATAAAGGCATCCGTGCCCATTTTTGCAAATCGTTATATTTTTTAAAAATGGTCTGTTGTGCTGTAAGAGAGCACGTCCATAGGGAAATATGGTTGTTTGTTATCATTTTAATTTCTTTTTTTTTAATAAACATTTTATTGAGGTCTTTTTTGGTATTATAACAACAACAGAATAAACAATGCACATGAAACTATAAACATAGTGCAAAAGCCGTCTCCCTCCCTTACAGGACCCACCTTTATTAACCCCCTACTCTAAGCTAAACTAACCCCCTCCCTTCTGCTGACTATTAATTTTCTGCGAAGAAGTCAACGAACGGTTGCCACCTCCAGGCGAACCCGAACAGTGAGCCTCTCAAGGCGAACTTGATTTTCTCCAAACAGAGAAAGCTAGCCATATCCGATAGCCAGGTCTCTGACTTCGGGGCCTTTGAGTCCCTCCAAGCTAATAGTATCCATCTCCGGGCTACCAGGGAAGCAAAGGCCAGAACGTCTGCCTCTTTCTCCTCCTGGATTCCCGGGTCTTCCGACACTCTGAAAATCACCATCTCTGGACTCAGTGCCACCCTTGTTTTTAACACCGTGGACATGACATCTGCAAACCCCTGCCAAAATCTCCTAAGCTTCGGACATGTCCAGAACATGTGGACATGGTTCGCTGGTCCTCCCGCACATTTTGCACACCTATCTTCCACCCCAAAGAATCTGCTCATGCGGGTCACTGTCATGTAAGCCCGGTGAGCGACCTTAAACTGTATCAGGCTCAGCCTGGCACATGTTGTGGACGCGTTGACTCAGCTCCTCGATCTGCATCTCCTCTGACCCCATAAGCTCCTTGTAAATGTCCGAGATGCTCCCTTCTCTGACCCACCCTCTGGAAACTACCCTGTCCTGAATCCCCCTTAGCAGTAGGAGTGGGAAGGTTGACATCTGTTTATGTAGGAAGT
This sequence comes from Scyliorhinus canicula, assembly GCF_902713615.1. NCBI lineage: Eukaryota > Metazoa > Chordata > Chondrichthyes > Carcharhiniformes > Scyliorhinidae > Scyliorhinus > Scyliorhinus canicula. Next base: position 56,949,601 of record NC_052150.1, read on the forward strand.
CCCACACCTGCAGATACTTGAGTTTGTTTCCCCTCGCCAACCCAAACTTCTCCTCCAGCGCCCTCATACTCAGAAAGCTCCCCTCTATAAACATATCCCCCATCCTCTCAATACCTGCTCTCTGCCATATCCAGAAACCACCCCCCCCCCCATCCCTACTTCCCGGGGCAAACCGGTGATTATTACAGATTGGGGACCAGACCGTTGCTCCCGCTGCTCCCACATGTCTTTTCCATTGCCCACAGACTCTCAGAGCCGCCGCTGGTGGAGTACCGTGCTGACGGGAACGGCAGAGGCGCAGTTACCAATGCCCCTAAACTAGTGCCCTTGCATGAAGCCACCTCCATACGCTCCCATGCCGACCCCTCCCCCACCACCCAGTTCCTGATCATGGCTATATTCGCCGCCCAGTAATAGTTACTAAAATTTGGCAGCGTCAGCCTGCCCTCTCCCCGACTCCACTCAAGCATTACCTTCCTTACTGTGGGGTCTTACCTGCCCAAACAAAGCCAGAGATCACCTTGTTTACTCGTTTATAAAAGGACCGCAGAATAAAGATGGGGAGACATTGAAACATGAACAGGAATCTCGGGAGGACCGTCATCTTCACCGTCCGAACCCTCCCAGCTAATGACAACCGTGGGCAGCACGGTAGCATGGTGGTTAGCATCAATGCTTCACAGCTCCAGGGTCCCAGGTTCGATTCCCGGCTGGGTCACTGTCTGTGCGGAGTCTGCACGTCCTCCCCGTGTGTGCGTGGGTTTCCTCCGGGTGCTCCGGTTTCCTCCCACAGTCCAAAGATGTGCGGGTTAGGTGGATTGGCCAGGCTAAATTGCCCTTAGTGTCCTAAAAAATAATGTTAATGGGGGTTGTTGGGTTACTGGTATAGGGTGGATACGTGGGCTTGAGTAGGGTGATCATTGCTCGGCACAACATTGAGGGCCGAAGGGCCTGTTCTGTGCTGTACTGTTCTAATTCTAAAAAACGGGAGCGCATCCCATCTCCGAAAATTTGGTCTACTAGCCGGGCCAGATTTAATTTATGCAGCCGGTCCCATTCCTGCGTCACTTGAATTCCTAGGTACCTAAAGCTTCCCCCAACTAATCGAGCAGCTCTCCCAATCGCTCTCCTGTCCCCTCACCTGGACCGCAAGCATCTCACTTTTCCCCATATTTAGTTTATTCCACGAAAACCGACGAAATTCCCCTAGAATCTTCATGATTTCTTCCATCCCCTCTAACAGGTCCGATACAGACAGACTTCTGTATAGAGCTAGACTCTGTGCTCTACCCCCCCCTCCCCCGGACCAGCCCCTTCCAGCCCCTCAAAGCTCTCAGAACAATTGCCAATGGCTCTATAGCCAGCGTAAACAACAGTGGGGAGAGGGGGCATCCCTGTCTCGTCCCTCGGTGCAGTCTAAAATAGTCCAATGTTGTCCTATTCATCCAAACGCTTGCCACAGGAGCCTGATACAGCAACCTGACCCAGTCAATGAAGCCCCGCCCAAATCCGAACTGTCCCACTACCTCCCACAGATAATCCCATTCTACCCGATCAAAAGCCTTTTCTGCATCCATATCATTTTTATTTTGACATGCTATAATTCAAGTATTAGTAAAACCCCATTGTTTTCTGAATGTGCTGTGAACTGTGGTTGTGGTTATCCAGTTCTGTGTGTTGGTTCAATGGTAGTTTCGATGTATGAGTTAGTTGAGAAACAAACTGGAATAATAAGTGCATAAAATGCTGAATGTGCTCTGATGTGAAATAGGATTAATAAACCTTTGTAAGCATTGATCTTTATTCTTCAGTTGATATTTTGCACATTTCTTCAAATATTATTACACAGATTGTCCATGCTGCTCAGAATTAGTGTTGTATAATGCTGCATATGGTTTGGATGAATGTGTTGAATTACTGTTTGCCATTTTTTTTGTTTGTTTGTTTTGTTTAAATTTAGAGTACCCAATTCCTTTTTTCCAATTAAGGGACAATTTAGCATGGCCAATTCACCTGCATCTTTTTGGGTTTATTGTTTCCAAATTATCTACGTTATAAAGGGTAGGAAAACTTACTAATCCAGTTAAGGCTTGAAGTTGCTTTGGGTGTGGGAGGTATCTTTTCATATCTGATATAATTGAATGTTGCATTTCATTCAGTGATGATGGATTTGAGATGAGGTTTTCATTTCTTGTACTTTTTAGTTTCATGCTGTCCAGAATTTCTCCAACAGATTAATTTACTTTTCTTTCACAAAAAGTTTTATTGTTCACAACAGAACCTTAAATTAGGGTGAAAGAAGGAGAGGAATTTCCAAAGTGAGTATTGATACCAGTGTGACCTGAAAATGGCAATGGGAGTGAAAAGTGCAAATGAAGTGAGAACTGGTAAAACTTGAGCACTGAGACAGGATGGAAAGGAGTTGATCCAAAAATATTTTTCTCAATCAATTTAATGAAATGGATATTTCCTTCAGCAACTTCAGTTATTCACTTTTTAAAAAACTCCCAACTGAAACAATTATTTTCCTTGTAAATATTAGAATTTGTAACGAAGATTGCCAGCTGGTTGTAATGAAATGAAATGAAATGAAATGAAATGAAAATCACTTATTGTCACGAGTAGGCTTCAATGAAGTTACTGTGAAAAGCCCCTAGTCGCCACATTCCGGCGCCTGTCCGGGGAGGCTGGTACGGGAATGTTGTTCATTAGCTTGGGTAAAATTGAGAAATACCATAAACTATGTTGGTGTGTACAGATTAAGACGTGAGTTGATACTTTTGAGCAATATATGGAAACATATATAGAAAATAGAAGCAGGAGGAGGCCATTCGGCCCATCGAGCCTGCTCCACCATTCATTATGATCATGGCTGATCAAGTTCAATACCCTGACCTTGCCTCCCCCAATCCCTTGATCCCTTTAACCCGAAGAGCTATATCTAATTCCTTCTTGAAATAACACAATGTTTGCGCTTCTTTCTGTGCTAGTGAAATCCACAGATACACCACTCTCTGGGTGAATAAATTTCTCCTCACCTCAGTCCTTAAAGGTTTACTCCTTATCCTCAAACCATGACCCCTCATTCTGGACTCCCCCACAATCGGGAACATTATTTCTGAATCTACCCTGTCTAATCCTGTTAGAATTTTATATGTTTCTATGAGATCCCCTCTCACTCTTCTAATCTCCAATTCATATAATCCTAACCGATTTAATCTCTTCTCATTTGACAGTTCTGCCATCCCAGGAATCAGGCTTGTAAGCCTTTGCTGCACTCTCTCCATAGTAAGATAGTTTAAAGCACTCTTGACAGTTTTTTGTAACTTATAGACGACAGGAGCTAAGTTAGTTCCTATACGTGTTGTTACTTTCAAAGTGTGCACTAAGAAACAAAATTGAAAGGACTTTTAAAGAAATTTTGAATTTAGTTATTAAAATAAAAATAAATGTTCCTATTACCTGCTTCCAGATTGGAACATATAAATTCCAGTGATATCTATTAGTTTTAAAAATTTACATTATTTTTCATATACATTTTGATTTTGCAGGTATGATATTCATTTTAAAACAGACAAAACTTTTTATTATCTTTTTTAATTTTTAAAAATAAATTTAGTGTACCCAATTCATTTTTTTCCAATTAGTGTGTTCAATCCACCTCGCTTGCTCATTTTTGGGTTGTGGGGACGAAACCCACGCAAACTCCACACAGACAGTCACCCAGAGGCGGGATCGAACCTGGGATCTCAGCGCCGTGAGGCGACAGGGTTGACCCACTGCGCCACCATGCTGCCCTAAAACGGACAAAACTTTAATCTGGACTTCTAAAGCTACTGTCTCTTGTGAATCAGCAGATAAAATGTTTCAAAGAAGTCTCTTCTGTAGCTTCGCACAGAGTGGGGATCATATGCAATTTAAAACAGAATTTGAAACAGGTGCTTAAACCAAAAAATGAAGCGAACATCAACACTTTGTTCATTACCTTTTTAACTTGACAACGTTTTTATTCAGATCTATCATCTGTTTTATGTGCTTCCTGTCCACCTTGCTCACTGTTTGCCCATTCCATATCTCTTTACATTTTGTGAGAAATTATTCCTTACTTTAAAGCAAGATATTTTCCACTTATTAATTGTAGAACCAGCACAAAAATATGTATCTATTATTGGAATTGTTTCTCCACATCAGTCATTTCCTCTATGAAGTGGTCTCCATTGTGGACAATGTGGTATGCCTTTACTGCGTCTATTTTTTTCTTGTCAATGAATGAAAAAGGCCTTTAGGCACATCATTTTTAATCATAGAATCCCACAGTACAGAAGGAGGCCATTTGGCCCATTGGGGTCTGCACCGGCCCTCTGAAAGAGCACCCTACCTCAGCCCAATCTCCCACCCTCTCCCTGTAACCCCACCTAGGAGCAATTTAGCATAGCCAATCCACCTAACCTGCAACTGTTTGGACTGAGGGAGGAAACTGCAGCACCCGGACAAAATCCATGCAGACACAGGGAAAACATGCAAACACCACACGGTCTCCCGAGGTCGGAATCAAGCCCAGTTCCCTGGTGCTGTGAGGCAGCAGTGCTAACCACTGTGCCACCCTGCTGCCCCATCAGCCAATGTATCCGAGTTTTTCATACATTTATTTGTGGCAGAAGAAGTGGTATGTCGAAATTTGCAGTTTACATTAGTAACTTTGAGTATTCTCAGTATTTGCTAGTCAAAATAATTGTCTGGTCATTATTCCCAGTTTTAGCTGCTGTTTGTACAGATACAAAGACTAGCCTAAAACAGACCTTCAATAGACCATTATGATCTTCCAAATAATGATGATCCTGAGTTTTGAGATGCCATCCAGATTTTACTACATGAAGTAAATAATGGAATATATTATAGTTAATATTTTGAAGAGAGTAACAATGAAATAGGAAAAAAACCTTCTAATTATCAAAGTTTGTGCTTAAACTTCTAGGTGCTATTCTGTGTATAATTAAAATATTTTTAAAAGTATTCACTTCTAGGGCATTTATAACAATGCTTTGAATTTTGTATTAGGTCCCAGTGTTTATGCAGTTAATATAAATCGTTCTACAGTGTGTTCTACTTTTTAATGGTTGTTTGTCCAATACATATTAACAATAAATACAATTTACGAGAAATTATAAAAAGAAAACTGGCTGTATGGTCCAATTTATATATTGGTGTTCTCCACTTGAGCAATCGTGCTAGTTCCATGTGCTCATCCTGATCCCATAATCCCTTTACTCCTTTTTCCTTTAACCACCTTGCTAACATGTTATAAAAAGTAGAGTTAATCTCTGTTTCAATTACTAACTCTAGAAATATATTTCATAGTCTCATAAACATCTGTTTAAAATAAATATTTGTTAAAAGTCTCCTGTCCGAATTTCTTGGATTTAATCTTGGCATCAAACTATTACAGAATCAAAGAATTCTGTGATTATTATTCCGGCATGGAAGGAGGCCTATCAAGTCCAAGCCGCCTCACTGCAGAACAATCCAATAGGTCCCATGATCCAACATAGCCCTGTATTTATGTATCCACGTTCTAGACTCTTAAGCCACTGGACACAACTTGCTGCTACCTTTTCTGTCCCATCTTTGTGAACTTGAGAATTTCATCTCAAATGGTCCCATAATCTTCTGTTCCACTGACGCTAGATCCAATTTTTTTTGTATTTTCATTTTTGAGACAACCAAATAATTCTGCAGTGTGTCCTCTCTGCATTGCTTCATTATCACTCATTTTTGATTTTGTTTTTAAGAAACTACACTTTGAACTGATTTCTCACAATCGGCGTAAGGGAGTTCTGAATACATGGGACATTGCAAATCAGTCTAAACATGGAACTGAGGTTTGAATGCTGCAGAATCAATAAGGCTGCAGTTATACTGCATTACCACTCTGAGACCAGTAGCTGGAAAGTGCAAAGCATAGCTAACAAAATAAGTATTTTAGAACCATCTGCAAACTGCATTCTGGCCATTTGGGAAAAAAAGTTTACAAAGCCTGTAGGACATTAATAGGATTTGTACATTGTTATCTGCAACAAACAAACATAAGTGTACCCAGACAAATGGTTTGGACAGGCTTAAAACAATTTTAATTTTTAATGTTATTAGTTGGCCACAAATGGATTTATGTGTTGGGTAATATTAAAGCAAATTAAATCTCTTGTGCATTATTTACAGTCTGGAACACTGGTACATCCTCCTTGTTCTGCAATGACTGGGTGTGGTAACATTTAACTGTACATTATTGAAAACCAAATTGTCCATTTTCATTATCTCTGTCATTGAAGTTGCTGTGGTTATGAGTGTGAGGTGCATGATTGGTATCGTGCTTTGAAACAGATGAGAAAGAATCATACTTTTTACTACCTTTCCTTTTTGTGAATATTTATGTTCAAATAGTGATGCCATTTATGGGCAGTGGGGCTCAAGAGGATATGGAGTCGGTGAGGATTTGTAGCATCAACTGAGCCTTGTCAAAGTATTCTGCCAATGTTAGCCCCACCTCCATTTTCCTGCCTCTTTTCAAATATCTTAAATATATTTTTGACCAAATTATTCTTGACTACTTCTTAAGTGCTATGATTGATTCAACTTTGATTATCACTTATGATAATCTGTTCCATATATTAATAACTCTGCTTCTTCTGAGATCATCCTTTATGTTTCGAGCACTAATTCTGTCTCTTCGTAACAAATTCACCAACCAGTTCAAATTTCTTTTAACTCTTCAATCCTCTCAAACCTACCTGAACATTTCAATACCTCAATATTTTTCCGTGTAGTATCTTTTTCTGTAAAACTGTGAATCTCTTCAGCTCTTTTTCTAGCTAACGTGAAGTGCACCCCCCAGATCTCTGTACCTGAATTCATTGAAAATGTTATTGTTTAATTATGGGCACAATTGAACGGAAGGGTTTCCAAGTGTCACTTGTGGCTGGTTCTGCCGGCGTGTTCCCCACTGCTATCTTACTACATTTAGTCACTTTTGTGGGCCTTGGGGAGTTTCTCACAGGTTTAGCCCACACTTAGAATTATTTTAATCACTGGGAGATGAGCTTGCTGGCCGGACTGACTCCTCAGAGTTCGGGCCGTCATTTTGAAAGGGTGCCCCATCTCTAAGTGAGCTTCTGGGTCTCCCCCACCCCCACCCGTGAGCAATGTCATCTCCCACACATATGGGCATTACCCTCCCTCCCCCCTCCCCAAAGTGATGACACCCCACTATGGGGTCCCTGGACACCCCCCATACACCCATTTACAGAAGGAAGCAGTCGCGTAGTGATATTGTCACTGGACTAGTAAACCAGAGGACCAGAGTAATGCTCTGGGGCGGCATGATGACATTGTGGTTAGCACTGCTGCCTCACAGTGCCGGGTTTAATTTCAACCTCGGATGACTGTCTGTGTGGAGTTTGTACATTCTCCCCGTGCCTGCGTGGGTTTCCTCCGGGTACACCGGTTTCCTCCCATAGTCTAAAGATGTGCAGGATAGGTGGATTGGTCATGCTGAAATGCTTATAGTGTCCAAAAGGTTAGGTGGGGTTGTGGGGTCACAGGAATAGGGTGGGTGGTGAGCCTTGGTAGGGTGCATGTTTAAGGAGTTGGTGTAGTCATGATGGGCTGAATGGCTTCCTTCTGCATTGTAGGGATTCTATGATTCTATGATCTGCCCACTTCCATCATTCTCTACTTGCTCTTACACTGCCGACTGGCTGCACCTTTCGCATTATCTTTGTACTTTCTCCATTTGCTATAACTTCTAATCTGATGTACTTGGCAGGTTTTGATATTGACCATTCTATACCCATTTCCAACTCCATAATGTATATGGACACAAAAAGGTCCCAACATATACACTGTGCACTTTAGCAGAACAGTGGTTAACAATCACAGTGCCAGGGACACGGGTTCGATTCCTGTCTTGGGTGACTGTGTGGAGTTTGTACGTTCTCCCCATGTCTGCATTGGTTTCCTCCCACAGTCTAAAGATGTGTGGTTTAGGTGGATTGGGCATGATAAATTGCCCCGCAGTATCCAGGGATGTGCAGGTTAGGTGGGGTTATGTGGATTGGGCTGGGGGGGGGGGGTTGGACTTGGGTAGTTTTTCGGAGGGTCAGTGCAAACCCAATGGGCCGAATGGCCTCCATCTGCACTGTATGATTCCTTGAACCTTTTGTAGTCAACTATGTCACGCCACTGTATTTCCTTTGTCGAGACACACTACTTTGACTTGCATTGGACATATTCGTTACAGATTCATGTTGATTGTCTCTGTTAAGCTTATGCTTTACTGAAAGACAGCATAATAAGGAACATCAGTGAACAATGAGTTTGACCAGCAAATTCAAATCAGCTGTGGGCGATAATTGCACGGCTTAGTCCTTTCTCCTTTTTTAAATACAGGATGTAATAAGGACGTTTCTGTTTTTATTTGTGTCATCACAACTACAGAAATTTGGTCGCCTTGTATTTCCAATCTGGAGATGATTACTAGAAGTATACCCGTACTGTCCTTCTTGCCATTAAATATAGTTGGGTGTATGTTGTGCTGCTCAGTAACTGCTTCTGAGGGAGAAGCTTCACAGATATAATGATTTTTTAAGCTTGTGTAATCTCAACTCAATAAAATGAATAAGCTTCACATACCTTTTGGAGATGAGGGGCAAATAAGAGGAATTAATGAGATTCCAGGTGAGAATGGAAGCCAAGTGTTAATTTTGCTCTTCAATATTCTTCAGTCCAATACTCTTCAGTCCAAAGATGTGCGGGTTAGGTGGATTGGCCATGCTAAATTGCCCGTAGTGTCCTAATAAAAGTAAGGTTAAGGGGGGGGTTGTTGGCTTACGGGTATAGGGTGGATACGTGGGTTTGAGTAGGGTGATCATGGCTCGGCACAACATTGAGGGCCGAAGGGCCTGTTCTGTGCTGTACTGTTCTATCTATCTATCTAATATGATCCTGGAGCAGTGTATGACCTTAGCAGAGGAATATGAAACTATATGTGCCAGTCTGTGCCACTTGGACTTGAGGCGGCAAAAGTAGAGGCCACATGGAGGGAAATGACCAAAGTGGGAGAACAGTTGAGCAGGGAAAGGTATCAAAATTAAGTGTTGAACAACTTGACAGCTGGTATGAAGAAGAAATGAAATGAAAATCGCTTATTGAAGTTACTGTGAAAAGCCCCTAGTCGCCACATTCCGGCGCCTGTCCGGGGAGGCTGGTACGGAAATCGAACCGTGCTGCTGGCCTGCTTGGTCTGCTTTAAAAGCCAGCGATTTAGCCGAGTGAGCTAAACCAGCCCCTGACCAAAGGGCTTGAGAGTTTGAAAGTGAAATGTTGGGGGGGCAAGTTTATTTCTAGGGACAAAACATAAAAAATAGGTAATTTGCCCCTCCTCTGCCATTCAACATGATACATGACCAATCTTCGATCCCAATGCCATACACCTGTTTTCTCCACATATGTTCAGAGTCGAAATCTATCCATTTGCTTTTTAAATATATTCAGTGACTTGGCCTCCACAACCTTCTGTGGTAGCGAATTCCACAGGTTCACCACCCTCTGAGTGAAGAGGTTTCTCCCCATCTCAGTTATAAATGTCCAATCCTATATCCTGAGACTATAACCCCTTGGAGTAGACCCCTCCACCACCAAAGCAAACCACATCCCTGCATCCACTCTGTCCAGGCCTGTCAAAAATTGAAACCTATTCCAAAGAATGCAGGCCTAGTCGATCCAATATTTCCTTATACAACAATCTCGGTATCCCAGGAATCCGTCAGGTGAACCTTTGCTGCATTCCCACCTTGGCAAATATATCCTTTCTTAAGTAAGGAGACCAAAACTACACACAATACACGAGCTGTGGCCTTACCAAGGCCCTGTAAAGCTGCAGTGAGACATCTTTGCTCTTGTACTCCAGTCCTCTTGCAATGAAAACCAACATACCATTTTCCTTCGTAACTGCTTGCTGTACCTGCATGCTTGCTCTCTGTGACTGGTGTACAAGGCCACCCAGATCCTTCTGTCTTTCAGCATTCTCCAGTTTATCACCATTTAAGAGGGTGGTGTTTCTCTGCCAAAAGTGGATAACTTCACACTTATCCACGTTATACTGCATCTGCCATGTATTTAGCCACTAACTCAACTTGTCTAAATCACATTGAAGCCTCTTAACATCCTCTTCAACACTCACGTGCTCACAAGGTTTTGTGTCATTAGCAATCTTGGAAATATTACATTTGTTTCCCTCATCCAAATCATGGATATATGTTGTGAATAGCTGGACTCTAAGCACTGAACCCTGTCACAGCATGCCACTCTGAAAAAGACCCATTTTTTCCTACTCTCTGCTTTCTGTCTGTTCACAAATTCTCAGCCCATGCCAATAAATTACTCCCAATCCCATGATTAAATTTTGCACACTAACCTCTAATGTGGGACTTTATCAAAAGCTTTTTGAACATCTAAATTCACCTCATCCACTGGTTATCCCTTGTCTATGCTGACAGTGACAGCCTCAAAAAATCTAGTCAGTTTTTTAAACATGATTTCACTTTCAATAATCGCTTTGATATTTTCAAAGTGTCCTGTTAGGTAGCACAGTGGTTAGCGCTGTTGCTTCACAGCGCCAGGGATCCGGGTTCAATTCCCGGCTTGGGTCACTGTCTGTGCAGAGTTCTCCCCGTGTCTCCATGGGTTTCCTCCAGGTACTCCGGTTTCCTCCCACAAGTCCTGAAAGACATGCTTGTTATGTGAATTGGACATTCTGAATTCTCCCTCTGTGTACCTGAACGGCGCGGAGTATGGTGACTGGGGGCAGTGTTAAGTAAGCCTACTTGTGACACTAATAAAGATTATTATTATTATTGTAACACAATCTTTATATTAGAAGCCAGAATTTCCCTACGACTAATGTGAGGCTGACCGGTCTGTAATTTCCTGTTTTCACCCTCCTTTCCATAAATAGCAGGGTTACATTTGCCGCACTCCAATCTGCCAGGACTGTTCCAGAATCTACAGAAATTTGGAAGATGACTGAAAGCCAATAAATCCACAACGCATCCACGTTTTATTTTAGTACCCTGAGGATTTATTGGCTTTCAGTCCCATTACTTTCTCCAGCACTCCATTAATCAGCCACAGAGGATGTTGGGAGTGAGAAAGTAACTGTGGCATTATTCAACAAACAATAGGAGCCCAAAGTTCAGTGATTGGGATAAGATGTTGAAGTTTGGAGACGGTGCCACACAGGAGGTTAGTCGGAGTGCAGGGGATTCGGGAAAAGTACTTGCATGGATTGAGAATTGGCGAACAGACAGAAAACGGAGAAGCAATAAATGGATGGCATGCATGTTACTAATTGGGTATCGTAAGGATCAGTGCAAATCAAGAGGATTTGAACAGGCTATGTGAATGGCTAGAACATGGCAGATGGAACATAATGGGTGTGAAATGATTCACTTTGGTAAAAACAAAACAGAAAGACGGGGTCCTCCATTTTGCCAGCAGTGCACTCACACCCACGATTTCATTACGGCATGGGGGTGCCCACAATGGGACACCATTGGCCCGCACCAGAAAACGGGTGCGGTGGACAGAGGAACCTGCCCAGGATATTTCTTAAATGGTGAGAGGTTGGGAAATGCAGTTGTCCAAAGGGAATTGGGTGTCCATTTGCAGGCTAGTGACATCAAGGGATATGGCGATAGTCTGGGGAAAGTGCTATTGAGGTAGATGATCAGCCATTATCTAAATGAATAGCGGGTCAGGCTCTTGATACCTGTTCCAAATACTTATGTGATCATTAGCATACATTCCCAATTCTGGTAGAGAGAAAGTTATTAATGAAACAACTGAAGATGTCTGAACCTAGGACATTGCCCTGATGAACTACTGCAGAACTGCCCTGTGGTTGAGAGGATGACAAGAACCACTTTCCTTTGTGGGGATATGACTCCTGCTTGTCGTGAGTCTTTCTGAAAGCCTCCACCCCCACCTTGATTCCCACTGTCTTCAATTTTGCTTGAGCTCTTTATAGCCAGATTCCATTAAATACTGCCTTAATGTAAAGGATAATCACTCTGCTTTGCCTCTGGAATTCCGCTCTTTTGCCCATGTTTGGACCAAGGCTTTAATGAGGTCTGGAGACACGTGGCACTTAATGGATCCCAAACTGAGCATTAGTAAACAGATTCTGGGTGAGTCAGTGTCACTGTTTAACAAATGTCACTGACACATTCCATCAATTTGCTTATGATTGAGAGTAGAGTTGATGGAGATTAATGAAGTGGTGAATGGCCACATTAGAGGTTTAAGTAGGGTGATCATTGCTCGGCACAACATCGAGGGCCGAAGGGCCTGTTCTGTGCTGTACTGTTCTATGTTCTATGTTCTATATGTTCTGCTTTCCATGGACAGGACATAACTGGACAGTTTTCCACATTGGCAAGTAGTTATCAATATTGTAGTTTTATTGGCATGGCTTTGTGAGTGGTGTGCCAAGTTCTGGAATACGAATCATCAGAATTACAGCCAGGATGCTATTTGAGGCCTTGGCATTGGTGTATCTAGTGCACTCAGTCATTTCTTGACATCGCATGGAGTAAATTGAAATTAGCTGAAGATGGCATTTGTGATGGTGGGGAGAAGGTTGAGCTGGATCTTCTGGCTGAAGATAATTGCACTTCAGCATTGTCTTTTGCAATCAAGTGCTGGGCTCCGTCGAGGATGGGGACGTTCATGTGAACCATGACCATGAAAGATCATTCTAGAGAAAGGAGGGTAACAATTAGATTAAGTATAAATAGGTGAGAGTTAGTTGATAATCAAGTATAAACCAACAGGCCAAAATGATGTGTGCATGGGCCAACTTTGGGGAGAATTGGTTTAAGAGGGTTGGATGAGGAGATATTTATTGTAGACCCATATATTCTTTATGAATATATAATAACAAGAATACATAAGTTGATTACATCCCTTAAGGTAACAATGGGACAGGAAGGGAATGTCAAATACACAAAAGTACAAAGGAATGCAGCTGGGAAACTATTGCTGGTTTCCATGGAGAGGCGTTACAACATGCCTTTGTCAGAAACTAGTCTGTCAAGTACTGTTTTGCTCATCGAAGCAATATGCATTCCTGGCTGTCGAATTCTCAAAAGCATAGAATCCCAACAGTGCAGAACGAGGCCATTCGAGTCTGCACCTTGCCCATGCCCACTCCCCACCCCATCCTCTGTGGAGCCAGCCTGGCTGGCTCTTCAGGTCCCGCCCTTCCAGACTGACGACGTAAACCATGCCCCCCGATTATTAATTTTTTTGTCAGAGGGCTGGAGACCTGAGGCAGGATGCTCCATGTCAGAGAGGCCTGAATCGCGTGAGTTCTATGGCCCCAAAAGTGGTGACGGTCCCAGAGCAATTCAGGATATCCTAATGGGCTAGCACAGGCGCCACATGACTAGTGCAATTCCAACGAATGCTGGCCTGTGATTTGCTGGGATTGGCATTGGCTCCAGAGAGCCTGACGAGCAGGAGCTGCATATATGCACTCCTCTCCTCACACCCCCCCATCCCAGCCAAGAAGATGGAACTGGTTGCGCTGGAGCTTGCCCATCCCGTTGATCGGTCGCCTGGGACCACAGAGTACCTAGAGGGTGGCCTGGGGTGGCACCATACAACCGGTGGAGCTAAGTTCACAGTTGGCAGTCAGCAGCATGCGCAGCCACATGGCTGCTTTGCAGGCTGTGGCAATGGCGTTCTGTACCCGTCCACACAAACCCGCTGGTCCAACTCCTGGCTGCCCACCGCTAATCACCCCTGCCCCCAGCCCTGGCAGAATCTGCCTTGCCAGCTGCACAACTGTCATCACACTGTAGTGATGTTAGACACTTTCCGCACCCCCTCTCTCTCCCTCAGCGGCCATGGCGCCTGTTTCCCGATTTTAAAGACCGCAAGTGAACTTTGCCATCAGTAATTCCTCCCAGTGGAGGCGGAGCATCGCGGAAGGCCTGGAAATTGCCCTTAATGATATGCCAATGGTGTTTACTGCACTATTTGCATACCCACGCCGGCATGCAATGTTGAACACATTCACACCTCTTTCAAGGCACCGGAGCATGGCATTCCATCAGGAGTCCGATGCCAGCCTCTATTTTCAGCTGACACGCCATTCTCGATCGTGGGCGGGATCCTCCGGTCTCTGATGCCAAAATCGCGTTTGGCGATCACAACCAGAGAATCCACATTGGCGCCGAATTGAGCGCCGCTTTTGTGATGCTCCGCCCCCTCCAAAATGGCGTACTATCAGAGTACGCCACACGCCGTATGGACGGCCTCAGAATGTTACCTGAGGCCCTCAACCCAATGCTCTGCCCCCTATGGGCCAAGTTCCCGAAAGCATTGGTTACTCATGGTATTTATTTTCGGGAACTCGGCGTGGCGGTTGTGGACTCAGTCCAGCAGCTGGGAGGGAGGCGGGGGTGGGGGTGGGGGGGGGGGGGGGGGGGGGTGTAGGGGGGGGGGGGTGGTGGAGGGGTGGTGGACGGGGGGTAGCCGATATGCGGAGACAAGGGGGCTTTGGCGGGGGCTGGAGGCACTGGTGGGAGGTGACTGGTGATGAGCCTGGCCAAAGGGGGACACTATTTGGCAGGCCGGGACCATGCGCAGGCTGCCGCCATGCGCATACGCGGCCAAGGACCCGGCAATTCCCCGGCCGTATCTGCAACAAGAGCCGGGTGCTCTATGCTGCGTGCCTGCTAGCCCCTCACCAGACAGAGGGTCGGTGGTTGTTTAGCGCCTTTTTTTTAACGTAAAATGCCACCGTTCCTACGCCAGCGTCAGCACTTAGTCTCAGAAACGGAGAATCCAGCCCCACTTTTCCCAATTCCGGCGTCGCTGGACGGAGAATGCAGCCTCTGGTCTAAAAACTCTGCAGAGCATCTGGAGAGTGTTATGTATTCAAGTGTTGCAGTCTGCTAGGGAATGTCACGTGCTTTGTCGTGATGTCAGCAGAGTGTTCGCACGGGCTTTCAGTTCACCACCCTGCACTGCACATGTCCGTTAGTTTCAGATCTTGAAGGTGTACATCATGTCATCCACATAAATGTTTATTCTTCATTTGCATTTCTGTTTCAAAGACAAATCCTGGTACTGAGAGGCTTACCAGGATCGCTCTGAAGCTGTGCAACTCGCCAGCTCTTCCATGGCCACGTACCCGGGGGAGGGGGGTGATGGAGCCCTTTCTCTGCTCGGATGTGACTCTCCAGCCCAGCCGAGTCAAGTTGCCAAGACCCTCGGGACACATCGGCTCGGAGTCGCCGGTCGGTGCTGCGTGTGTCCGACGGGGGTTACGCAGCTTCCCTCTCCACAGGGAATCGGGTACCGGGTTCAACTACGAAATACGGTGCAACCGGATCGCGCCCGCCAAGCGGAAGCGGTACGACACACGCACGGGAGCTGTGTGCAACCCTTTAGTTCTTGCTTTCTCCAAATAAACCCTGACGAACAGAGTGTGGCGCCTTTACTTTTCTCTTTGTGGCTATCTTGGGAACTATAATAGAGATACACACGCTGGTTTTCAGTCAGGGCTTGACACTGACAAATTAGAGGAAAATTTCACCCATAATATCGTTCACTCTCCAACAAACTCCAGTCAGCTGGTTGCATTGTAGTTGTACAGGTGCTGCATCATGAAATGTGGAGCAGGTATCAGGCACATATACTCTTCACTAGTAAAGTCTTTAATGTTTCAGATGTTTTCTGAACCATGTTGATTTTTGCTGGTTCTATTGTTGTTCCCATGTGTTGCTTTGAGCTTAGACAGCCTTGTGATTCCATTATAACTTTGCCTGTGGGAGAAGCCTAACACACGGAGGAATTTTTTCCCAAATGATTTGGTTTGCCACCTGCTGTTAATTTATTTTTTTTCATAAAACAAGTCCCATCTTGTATTTTCTACCAATGTCTGCATTTGTAACCTTTTGAGCAAAATACAGGTGTAACAAGCAGCTTGCACCATATTACATCCTCAGGTTATTTGAAAGTGCCCACATTCAATCAGTTACTTTTTCCTGAATTGTCACCACTGTTTTGTTTGGGAAAATGCAGCACACAGATTATTTGCAGCAGAATTCCACCACCAAAATAAATAATCAGTTCTATGGTTTTATTAGTGTTGAAGGGACACATCTCCAGAATCTTACTTGGAGCAAATAAACAATGGTTTTTGTGGTTCACCTGAACACGTAGATCCTGGCTTAATGTTTCAACTGAAAGACTGTCTACAAACTGCACTGCAGTGTTGGCCCCGACAACATGCTCAAACACGAGGGTGGGCTTTGAATTGTGAACTAGAATGTTATCAGCTGGATGAAACTAACCGTTTATTCATCTTGCCCATTGTAATAACACTGACTGACATTTATGTGAGCTTTGCCTGCAATGATGCCAATTAGGGCCAATAGGTGCTTAGATTTGTGGTTCAGGCTAGCTTCCTACAGATGGATGCATTGTGTCATTGACCAGATATACATGACCATCAAACCACCCATACATCACTCCGAAATGTTTCTCAATCATAACGACTTCCACTCCATTAATGTGCCCAATAAGCGAGGACGTTCTGGACTTAAATTTAGGAAATTAAGTTAGGCACGTGGAAGGGGTATTATTTGGGAAGCACTTTGGTGGAAGTGACCATAATTAATTTAGAGTAGTTATGGAAAAGGACAAAGATCGACCGGGAATAAAAGTCCTCAATTGGGGTGAAGTTAGTTTTGCCATGCTGCAATGTGAATTAGCTAATGTGGACAGGAAACGACATCAGTGTCAGATCTGTAGGAGAAATTGGGTGAAATTTCCAGAATGGAGATCAAGTGCGGTGGCGAGTGATCATTCCTGCTGGGAGGTGGGTCAGATTCACCCGTGCGATCTTCTGATGTTCAGCAATTAATTATGCATCAGCGAGGAGCTCATCAAATTCTGTGGGTGGACGGAAAGGGTTTACACAGCCTATCATTACCTCCTGGGGTGGAAGACCTCATGCTATACTTTACAGCATCAGCACATAATCACTCACTGCAGGCCTGGTGTGTTGTTTCATTTTGGTTCTCAGTGGCATCTAAAAGATCCAAACCCTGCACTCCATGGCTCAGCGAGGCCTCCAGGGAATTCTCCTCCAGGCTGTCTCAGAAAGCTGGGAGGTCTTTCTTGGAGATGGGAGCCAGAAGTCCTCCTGCCTGATCATGCCGGTCTGGGAGGAGGTTGCCAGTGAGGTCAGTGCCCATGGTAAACAGCAAATGACTGATCTACAGTGCAGGAAGAAGATGAATGATCTGATGTGTTCCGCCAGGATAAGTGGAACATCTGCACATTCCAAAATCTCTCTCATCAAACCGTCTGAGGGTTCGAGACCACAGGGATGACGCACACCACCAGCAGATGGGACATCATCGTCGAATGTTCTGCCAGCTGCTTTAAGCTCAACATTTCACATAAATTCTTGCACAAATGGCATTTTAATCCCTTACTGGGGTGGACTCCTCGCACATAACAGGCATGTATGCATCTGAATTGCTTTTTCAACCATTCTGCTCATAGTCACTCCATTTGATTTTCTGCAGAACGTGATCACCTACAACAGAAGGGAGAGCCGAAAGAACAGAGGGGCACCCAAGAGTTGAGGGCACTCATCACCCATGAGAAGCAGGCAGTGGGATGTGAGATTCACCTTCCTCATCAAGCCGATCAGGGTCCATCCAGTACACATTGACCACATGTGGGGAATGACCGCGAGTAACCCAAGATATTAGAGCATGTATGGTCAATCACTGAATGTCTCTCCTTTCTGTTCCAGCTACCAGCAAGAAAAGGTGAAGACCATCTTCAAGCAAGTGCCCCAGTCCCCAGACCAGCTCAGATGAGGATTCTGCTCAGCTGTCTGATGAAAATGCATCACTGCATTCACCTGCACCCTCCACCAGCACAGACACATGCACCTCGGTGGGACCTAGTTCTAGAGTAGGCTTGGGTTCACAATCTGGTAATCACCTCACAGACACGTGTCCAGAGAAGGCGGAGGCAGTGACAGCTGAGATCTCTGATGGTCAGATACCTGGTTCAATGTGCCTATCACAGTTGTAAACCACGGAGTCCAGTGTTTGGGCCCCTCCCTCCGCCCCTTGCTTCTGAAGATCGGTTCTTCAGTTGGCACCAGACCTGCGAACATGTGATTTGGGGGATTAAATGAAATGAAAAATGAAAATCGCTTCTTGTCACGAGTCGGCTTCAATGAAGTTACTGTGAAAAGCCCCTAGTCGCCACATTCCGGCGCCTGTCCGGGGAGGCTGGTACGGGAATCAAACCGTGCTGCTGGCCTGCTTGGTCTGCTTTAAAAGCCAGCGATTTAACCCAGTGTGCTAAACCAGCGATGCGCTTGGGAGATGTTGCCACTTAACAGGAATTTGGGGTGCAGAGTACCTGTGTCCAAGGGCTGCCCAGAGGGCAGCAGAGCAGAGCTTCTGATTGGCTGTTCCGGGGACATTTGCATACGTGCAGTGCGGTCAGCGTAAGTTGAAGGTGCACCTGCATCAGTGACCCAAGGAGTTCGACGGAAGTCAAGCATCCAGCAGAGGGCAGCAGAGCAGAGCTTCTGATTGGCTGTTCTGGGGACATTTGCATACGTGCAGTGCGGTCAGCGTAAGTTGAAGGTGCACCTGCATCAGTGACCCGAGGAGTTCGACGGAAGTCAAGCATCCAGCAGAGGGCAGCAGAGCAGAGCTTCTGATTGGCTGTTCTGGGGACATTTGCATACGTGCAGTGCGGTCAGCGTAAGTTGAAGGTGCACCTGCATCAGTGACCCGAGGAGTTCGACGGAAGTCAAGCATCCAGCAGAGGGCAGCAGAGCAGAGCTTCTGATTGGCTGTTCCGGGGACATTTGCATACGTGCAGTGCGGTCAGCGTAAGTTGAAGGTGGTTTGTGAAGAGGCTGTTCTCGAGTGACAGCAGTCTCTGGGTGAGTATACAGACCTAACGGTAACTTCCTGTTTTCCACTTTTTTTTTCAAAAGTGACGCCAGAGGGAAGCTGTGATCTGATTGGTTGATAACCAATCTGCCCCAAATTTAAAACTCGTAAACTTAAATTAAACAAATTAATTAATTAGAGATGGCTGGTCAGGTGATGTGCTTAAGCTGCTTGATGTGGGAGCTGGCAGATCCCATTGCGAGCTGCAGCGACCACATCTGCAGTAAGTGTTGGCTGCTCGAAGAACTCCGGCTCAGAGTTGATGAGCTGGAGTCTGAGCTTCACACACTGAGGCACATCCGGGAGGGGGAGGCTTACCTGGACACTTTGTTTCAGGAGGCAGTCACACCTGTCAGAGTAAATAGTTTAAATTCTGCCAGTGGCCAGGGACAGCAGGGTGTGACTGCAAGTCAGGCAGGTAAAGGGAACCAGCAGTCAGGAACTCAGGAGCCTCAGCCCTTGACCCTGTCCAACAGGTACGAGGCACTTGCTCCCTGTGTGGATGGCGAACAGGGCTGCAGGAAGGATGAGTCAGCTGACCAAGGCACCATGGTTCAGCAGGCCATTCAAGGGGAGGAAGTAAATAGGCAAGTTGTAGTTGTAGGGGATTCTATTATCAGAGGGATAGATAGTATCCTTTGTGAGCAGGATCGAGGGTCCCGCATGGTATGTTGCCTGCCCGGTGCTAGGGTGCGGGACATCTCTGACCGGCTTGAAAGGATATTGGAGAGGGAGGGGGAGGATCCAGTTGTTGTGGTCCATGTCGGTACCAACAACTTAGGCAAGTCTAGGAAAGAGGACCTGTTTAGAGATTATAAAGAGTTAGGATTCAAATTAAAAAACAGGTCCTCAAGGGTCATAATCTCCGGATTACTGCCCGAGCCACGTGCAAATTGGCATAGGGAGGCAAGAATAAGGGAAGTTAACACGTGGCTGAAAGAGTGGTGTGGGAAAGAGGGGTTCCTTTTCATGGGACACTGGCATCAGTTTTGGGACAGGGGGGACCTATACCGTTGGGATGGTCTCCACCTGAACCGAGCTGGGACCAATGTTCTGGCGAAAAGAGTAAATAGGGTGGTCAATAGGACTTTAAACTAGAGATTGGGGGGGAAGGGAAAGTCAGGGAACCAAGAGGTGAAGGAATCAGTGGGAAGCGTAGCTGCTTAGGATTACAAAAAATCACGAAAAGACAGAGCTCAGGAGAGGTTACGATAGTCCCCATCTCACAAAATATGACACAGTGTATGGAAAGGCTCAGTAAACCAAGGTCCACCACACTAAGAAAACAAAAAGGGACAGTCAATAGGGAATTAAAGGTGCTATATTTAAATGCCCGCAGTGTACGGAACAAGGTAGATGAGCTTGTGGCCCAGATTGTGACTGGCAGGTATGATGTGGTAGGCATCACAGAGACGTGGTTGCAGGGGGTTCAGGACTGGCAGTTAAACATCCAGGGATTTACAACCTATCGAAAAGACAGAGAGGTGGGTAGAGGGGGCGGGGTTGCCTTGTTAATTAGAAATGAAATTAAATCAATAGCACTAAACGACATAGGGTCAGACAATGTGGAGTCTGTGTGGGTAGAGTTGAGGAACCACAAAGGCAAAAAAACCATAATGGGAGTTATGTACAGGCCTCCTGACAGTGGTCAGGACCAGGGGCACAAAATGCACCACGAAATAGAAAGGGCATGTCAGAAAGGCAAGGTCACAGTGATCATGGGGGACTTCAATATGCAGGTGGACTGGGTAAATAATGTTGCCAGTGGACCCAAAGAAAGGGAATTCATTGAATGTTTACAGGATGGCTTTTTGGAACAGCTTGTGATGGAGCCCACGAGGGAACAGGCTATTCTGGACTTAGTGTTATGTAATGAGCCAGAATTGATAAAAGACCTTAAAGTAAGGGAACACTTAGGAAGCAGTGATCATAATATGGTAGAATTCAGTCTGCAATTTGAAAGAAAGAAGGTAGAATCAGATGTAAAGGTTTTACAGTTAAATAAAGGTAATTACAGGCGCATGAGGGAGGAACTGACGAAAATCGACTGGAAGCAGAGCCTAGTGGGAAAGACAGTAGAACAGCAATGGCAGGAGTTTCTGGGAGTAATTGAGGACACAGTGCAGAGGTTCATCCCAAAGAAAAGAAAGGTTATCAGAGGGAGGATTAGGCAGCCATGGCTGACAAAGGAAGTCAGGGAATGCATCAAGGCAAAAGAGAGAGCCTATAATGTGGCAAAGAGTAGTGGGAAGTCAGAAGATTGGGAAGGCTACAAAAACAAACAGAGGATAACAAAGAGAGAAATAAGGAAGGAGAGGATCAAATATGAAAGTAGGCTAGCCAGTAACATTAGGAATGATAGTAAAAGTTTCTTTAAATACATTAAAAACAAACGGGAGGCAAAAGTAGACATTGGGCCGCTCCAAAATGACGCTGGTAATCTAGTGATGGGAGACAAGGAAATAGCTGAGGAACTTAATAAGTACTTTGCGTCAGTCTTCACAGTAGAAGACATGAGTAATATCCCAACAATTCAGGAAAGTCAGGGGGCAGAGTTGAATATGGTTGCCATCACAAAGGAGAAGGTGCTAGAGAAACTAAAAGGTCTGAAAATTGATAAATCTCCGGGCCCAGATGGGCTACATCCTAGAGTTCTAAAGGAGATAGCTGAAGAAATAGTGGAGGCGTTAGTTATGATCTTTCAAAAGTCACTGGAATCAGGGAAAGTCCCAGAGGATTGGAAAATTGCTGTTGTAACCCCCCTGTTCAAGAAGGGAACAAGAAAAAAGATGGAAAATTATAGGCCAATTAGCCTAACCTCGGTTGTTGGCAAAATTCTAGAATCCATCGTTAAGGATGAGATTTCTAAATTCTTGGAAGTGCAGGGTCGGATTAGGACAAGTCAGCATGGATTTAGTAAGGGGAGGTCGTGCCTGACAAACCAGTTCTTTGAAGAGATAACAAATAGGTTAGACCAAGGAGAGCCAATGGATGTTATCTATCTTGACTTCCAAAAGGCCTTTGACAAGGTGCCTCACGGGAGACTGCTGAGTAAAATAAGGGCCCATGGTATTCGAGGCAAGGTACTAACATGGATTGACGATTGGCTGTCAGACAGAAGGCAGAGAGTTGGGATAAAAGGTTCTTTTTCGGAATGGCAACCGGTGACAAGTGGTGTCCCGCAGGGTTCAGTGTTGGGGCCACAGCTGTTCTCTTTATATATTAACGATCTAGATGACGGGACTGGGGGCATTCTGGCCAAGTTTGCCGATGATACAAAGATAGGTGGAGGGGCAGGTAGTATTGAGGAGGTGGGGAGGCTGCAGAAAGATTTAGACAGTTTAGGAGAATGGTCCAAGAAGTGGCTGATGAAATTCAACGTGGGCAAGTGCGAGGTCTTGCACTTTGGAAAAAAGAATAGAGGCATGGACTATTTTCTAAACGGTGACAAAATTCATAATGCTAAAGTGCAAAGGGACTTGGGAGTCCTAGTCCAGGATTCTCTAAAGGTAAACTTGCAGGTTGAGTCCGTAATTAAAAAAGCAAATGTAATGTTGTCATTTATCTCAAGAGGCTTGGAATATAAAAGCAGGGATGTACTTCTGAGGCTTTATAAAGCACTAGTTAGGCCCCATTTAGAATACTGTGAGCAATTTTGGGCCCCATACCTCAGGAAGGACATACTGGCACTGGAGCGGGTCCAGCGGAGATTCACACGGATGATCCCAGGAATGGTAGGCCTAACATACGATGAACGTCTGAGGATCGTGGGATTATATTCATTGGAGTTTAGGAGGTTGAGGGGAGATCTAATAGAAACGTACAAGATAATGAATGGCTTGGATAGGATGGACGTAGGGAAGTTGTTTCCATTAGCAGGGGAGACTAGGACGCGGGGGCACAGCCTTAGAATAAAAGGGAGTCACTTTAGAACAGAGATGAGGAGAAATTTCTTCAGCCAGAGAGTGGTAGGTCTGTGGAATTCATTGCCACAGAGGGTGGTGGAGGCCGGGACATTGAGTGTCTTTAAGACAGAAATTGATAAATTCTTGATTTCTCGAGGAATTAAGGGCTATGGGGAGAGAGCGGGTAAATGGAGTTGAAATCAACCATGATTGAATGGTGGAGTGGACTCGATGGGCCGAATGGCCTTACTTCCACTCCTATGTCTTATGGTCTTATGGTCTTATGGTCTAAGCTTGCATCTCTCCGGAGCAGAGGAATAGCAGGATATCAAGGTTACCCATCCATTCTACTTTTCAGCTGCGATATTGACTCTGAGCTGTAGGGACATAGGATGTGGCATTGCTAAAGTAATTCTGTTTTTATGTTTAGTTATGTACGCAATTATAACTGCAGCAAATTTCTGTTAGGGCAATGAAAGTGTATTGATTATTGATTGACTAAGATCGTTAACAAACAGGATACCAGGCTGTGGGATCCATGGCAAAATCACATATTGGATCCAAAATTAGCTCGAGGGTAGGAAGAAACATGTAATGTCCAATGGATACAATAGAGTGAGATTCTTCAGGGTTTAGAACATAGAACATTACAGCGCAGTACAGGCCCTTCGGCCCTCGATGTTGCACCGACCTGTGAAACCACTCTAAAGCCCATCTACACTATTCCCTTATCATCCATATGTTTATCCAATGACCATTTAAATACCCTTAATGTTGGTGAGTCCACTACTGTTGCAGGCAGGGCATTCCACGCCCTTACTACTCTGAGTAAAGAACCTACCTCTGACATCTGTCCTCTATCTCCCCTCAATTTAAAGCTATGTCACCTCGTGCTAGCCATCACCATCTGAGGAAAAAGGCTCTCATTGTCCACCCTACCTAATCCTCTGATCATCTTGTATGCCTCAATTAAGTCACCTCTTAACCTTCTTCTCTCCTAACGAAAACAGCTTTAAGTCCCTCAGCCTTTCCTCATAAGATCTCTCCATAGCAGGCAACATCCTGGTAAATCTCCTCTGCACCCTTTCCAATGCTTCCACATCCTTTCTATAATGCGGCAACTAGAACTGCATGCAATACTCCAAATGCGGCCGCACCAGAGTTTTGTAAAACTGCAACACGACCTCATGGCTCCGAAACTCAATCCCTCTACCAATAAAAGCGAACACACCGTACACCTTCTTAACAACCCCATCAACCTGGGTGGCAACTTTCAGGGATCTATGTACATGGACACCGAGATCTCTCTGCTCATCCACACTACCAAGAATCTTACCATTAGCCCAGTACTCTGTCTTCCTGTTATTCCTTCCAAAATGAATCACCTCACACTTTTCTACATTAAACTCCATTAGCCACCTCTCAGCCCAGCTCTGCAGCTTATCTATGCCTCTCTGTAACCTGCAACATCCTTCCACACTGTCCACAACTCCATCGACTTTAGAGTCATCTGCAAATTTACTCACCCATCCTTCTATGTCCTCCTCCAGGTCATTTATAAAAATGACAAACAGCAGCGGTCCCAAAACAGATCCTTGTGGTACACCACTAGTAATTGAACTCCAGGCTAAACATTTCCCATCAACCACCACCCTCTGTCTTCTTACAGCGAGCCAATTTCTGATCCAAACTGCTAAATCACCCTGAATCCCATGCCTCCGTATTTTCTGCAATAACCTACCGTGGGGAACCTTATCGAATGCTTTACTGAAATCCATATACACCACATCAACCGCTTTTCCCTCGTCTACCTGTTTGGTCACCTTCTCAAAGAACTCAATAAGGTTTGTGAGGCATGACCTACCCTTCACAAAACCGTGTTGACTATCTCTAATCAAATTATTCCTTTCCAGATGATTAGTTACCGGGGTTGTCTCTACTCCCCTTCTTGAACAAGGGGACAACATTTGCTATCTTGCAGTCTTCTGGCACTATTCCTGTCGACAATGACGACATAAAGATCAAAGCCAAAGGCTCAGCAATCTCCTGTCTAGCTTCCCAGAGAATCCAAGGATAAATCACATCCTGCCCAGGGGACTTATCTATTTTCACACTTTCCAGAATTGCCAACACCTCCTCCTTATGAATTTCAAGCCCTTCTAGTCTGGTAGCTTGTATCTTAGTATTCTCCTCGACAACATTGTCTTTTCTTTTTCCTGCGTGAATACTGACAAAAAATATTCATTTAGCACCCCTCCTATCTCCTCGGACTCCAAGCACAACTTCCCACTGCTGTCCTTGACTGGCCCTACACTTACTCTAGTCATTCTTTTATTCCTGACATAGCTATAGAAAGCTTGAGAATTATCCTTGATCCTACCTGCCAAAGACTTCTCATGTCCCCTCCTGGCTCTTCTTAGCTCTCTTTAGGTCCTTCCTAGCTAACTTGTAACTCTCGAGTGCCCTAACTGAACCTTCACGTCTCATCTTTACATAAACCTCCTTCTTCCTCTTGACAAGTGATTCAACTACTTTAGTAAACCACGGTTCCCTCGCTCGACCACTTCCTCCCTGCCTGACAGGTACATACTTATCAAGGATACGCAGTAGCTGTTCCTTAAACGAGCTCCACATTTCAATTGTGCCCATCCCCTGCAGTTTCTTTCCCCATCGTATGCATCCTAAGTCTTGCCTTATTGCATCATAATTGCCTTTCCCCCAACTATAACTCTTGCCCTGCGATATATACCTATCCCTTTCCATCGCTAAAGTAAATGTAACTGAATTGTGGTCACTATCACCAAAGTGCTCACCTACCTTCAAATCTAGCACCTGACCTGGTTCATTACCCAGTACCAAATCCAATGTGGCCTCGCCTCTTGTTGGCCTATCTACATACCGTGTCAGGAAACCTTCCTGCACACGTTGGACAAAAACGGACTCATCTAAAGTACTCGATCTATAGCGTTTCCAGTCAATATTTGGTAAGTTAAAGTCCCCCATAACAACTACCCTGTTACTTTCACTCCTATCCAGAATCATCTTTGCAATCCTTTCCTCTACATCTCTGGAACCTTTTGGAGGCCTATAGAAAACTCACAACAGGGTGACCCCTCCTTTCCTGTTTCTAACCTCAGCTCATACTACCTCAGAAGACGAGTCCTCATCAAATGTCCTTTCTGCCACCATAATACTGTCCTTGATTAACAATGCCACCCCTCCCCCTCTTTTACCACCTTCCCTGAGCTTACTGAAATATCTAAACCCCGGAACCTGCAACAACCATTCCTGTCCCTGCTCTAGCCATGTCTCCGAAATGGCCACAACATCGAAGTCCCAGGTACCAACCCATGCTGCAAGTTCACCCACCTTATCCTGGATGCTTCCTGGCGTTGAAGTAGACACACTTTAAACCACCTTCCTGCCTGCCGGTTAGTTAAGTAACAAAGGCCGCTTCTCCTGTAAGGTAAGTTTTTTAAACGAGGAAACTTACCTTCCCGACAGACCCCTGGTTGCTGCTACCACTGAAAAACCGACGGCCTCTTCTCCTGTTAGGTAAGTTTTAAAAACGGTAAACTTACCTTCCTTATTTACCTTCCTTAACTTAGCATATTTGACAAATATTTGGACTTGAATGCAGGGGGTATGATTCAGAGGTTTGCAGACAATCCACAATTGGCCGTGTAGTTGATGACCAGGAAGGAAGCTGTGGATTGCAGGAAGATTATTCGGGTGCATGGAATGGTGTCATATAATCCTGAGGGACTTGATATAGTGGATATCTGGAGGATGTTTCCAGACTAGGGGACATAGGGTGGGATTCTCCCTCCCGCCGCACCAGTTTTCTGGTGCGGAGCACACCCGCCGATGGTGGGATTCTCCATCCCGTCAACTGGCCAATGTGATTTCCCATTGTGAGTCGCCCCACGCCGTTGGGAAATTCCTGAGCGTGTGTGTGCTGCCGGCACAGCGGAGAATCCCGACAGTGGAGAATCCAGCCCATAGTTTTTCTCATCTCTTATTTTAAAATATTTCCCCCAAGGGAGAATAAGTGTTGTAGAATTCTAATAAATGTTGTAGAATTCACTTCTCCAGAATGTAGTGGAGGGCGGAGGAAATATGTGAATTTGTTCAAGGAAAAATTTGACCGATTTGGTTAGGCATGGCTTACTCCTGTTCCAAAATGGAGTCCAGTCCAGAGAAATGTGTGCTGATAGATTTGTGAAGGCTACTAACACAAGGGAATACACAATAAAAGGTAGTGTATGGAAAAATGTAGAGGGTTGGGTCCTTGGAGCGCCTGTATTTAGATTCCCAAAGGTAGCTGGGCAGGTTTTTTCAGGTGGTGAAGAAAGCATATGGATTACCTCCTTTTCATTCGCCAAGGCAGGGAGATTAGTTCAGTCGCAGCTGCAGTACTGCGTACAGTCCTGACCACTACACCAGGATGCAATCACATCTTTCCTGGAAGGAGTACAGAGAAGATTACGTAGAAAATAGAACAGGACAGCACAGTACAGACCCTTCAGCTCACGATGTTGTGCCGACCATTTATCCTAATCTAAGATCAACCTAACCTACACCGCTTCAATTTACTGCTGTCCATCTGTCTGTCTAAGAGTCGCTTTAATGCCCCTAATGACTCTGACTCCACCACCTCTGCTGGCAGTGCATTCCACTCTCTGTGTAAAGAACCTACCTCTGACATCTCCCCATACCTTCCTCCAATCACCTTAAAATTATGTCCCCCCCATGACAGCCATTTCCACCCGGGGGAAAAGTCTCTGGCTATCCACTCTATCCATGCCTCTCATCGCCTTGTACACCTCGATCAAGTCACTTCTCTGCCTTCTTTGCTCCAGTGAGAAAAGCCCTAGCTCCCTCAACCTTTCTTCATAAGACATGCCCTCCAGTCAAGGCAGTATCCTGGTAAATCTCATCTGTATCCTCTCCAAAGAACCCACATCCTTCCTATAATGAGGCAACCAGAACTGGACACAATATTCCAAGTGTGGTCTAACTAGAGTTTTATAAAGCTGCAGCAAAACTTCGTGACTCTTAAACTCAGTCCCCCTGTTAATGGAAGCCAACACATCATACGCCTTCTTAACAACCCTATCGACCTGGGTGGCAAATTTGTGGGATCTATGTACGTGGACCCCAAGGTTGAACTCCATCTGCCACTTCTCAGCCTAGCTCTGCATCCTGTCAATGTCCTGCTGTAACCTGCAACAACCCTCAACACTATCTACAACTCCCCCAACCTTCGTGTCATTGGCTAACTTACTGAAGTTAAATCTGTCCCAGAACAGATCCTTGCGGGACACCACTGGTCACTGACCTCCAGGCGGAATACTTTCCATCCACTACCATTCGCTGTCTTCTTTCGTCCAGTCAATTCTGTATCCAGACAGCCAAATTTCCCTGTATTCCATGCCCCCTAACTTTCTGAATGAGCCTACCATGGGGAACCTTACTGAAATCCATATACACCACATCCACTGCCCGACCTTCATCAATATGTCTCGTCACATCCTCAAAGAATTCAGTGAGGCTTGTGAGGCATGACTATCTTTAATCAAACTATGTTTTTCTAAATAATCATAAATCCTATCTCTCAGAATCCTTTCCAATATTTTGCTCACCTCAGATGTAAGACTGATGGGTCTGTAATTCCCAGGGATTTCCCCATTCCCTTTCTTGAACAGGGGAACAAAATTCGCCTGCCTCCAATCATCCGGTACTACTCCGGTGGAGAGTGAGGATGCAGCAATCTCCTCCCTCGCTTCCCGTAGTAACCTTGGGAAATCCCGTCAGGCCCAGGGGACTTGTCTATCCTGATGCTTTTCAAAATTTCCAGCACATCTTCCTTCTTAATATCAACCTGATTGAGTCTATTAATGTGGTTCACACTGTTCTCATGAGCAACAAGGTCCCTCTCTCTTGTGAATACTGAAGCAAGGTATTCATTTAGGGCCTTCCCTATCTCCTCAGACCCTAGGCACAAGTTCCCTCCACTATCCCTGATCAGCCCTACTCTGACTCTGATCATCCTCTTATTTCTCACATAAGTGTAGAACGCCTTCGGGTTTTCTCTAATCCTTCCTGCCAGGGCCTTTTCATGCCCCCTTCTAGCTCTCCTCAGTTCATTGAGAATTTTAGCTGCGGAGAAAGATTAGATAAGTCCGGGTTGTTTTCTTTGGACAAAGGAGGCTGCTGAGTGACCTAATGGAAGTGTATAAAATTGAGAGGTCGACATGAAGGCCCTTTTCTTGATTGAGAGTTACAAAACCATATTTAAGATAAGAGGTAGGAGACCTGGAGGGGATTCAAGGCAATTATATTTTTACTACATAGTCTACTTGAACTTCAGCAAGGCTTTGGATAAGCTATGCTCCCTGGTCATTGATGCCTCCATCAAGGGGAAAGATTTCTTCCTGTCTATCTGTGCCCATCACAATTTTATACGTCCCAATCATGTCCCCCCTCAGTCTCCTCTGCTACAAGAAAACAACCCCAGTCTATCCAATCTCTCTTCACAGCGACAACCCTCCACATGGGAGACTGAGTGTGAAAATAAGAGCCGATGGGATCCAAGGAAATTTGGCAAATTGGATCCTAAATTATAATCAGGAAGCAGCGGATGATGAACGATGTGTTTTTCTGGCTGGAAGCCTGTGTCCAGTGGGCTTCTACAGGGATTAATGTTGGGGTCCTTCCTGTTTGTGGTTTATATAAATGATTTAAATACAAATGTCGGAGGGTTGATCAGTAATTTCACTGATGA
This sequence comes from Scyliorhinus canicula, assembly GCF_902713615.1. Taxonomy (NCBI): domain Eukaryota; kingdom Metazoa; phylum Chordata; class Chondrichthyes; order Carcharhiniformes; family Scyliorhinidae; genus Scyliorhinus; species Scyliorhinus canicula. Next base: position 56,979,354 of record NC_052150.1, read on the forward strand.
TATGGAAATTGATGGGGTGGTAAATATTGAGGAGGATAACGTTAGATCACAGGGGAATATAGATGGGCTGATCAGTGGCAAATGGAATTCAACCGGATAAGTGGGCAGGGCAAACAGGGCAAGGGAATACATGATAAAAGGAAGGACCCTGGGAACCACCGAGCATCAGAGAGACCTTGATGTGCATGTGTACTGGTCCTTTAAGGTGGCAGAGCAGGCGCACATAGTGGTGAAGAAGGCCTAGTTCCCTTCATTATCTGAGGGTTTTTTTTCCTGTAGCAGAGGAGACTGAGGGGGGACATGATTGGGACGTATACAATTATGATGGCCATAGACAGACAGGAAGAAACCTTTCCCCTTGATGGAGGTGTCAATGACCAGGGGCACAGATTTAAGGTAAGGGGCAGGAGGTTTAGAGAGTATGTGAGGAAAAATGTTTTTACCCAGAGGATGGTGGGAGTTTGGAACTTGCAGCCTCAAAGGATGGTGGAGGCAGAGACTCTCATAACATTTCAAAGGTATTCAGATGTGCACTTGCGATGCCAAGACAAGTGCTTGAAAATGGGATTAGGATCCGTCGATGATTGTTTTTGACTGGCCCAAATGCGATGGGCCGAGGATCTTTTCTGTACATAGACCTCTGTAACTTGGCTTTGCACTCAGACTTTTCTAACCTACAAGGCTCCAGGCCAAGAGCTGTAAAGTGTGATGAATCATAGTGGGAGCGAACATGGACATCTATCATAAGATCAGAAGAAATAGGAGCAGGAGGAGGCCATTCGCAACATTGATAAGCTCATGGCTGACCTGATTATGGCCGTAAGTCCACTTTCCTGCCTGTACTCCATAACTCCCTGTTGGTCAAAAATGTATTGAACTCAGCTTGAATATATTCAGCGACACAGCCTCCAACGTGCCCTGGAGAAGAAAATTCCAAAGACGAACCACCCTCTGGTTATTCTCCTCCTTCGGGCACGAGATACAAAAGTCTGAGAACACGCACAAACAGAATCAAAAACAGCTTCTTCCCCGCTTTTACCAGACTCCTTAATGACTCTCTTATGGACTGAACTGATCACTCCGCGCATCTTTTCTACTGAGTAGCACTACACTTCATATGCTTCACCCGATGTCTGTGTCTATGTATTTATATTGTGTATCTATCGTATGTCCTATGTTTTTCATTGTGTATCTATTGTATGTCCCATGTTTTTCTTGTTTGGAATGATCTGTGTGGACTGTATGCAACACAATACTTTTCACTGTATCTCGGTACACGTGACAATAAATCTAAATCCAATCCACTCCTGTTCGTTCCCCTGCATGTTTCTCCCCTTCAAGTATTTATCCAGCTCTTTTTCTGTAAGTTCCTATCGCATCTGCTTCCACCACCCCTTCAGGCAGCGCATTCCAGAGCATTATAATTCACTGCCCAAGCAAAAAGGTTTGTCTATTCTCACCTGTGGCTCTTCTATCAATTGTTTTAAATCTATTTTCTGATGACCAATCTTTCTACTAGTGAAAGCAGTTTCTCCTTATTTATTCAATTAAAACCCTTCATGATTTTGAATCTTAACTCTGCTTTGCTCTAATTAGGTCAATTCCATCTTAATTAGTCTTTTCACTTCACTGAAGCCTTTCATCCCTGGTACTGTTCCGATAGATCAACCCTGCTTTGCCCAGGTATTCACATGGGATCCAAAATGGCAGATGCAGTATAATTTGGATAAGTGTGAGGTTATTCACTTTGGAAGCAAAAACAGGAAGGTAGATTACTACCTGAATGGTTGTAAATTGAGAGAGGGGTGTGTGCAGCGGGACCTGGGTGTCCTTGTGCACCACTCGCTGAAGGTAAGCATGCAGGTGCAGCAGGCGGTAACAAAGGCTAATGGTATATTGGCCTTCATTGCGAAAGGTTTTGAATTCAGAAGCAGTGATGTGTTGCTGCATTTCTTCAGGGCTTTTATATACCATGCCTCTATTTGTAAAGCCAAGGATCGTGTATGGTATAATAACCTTGTCAGTTTGTCCTGCCATCTTCAATGATTTCTGCCAAGTAAATATTCAGCTTTCTTTGAGTCTGCACTTGCTTTAAAATTGTATCATTTTGTTGATATTTGCTCTCCCCGTTTTCCCCTCAAATGTTCACACTTGGTTTGCATTAACATTCAATCTCCATGTCAATACTATTTCAACAGTCTGAAGTCAGCTACATGCAAGTATTTTTCCGAGATCTATGTCATCTGCAAACTTTGAAATCATGCCCGGTTTTCCCACGCCCTGACAGTTCATGTGTGTAAAATAATTATCAGTCGTCCTAATTTCAATGATTTGTGAAGAGGATAGCACGAAGGGGAAAGATGATTGCAGAGAAAAGCAGTAGCGTTAATTAAAGACATTTGGGGGAAAGAGAGCTCAGGTACACACTCGGCAACTCGGCATATCTGGACAGGTTGGGGGAGTGGGCAAATGAATGGTAGATGCAGCATAATTTGGATAAGTGTGAGGTTGTTCAGTTTGGAAGGGACCTGGGTGTCCTTGTGCACCAATCGCTGAAGGTAAGCATGCAGATACAGTAACGAAGGCTAATGGGTATGTTGGCCTTCATTACGAATGATTTTGAATTCAGAAGCAGGGATGTGTTGCTGCATTTATACATGGCCTTGGTGAGGTCTCACCTAGAATATTGTGTGTAGTTTTAGTCTCCTTTTCTGAGGAAGGATGTTCTTGCACTCAAGGGAGTGCTGCGAAGGTTTACCAGACTGATTCCAGGGATGGCGGGACTGTCATATGAGGAGAGATTGACTAGGTTAGGATTGTTCTCGCTTGAGTTCAGAAGAATGAGGGGGGATCTCATAGAGACTTATTAAATTCTAACAGGACTAGACTGGATAGATGCAGGGAAGATGTTCCCGATGGTGGGTGTGTCCAAAACCAGGACAGTCTGAGGATTCAGGGTAAACCATTTTGGACAGAGATGAGGAGACATTTCTTCACCCAAAGGTGGTGATCCTGTGGAATTCAGTACCACAGGAAGTAGTTAATGCCAAAGCATTGAATATATTCCAGAGGTGGCTAGATATAGCACTTGAGGAGAATGGGATCAAAGGCGGTGGGGAGAAAGCAGGTGTAGTGATCTGTACATCTGTACATACATCTGCACATACACCAGGGACTGCAGCACAGATGTAACAGCCACAGCATCACTAGGGGGCAGCATCAGAGACGGGTATAAAGAGTCCAGCCCAAGGGAGGATCCGCCTCTTTCATAAGCACAGGGCTAGTGAGCAGCAGCAGACAGAGACAGCTCAGCATAGGCAGTTTACCTTAGCTTCATTGGATCATATCTAGTTAGGCTCTGGAAACAGAACGAACCCACTGAATAAAGTATTTGTGTTAACTGGAAGTCTACAATCTTTATTCAGACTTGGAGAATAACATAACAGGATTAGGCTATTAAGTTGGATGATCAGCCATGATCGTGATAAATGGCGGAGCAGACTTAAAGGGCCAAAAGGTCATCTCCTGCTCCGATCTTCCATGTATCTATGTGTCTATGGAACAGGTAGAATTTTAAAAGTTAGTATTCCCTGGATAACAATGTAAAAGTTAAAAATAAGGTAGAAAATGTTTTCGGACAAATGTCAGAAGCAAGATTCAATTACTTCAAAAAACATTTTTTATTGAAGGCATTTTCAATGTATGCATAACCAAGAAGTACAAAAGCCAACTGCGACAACATAAAACAGACACCTCCAACCCTCCACCCCTCACTGATGAGTCAATAATCTTTAACAAAGTCGATGAACAGCTTCCACCTCGAGTTGAACCCCTCCTCCGAACTTGATCTTTTCCAAATGTCGGAACTCGCCAAGCCTGCCTTGGGCGGCTTCGAGTCCCACCAGCCTAACAAAATCCGTCTCTGATTATCAGGAAGGCAAAGGCCAAAACATTGGCCTCTCCTCCCACCTAAACTCCCAGATCATCTGACACTCCAAATATTGCCAGCTCCGAACTTGGCACTAACTCCGCCCGGAAATCTTTGACAAAATGTCCGAAAATCCCTTCCAAAACTCCCTCAACCTGGGACACACCCAAAACATATGCACATGATTTGCTGGCCCTCCTGCATACCACCACCACCCACACCTATCCTCCACCCCTGGAAAGAACCAACTCATCCTGGACATCATCATGTGGACCCTGTGCACCACCTTCAATTGGACAGAGCCTTGTTTTGCGCACAATGAGGAAGTATTCACCCTCCGCAAAGTCCTTAAACCGCAGATGCCCATTCCCCTTTGGTAACTGGCACGCCCCCTCCAGCTCCACCAGGCCTGCAAACCACGCCCCCACCCCCCGAAACAACCAAATCCCTCAAATATTCTCACCCCAACTATCTGTACCCCCAGAACTTCTCCAACCTCTGGGGCAAACCTGTGATTATCACATATCGGCAGTCACAGCGACATGCCTTTCCATCCAACATGATGCCAACACTGGTTCCAAACCCTCAGTGCTGACACCACCACCATGCTCGTGGAGTACCTGACCGGCTAGAACGGAAGGGGCACCAGCCCAGCGGAGCCTTCCCCCACCGCCCCACCCCCCCACACCCAGCACAAATCTCAAGATTATCCCATTAAATTCCTAAAAAAGGACAAAGGCACAAAAATCAGGAGGTTTTGAAACATAATCAAAAACGTTCGCAGCACCATCATCTGTACTGTCTGGACCCGATCTGCCAGTGACAATGGCAACACATCCCACCTCTTTTTCAAGGTGAGAGGGGGAAAGTTTAAGGGAGATGTGCGTGGAAAGTTTTTTACGCAGAGGGTGGTGGGTGCCTGGAACGCTTTACCAGCGGAGGTGGTAGAGGCGGGTACGATAGCATCATTTAAGAGGCATCTAGACAGGTACATGAACGGGCAGCAGCAGAGGGAAGTAGACCTTGGAAAATAGGAGATTGGTTTAGATAAAGGATCTGGATCGGCGCAGGCTGGGAGGGCCGAAGGGCCTGTTCCTGTGCTGTAATTTTCTTTGTTCTTTGTTCTTAAACTCCTACTTCATTCCCTCCACCAGCCGCACCCCCCCTACCGCTCAATACCCCTCCACTCCCTCAAACCCCGAAGTGCTATTACCAGCGGCTCAATCGCCAGGGAAAAGAGCAATGGAGAGAGTGGGCACCCCTGCTTTGTTTCCCCCCCCCCCCCCCCGCCCTGCTGTAACCCAAACTGACCTTGTTCATCCGAACACTTGCCTTAGGCACATTATATGGCAATTGAAGCCAATCCACGAACCCCTGCTAAACCCACACCGCCCCAACCTTAAACAAATATGCCCATTCGACCCGGACGTCTTCTCCGCGTCGAATTCCACAACTACTTCCACTTCCCGGCCCTCTCAGGGCATCATTATAACATTAAGCAACCTCTGTATGTTTGCCAACATCCTGCCGCCTCTTTACAAACACCGACTGATCCTTGCCCAGCATCTGCTGCACATAATCTTTTATCCACATCACCAGCACCTTTGCCAACAATTTCACATCTACACCTCCAAATGTGACATTTAACTTCGCCGCCGGCTGGAACAAGTGGTTCATACAAATAGAGGCCAGACTTGACAACTTAAAATGCTGAAGGAATTGCCTCTATATTCTCAAGGTGGCGCTGAATACTTTGCTGGAGCAAATGGTAGAGCTACCGTCACCAGTGTCCCCAAACTGGACTCTGTAAGTCATGGGTGATTTTAATTTACAGGTAAAGGAACCGAATCACATTTGCAAAGGTATCTGGAAGCTGATTTCACAGTGATTTTGGGACAACTTATGCGAGCAGCATGTGCTAGGGCCAACCAGAGAAGGCTATTCTTGATCTGGTAATGTGCAACGAGGCAGAATTAATTACCAGGTGGTAAAGTCGCCCCTCGACAACATGATCATGACATGATTGAATTTCGCATTCAGTTCGAGGGAGTGAAGAGTGCGTCTAAGATTAGTGTTTTGAACATAAATAAGGGCAACTATGAGGGTATGAAGATAGAGCTGGCGAAAGTGAACTGTGAAATTAATTTAACGGATAAGTCAGTGGAGATTCAGTGGAGTTTTAAGGAGGTATTTAATAACACTCAGCAAAGATACATTCCAGTGAGACAAAAAGACTCTGGGTGAAATTCTCCAGCCTTGTTGAATTGTCGCTGAAGCCTAACGAAGATGTTGAATAGCGGGAGAGGCCAAAAACGAGACCTGCACCAGGTGGCAAACAGCTTGCGATGTAACCGACCTGCTCCCGTTGTTGAAATCGGGATGATGCCATAGCGAGGCGCACTTTTTTGAAAAACATGAACCTGACAGAAGGTATCCTGTGGGGAGTCGAGGAGGTGAGTAGCCATCTTTGTTCACAGCAAAGAGCCCGGGGATGCTGGCCTTGCCGCCCCAGTGCTCAGTTTGCAGGGTTGGGCCACCAAGGGAGTGTGGGGGGTGCACTCGGGGGGGGGGGGTGGAGCAACCGCTTGCAGCACCACCATGCCAACCCCTGGACCAGGGGGCAACCCCTGTCTCTGCCCGGCTGACCCGCTGACCACCCATAAGCCCCACTGACTGCTGAGGCCTCTGGCTGTGTGGCAGAAGGCTATCGCTAATAGAGAATTGGCAATCATGGGTAAATGAGCGCTTCACACATCCCAATTCCGTGGGATGGGTCTGGCTTTGCACCCAGCGCTGCCTCCTCCCGATCGGTGCCATTAGGGCCCTGGGACCCACCTTGGGATGGAGGGGCAGCTCCCCCTGAATCTCTGGCTCTACCAGGAGGTTCCCTATGGTCTGCACCTTCCCAGTGTCGACGCCCTCAGTGATGCTCCTCAGTGTCTGGGACATGCTTTGCTGCGCCTCAACCATGCCCACCTGCGACTGGGACAAGCTCCACAGAGCCTCGGCCATTCCAATCTGAGAGTGGGACATGTCCCGCAGAACCTCATCAGGTACTGGGTGACATCCCCAACGAGTCGGACATTCTGCCAAGACCCTTGGCCATGGCCGTCACTGACTGTTCAACGCCTTGGACACCTCCCTTCATGGTGCCGACGCCGTGCACCAGGTTTTCCAATACGGTCGCTACACTTGCAGTGTTGGCCGTGGTAGCACGCATTGCTGGCACCACCTCCTGCATCCCTAGCCTCTGGGACTCCTCCAAGCGGCTATGGGCCTGCTGGAGTGATGCTGACATCTCCCTCTGAAGTCAGCTGGGGTCCTGGGATCCAACAGCCATCCGACGGCTGTCTCGCTTGGGGGATCCTGCCTTCACCTGATGTGCATCATCAGCAGTGTGGTGCTCACCAGATTGTGCCCCCGAAACATGTCCACTAACATGTCCCACCGAAGTGTGTGTATCTGCGCTGGTGGAGGGTGGAGATGACAGCTGTGCTGCAACCACGTTTGCATCCGTGGAGTCAGGAGAGGGGGCCCCCCAGGAAGGGTCAGCACAGTCAGCTGGAGGACCTGTGGGGGAATGGACATATGGTCAGTGGGAGGGATGGGCCAGTCATTAAGGCAATAACAACTCACTTTTGATAAGTCCCCTGGTGGAGCCCTGTGGTTCTTCGCTCTGTGGCATCCACTAACCTCTGCGTGGCTGACCAATCTGTCCTCGGCCACACCGGTCACCTTCAGGGCACGCTCCTCGAAGGGGGTGAGGATTTGGTTTTGGGAGAGCTTTTTCTGAAGAGGCACAGAGAGGGCATCGTTAGCCACACATGTGGTTCACAGTGGTGGGAGAGGGGGTGTGAAGAGGGGATTGAGGGTGGAGGGGGGAGGAACGGCTGGGGGTGGATGCTCCCTTGGGGGTTTAGGGGGATTCGGGGTGTTGGTGTCTACTCACTCATGCTGCCCGGTGAAGATCATTGACCTTTTTCGGCACTGAAGGCCAGTCCTCCTGGTCATACTCCCCAAGCTGACAGCTGCTGCCACCTCATCCTGGCAGCACTGGCTGCCTCTCCGGGACCCTCGGGAGAACAGGACCTAAATCCTGGCCTCCACGGCATCTAGCAGCCTCCCCAGGTCAGCATCTTTGACTCTTGAGGGCGGTCTCCTAGGCACCATTGTTGTCAGCTTGCTTGGATTAGCTGAGCAGGTGCTGCTTGACCTTGTTAATGGGGGGCTGGTGAGCGCGGTGCCAACAAATCAGCTGGCGAGCCTTAATTTGTGACGAGAAGCCTGTGAGGCCTCGTTAAGTGGACAAATTAGCATTGATTTGCTTTGCCGGCCTCGCTGGGCCAAGCGCCGGGAAGCTTGCTACCAAACGTAGAAATTTTTCCGGAGAATAAGTCCCAAAATGGGCATGTTTTTTTTCCTGTTAAATTGCACCCATCATCCAAGTTATAGGTGGCATCAAATTGAAAGAAAAAGTATAAAATTCCACAAAGATTAATGGCACGTTAGAAGATTGGATAGGAATTAAAGAAAAGCAAAAAACAGCTCAAAAACCATCAGGGAGAAATTAGAGTCTCGGTGTAAGCGAGCTAAAAATCTTCATCTGGGGAATTAATAATGGAAGATAATGAAATGGTGAATGATTTGAACAGATATTTTTCATCTGTAATCACCCTGGAGGATATAAAATATCCTAGATTCCGGAAAGGCCCCATCAGATTGGAAAATAGCAATTCTTGCATCAGTCACAGGAAAAATGCTGTAATATACTATTAATAAGGTGATAGCAGGACACCTCAAAAACCTCAATGCAATCAAACAGTCAACATGGTTTTGTGAAAGGGAAATTGGGTGCTGTGCATACATGAATTGCATAAATTTAATCAGGCGCAGCATGTGATCAGGAAGTCAAACGGAATGTTGTTTATTGCAAGGGGGGTGGAATTATAATGGTTGGGATGATGTGTTACAGCTTTTATAGGGTATTAGTGAGATAACCTTTGGAGTACCATGTACAGTTTTGGTCTCCTTGTTTAAGACAGGACATAATTGCACGAGAAGCAGTTCGGGGAAGGGTCACCTGACAGATTCTGGGATGAGAGGGTTATCCGATGATAAAAGGTTGAACAGGTTGGGCCTGTATCCACTGGAATTTAGAAGACTGGTAATTTTATTGACAGATATAAGATCCTGAGGGGACTTGTCGGGGTGAATGCTGAAGAGAGAGATTGCACATCACGTAATGGCCGCTAAAACTCACCAAGGGCTAGAAACAGGATATGCGCTGGTGAGATTTCCAAACACGATCTTCCCAGCCCTCCTCTAATGGCATGTTTTGGTACATGCCCAGGAAGGGCACAAGCCTGATTAGCATATATATAATAATATATGTTAATGTCTAACCCCACCACTTTCGCCCTCAACGTATCTTCCCACTCAGCTGGCGTGAAGTCACATTGACGCAAATCACTACTGGTTTTCAAAAACAATAAACAGTCGTGATGACTAGGCTGGTGGCGCACAAGCAAAGCTGCCGAGTGGTGGGGAACATGCTGGCATTGCCCCATGGCACTGTCATCCTGGCACTCCGTGTCCGATGGAGGGGGGGGATGCCCTAATGCCTGTGAGGACGGGGAGTGATGCCTCTGGAGGTGGGGGAAGGGTGGGGGTGGGATGCTTGCACGGTGGGGGTACCCTGATGAACAAAGAAGAAAGAAAAGTACAGCACAGGAACAGATCCTTCGGCCCTCTAAGCCTGTGCCGACCATGCTGCCCGTCTAAACTGAAATCTTCTCCACTTCCTGGGTCCGTATCCCTCTATTCCCATCCTATTCATGTATTTGTCAAGATGCCTCTTAAATGTCACTATCGTCCCTGCTCCCACCACCACCTCCGGCAGCAACTTCCAGGCAACCACTACCCTCTGAGTAAAAAAAACTTGCCTAGTACATCTCCTCTAACACTTGCCCCTCACACCTGAAACCTACACCCCCTAGTAATTGACCCCTCTACCCTGGGAAAAGTCTCTGAATATCCACTCTGTCTATGCCTCTCATAATTTTGTAGTCCTCTATCAGGTCGCCCCTCAACCTCCGTTGTTCCAGTCAGAACAAACCGAGTTTATTCAACCGCTCCTCATAGTTAATGCCCTCCATAACAGGCAACATCCTGGTAAATCTCTTCTGCACCCTCTCTAAAGCCTCCACATCCTTCTGGTAGTGTGGTGACCAGAATTGAACACGATACTCCAAGTGAGGCCTAACTAAGGTTCTATACAGCTGCAACATGACTTGCCAATTCTTATACTCAATGCCCCGGCCAATGAAGGCAAGCATGCCGTATGCCTTCTTGACTACCTTCTCCACCTGTGTTGCCCCTTTCAGTGGCCTGTGGACCTGTACACCTATATACCTCTAACTGTCAATACTCTTGAGGGTTCTACCATTCACTGTATATTCCCTACCTGCATTAGACCTTTCAAAATACATTACCTCACATTTGTCCGGATTAAACTCCATCTGCCATCTCTCCGCCCAAGTCTCCAAACAATCTAAATACTGCTGTATCCTCTGACAGTCCTCATCGCTATCCGCAATTCCACCAACCTTTGTGTCATCTGCAAACTTACTAATCAGACCAGTTACATTTTCCTCCAAATCATTTATATATACTACGAACAGCAAAGGTCCCAGCACTGATCCCTGTAGAACACCACTGGTCACAACCCTCCAATCAGAAAAGCACCCTTCCATTGCTACTCTCTGCCTTCTATGACTTAGCCAGTTCTGAATCCATCTTGCCAGCTCACCCTGATCCCATGTGACTTCACCTTTTGTACCAGTCTGCCATGAGGTACCTTGTCAAAGGCCTTACTGAAGTCCATATAGACAACATCCACTGCCCTACCTGTATCATTCATCTTTGTGCCCTCGTCGGAAAACTCTATCAAGTTCGTGAGATACGACCTCCCCTTCACAAAACCGTGCTGCCTCTTGCTAATACATCCATTTGCTTCCAAATGGGAGTAGATCCTGTCTCAAAGAATTCTCTCCAGTAATTTCCCTACCACTGATGTAAGGCTCAGCGACCTGTAGTTCCCTGGATTATCCTTGCTATCCTTCGTAAACAATGGAACAACATTGGCTATTCTCCAATCCTCCAGGACATCACCTGAACACAGTGAGGATCCAAAGATTTCTGTCAAGGCCTCAGCAATTTCCTCTCTAGCCTGTTTCAGTATTCTGGGGGAGATCCCATCAGGCCCTGGGGACTTATCTACCTTAATATTTTTCAAGACGCCCAACACCTCATCGTTTTGGTACTCAATGTGACCCAGGCTATCTACACACCCTTCTCCAGACTCAACATCCACCAATTCCTTCTCTTTGGTGAATACTGATGCAATGTATTCACATTTAGTACCCCATTTCCTCTGGCTCCACACATAGATTCCATTGCCTATCCTTCAGTGGGCCAACCCTTTCCCTGGCTACATGTAAAATGCCTTGGGATTTTCCTTAACCCTATTTGCCAGTGACTTTTCATGACTTCTTTTAGCCCTCCTGACTCCTTGCTTCAGTTCCTTCCTACTTTCCTTATATTCCACACAGGCTTCATCTGTTCCCAGCCATCTAGCCCTGACAAATTCCTCCCTTATCTTTTTGACGAGGCCTACAATATCTCTCGTATCCAAGGTTCCCAAAATTTGCCGTATTTATCCTTCTTCCACACAGGAACATGCCGGTCCTGAATTCCTTTCAAGTGACATTTGAACACCTCCCACATGTCAGATGTTGATTTACTGTCAAACATCCACCCCCAAACGCGGTTCTTCAGTCCCTGCCTAATATTGTTATAATTAGCCTTCCCGCAATTTAGCACATTCACCCTAGGACCACTCTTATCCTTGTCCACCAGCATTTTAAAACTTAGTGAATTGTGGTCACTGTTCCCGAAATGCTCCCCTACTGAAACTTCTACCACCTGGCCGGGCTCATTCCCCAATACCAGGTCCAGTATAGCCCCTTCCCTAGTTGCACTATCTACATATTGTTTTAAGAAGCCCTGCTGGATGCTCCTTACAAACTCTGCCCCGTCCAAGCCCCTAGCATTAAGTGAGTCCCAGTTAATATTGGGAAAGTTGAAGTCTCCCATCACAACAACCCTGTTGCTTTTACTCCTTTCCAAAATCTATCTACCTATCTGTTCCTCTATCTCCCGCTGGCTGTTGGGAGGCCTGTAGTAAACCCCCAACATTGCGACTGCACCCTTCTTATTCCTGATCTGTACCCATATAGCCTCGCTGCCCTCTGAGGTGTCCTCCCACAGTACAGCTGTGATATTCTCCTGAACCAGCAGCGCAACTCCGCCACCCCTTTTACACCCTCCTCTATCCTGCCTGAAACATCTAAATCCTGGAACGTTCAGCTGCCAATTCTGTCCTTCCCTCAACCAGGTCTCTGTAATGGCAACAACATCATAGTTCAAAGTAATAATCCAAGCTCTAAGTTCATCTGCCTTACCTGTTATACTTCTTGCATTAAAATATATGCACTTCAGGCCACCAGACCCGCTGTTTTCAGCAACATTTCCCGGTCTGCTCTTCCTCAGAGTCAGACTGGCCCTATTCCCTAGTTCTCCCTCAATGTTTTCACCTTCTGACCTATTGCTCCGGTACACACACCCCTGCCATACTAGTTTAAACCCTCCCGTGTGACACCAGCAAACCTCGCGGCCAAGATTTTGATGGCTCTCCAGTTCATGCCTCCTCAAGATCTACAATTGAGCGGATGATATAGGCCTCCTAAAGATGAGGTTCTGATGTTTAGCCCACTTAGGCAGAGCTCTCCAGTACTCATCACTGAGAGTGTCCTGCATCAACATTGTCTGCTACGCCCTGCACAACCTCACGCTGCAAACTGAGGATGTTTTAGGTCAGGGAAACATGACAGACTGATATGTCTCCTGACAAAAGCAATAGTGAAGGAAAAGGTGATGATGAGGGCCAAGATATCGTAGACGAACATGCAGAGGCCATTGAAAGGCTACAATGCAGCAGACAGACTTGTGACAATCTTATAGCTACCAGCCAGAGTAAGCTGATGGGACATTTGCACCACTATTTAGTTTTCTGTACTCTGCTGGCTGGAAGGCCCCAGGGTTGTTTTGGGAACAGACATTATACTTTTCTCTAATGTAGCTTGATTTATGATAAAGGAATTAAATTGCACTACTTAATGTCTGCCCTTTCAGTGGCCTGATCCTTTCAATGCACCAAACTCTATGATTTAGAGTCTTGGCGCTAAATACACGCAATAGAACCTGCAAAGTTCTACGATGACATTATGTACCCGCAGATAAAATTAAGGTTTCTCCCCATGCGCTCATAGTTTGTGCACAGGCCAACTGGGAAGCAACATGAAATCTTACCTGGACAAGGATGCACTCGTATCACCCTCACACCTGCTCCCAATGCGGGAAAACCTTGCAGAGAGCTCTTTCAGGCAAAATCAGATATATTGGTGGACAGGGAGGAGCAGTATAAGATCATCATTTGTTATTCCATGCAGGTTGAACAGAGAAGATAGTGCTCCTGACTCCCGATCGCTACTCGCTCATAGTAATCAGAGAATTTGTACAGAATTTACAGTGCAGAAGGAGGCCATTTGGCCCAACGAGTCTGCACCAGCTCTTGGAAAGAGCACCCTACCCAAGGCCCACACCGCTACCCTATCCTCACAACCCAGTAACCCCACCCAACACTGAGGGCGATTTTGGACACTAAGGACAATTTTAGCATGGCCAATCCACCTAACCTGCACATCTTTGGACTGTGGGAGGAAACCGAAGTCCCTGGATGAAACCCACGCACACACGGGGAGAACATGCAGACGCCTCTCAGACAGTGACCCAAGCCGGGAATCGAACCTGGGACCCTGGATCTGTGAAGCAATTGTGATAACCACAATGCTACCGTGCTGCCTCAAAACCCTTCACATATGTATCACATTGAAAAGTTGAGAGCATTTTTAAATCCAGTCCCTGAAGGTGCTTTACCTGCTCTCGGTTGTTGAGTAGCAACTACTTTTAACCCTCCAATTGCAGTTCCCACAAGTATTAGTGCGAGACTGCGATTGATCATTGTAAACACTCAGCCAAGATCAACATCTTTCCTGCAGGGACTCTGCAGGGACCTATTAGAGCCTGTGTTTCACATGGATATCCTCTTGTCCCCCGCAAGGTCTAGCACCACAGGGCCATTCTATTCTCTCTCACCTCATGGACTAAGGTTCCATTTCTTCAATGAGATCCATTGCAATTTACTCGAAAACTTTTTCCATGAGGTTTACAATAACTTTTGATAAGGAGATAGGCAGGCCTAACAGATCTAATGTGGTAAACCACTATTGTATTGTATTGAGACATGCCTGGGCTTGTTCCTGCTGGCTCCTCCTGTGGCTTCTCCCCTCGGCCTTATAGTATACTTCTGAACCCAGTTATTCTCCAGTTTTGGTGTAAATGACTGCAGCACCCAGCCTATAACCATTTGAATGATGAACATTATTGTACTTCTCCCTTGGCTACATACTGAAGATGGTATAGCTGTTGCGTTTTCCTGGGTCTTTCCAGCAGTTTAATACTGGAATCTTAGTCTAGACATTCTGTTTCACTGAGACAAATTACAAAATCCTCCTGCGGGATTCTCCATTGGCGGGATCCTCTGCTTCGTCAGCAGCACCCCCATGCCTGCAGGTTTCTCGACAACATGGGGTGGCCACAATGGGAAACCCCACTGGCCGGCTGCGGGAACGGAGAAAATAAAAATATTAAGGGATGTGCAGTAAAAGTAATGGATTTATAAATATCACACACAGGAATATGGTTATTTTGCATTTTGGGTCAGCTTTGTTTGTTGGACAAATTTACAGGATAGTGAGAGGCCTAGATAGAGTGGACGTGGAGAGGATGTTTCCACTAGCAGGAAAAACTAGAACCTGAAGCCACAGCCTTAGACTGAAGGGACAATCCTTTAAAACTGAGATGAGGAGGATTGAGGTGGTGACTCTGTGGGACTCATTGCCGCAGAAGGCTGTGGAGGCCAAATCATGAGTGTCTTTAGAATTAGAATTAGAATTAGAACAGTACAGCACAGAACAGGCCCTTCGGCCCTCAATGTTGTGCCGAGCAATGATCACCCTACTCAAGCCCACGTATCCACCCTATACCAGTAACCCAACAACCCCCATTAACCTTATTTTTTAGGACACTAAGGGCAATTTAGCCTGGCCAATCCACCTAACCCGCACATCTTTGGACTGTGGGAGGAAACCGGAGCACCCGGAGGAAACCCACGCACACACGGGGAGGACGTGCAGACTCCGCACAGACAGTGACCCAGCCGGGAATCGAACCTGGGACCCTGGAGCTGTGAAGCATTTATGCTAACCACCATGCTACCGTGTTGCCCCTTTAAGAGAGAGATGGGTAGGTTCTTGGTTAATAAGGGGATCAGGGGTTATGGGGAGAAAGCAGGAGAATGGGGATGAGAAACATATCAGCCATGTTTGAATAGCAGAGCAGACTCGATGGGCCGAATGGCCTAATTCTGCTCCTATGTCTTATGGTCCAAATACAGTAAATGTTTCTTGACTTTGCAATGACCATCCAGATGTTTACGACATGCGGTGCCATTTTAATGAGAGTGAGGCCATCTGCCCAAGGATTGGCACAAAGCATGGTGACATCAAACTTTATAGAAACAGGATATCATTCTTAAAAAGAAAGGAATTATTGAAAGGAATTGTGACATCAGAACCATTTAACTGATTAATTTAAATTGCCAGGTTGCTGGTTGCAACATGGTTGCTAGGTGATGATTTTTACTATTACACACCACTGTTCCTTGAGCATAGATGAATTGGAACAGATTGCTGAAATTTAGATGTTCTATCTGTGGTATAAGAAACTCTAATATATTCCATAAACCAAGTAGGCTTGATGAAGAATGGCAGAACTTGGCATGATAGAAATAGGTGGAATAAATAAAGTAGATGGTATTAAATTGAGGAAAGGAGACAAGAATGCAAATTTTAATTTTTCTATTACTGAAAGTGATGGAGTAAGTGGCAGCCAAAAGCAAAGTCCTGAGAGTTTTGCTTCTTTGCCTGTGGTATATGTTGAAATTTCACATTGCAAAGAAAAGCGAACACTTCCATGGAATTCTAATTATTTTTATTTTTATTTTTATAAATTTAGATTACCCAATTATTTTTTCCAATTAAGGGGCAATTTAGCGTGGCCAATCCACCTACTCTGCACATTTTTGGGTTGTGGGGGCGAAACCCACGCAGACACGGGGAGAATGTGCAAACTCCACACAGACAGTGACCCAGAGCCGGGATCGAACCTGGGACCTCAGCGCCGTGAGGCGGTTGTGCTAACCACTAGGCCACCGTGCTGCCCTGGAATTCTAATTATTACAGCGATTCCGAACATTTCTTGATAAGCTTCCACTTTGGAGATGCATGCCCCATCTCCTTTGTATGAAACGGACATTTTGCATAGAAGAGATTTTTTTGGATTCTCGTAACATTTATTAAGACAGCAAACAGCAGAAATAACTCAGTACCACTGTTTTTCTAGTAAATTAACTTGGAGATGAAAATAAAAGTTCCATGACTCTTGGTGAGTAAAGCAAAGCAGAAGTTATCTTGGCAGAACTATTATTTTCAGGTTGCAGTTTTTATCTGACAAAAAGATGATGGGGAAGTGAAGATGATGTGGTTATTCAGAGTATGTCAAAAATATATGGCACTCATCACTGAGTTTCAAATCTTTGCCGAAACTTTACCCCGAGACAATCATCAAATGTCTGCATATAACAGAAGTTGTTGGTACAATAATCCTAACTCTTCATACAGCACCACAAAAGGTATGCGTTTACTCTCCCACATTTATGTTTTCAACTTTGCCAGCAGAAAACAATGCATCTAAGGCGATGAGCCCTGAGCAGCATTATTGTGTCTGGTAATCATTTTCGACACCATCTGTACATACCTCAACGATGATTTCTGTCACTGTTTTTATCTGTCATGTAGTAATCTAAAATTTTGGACAATTCCTCCAGAGTACCACTCATTGACACAGAATAACAGTACAGGACAAGTTCTCTTAACTTCATGTGAGCTGCTTGGATGGAAACCATCATCATTACAGTCATTACTCTCATCAGTCAGTATTTTGAATCGAAAGAATTGTGTGATGAATATCACACTGACCACAAAGTCAGATAAATTAAAAAGCTTTTGGATGAAAACTCATGACGGGAGTTGATTCTGGTGCATAGCGTGTGTCACATAAATAAAGTGAAATTAATATGGACTTAGGGTGGCGTGAGTGGTCGCACATTTGGTGCCTCCTGCGTGAGGCGGGATTGTTTGGCCCTTGTTACCCATTCATGTGGGTGTTTGTTGGTACAAAGTACAGGAATAGATGGAGCTAAGGAATCTCCTTCAGGTGAGCATGTCTCAGCCCTATCAAACAAGGAATGCAACTGTGAAGGGGCAACAGTTAGACCAGGAGCTTTTGAGGTGTGTGATAGAAGGAAAGATGGCGGAAAGCTCTGTGGCGTCTTTGGCCACACAGTGGTCCATGGAACAGTTGGTGGAGTTTTTGTCAGTTAGGTTCAGGCAGCAAAGACAGGAAGCCTCAGAAGACCTGGCTAAGGTGCTGACCGATTCGGGCAGCCATTGAGAGAGTGGAGCAGAGATTGGAGGCAGATAGTGCATCGCTTCAAAAGTGGAAAAGTCAGTGGCGAATCATTTTTTAAAAAACATTTTATTAAGGCATTTATAGATTTATAACAATAAACAATACAAATACAAATGTAAACATAGTTCAGTGCGTAACCCATCCCTCCATCTGCCACTGTTCCCGCCTATTCAAAACACAAAATATCCTCACTCCCCCCTGCCCCCCCCCCCCCCCCCCCTTATCCCCCCCTTATTGAATCTGCTGACAGTTTAGTTTTCTCCGAAGAAGTTGATAAATGGCTGCCACCTCCGAATGAACCCTAAAGTTGATCCTCTCAGGGCGAACTTAATTTTCTCAAGTCTAAGAAACCCAGCCATGTCACTAACCCAAACCCCTGATTTCGGGGGCTCAGAGTTTCTGCATGCTAGCAATATCTGTCTCCGAACTACCAAGGAGGCAAAGGCCAAAACATCAACCTCTCTCGCCCCCTGGACTTCCGGATCCTCCGACACTCAAAAATCGTCACGTCTTGACTCGGTGCCACCCTCGCTTTTAGCACCGTGGACATGACATCGGCAAATCCTTGCCAGAATCCCCTAAGCTTTGGACATGCCCAAAGCATGTGGACATGATTTGCGGGCCCTCCTGCGCACCTCGCACACCTGTCCCCCACCCCAAAAAACTTGCTCATCTGGGCCACCGTCATGTGTGCCCGGTGAAGCACCTTGAATTGTATCAGGCTGAGGCTGGCACAAGATGAGGATGTGTTGACTCTGCTCAGAGCATCCTCCCACAGACCCGCCTCTACCTCCCTTCCCAGCTCATCTTCCCATTTACGCTTAAGCTCACCTATCTGGGTTTCTTCCCACTCCATAAGTTCTTGATAGATTTCCAAAACCTTCCCCTCCCCATCCCAGTTCTAGAAACTATCTTGTCCTGTATCCCCTGTGGTGGTACAAGGGGAAAGGTCAAGCCCTTCCTTTGCACAAAATCCCTTATCTGCCGATATCAAAACCCATTTCCACCTGGCAATTCAAACTCCTCCTCCAAATCCCCGAAATATGGACAGCTCCCATCAATAACTAGACCCCCAGTCTCTCAATCCCTTCTCTCTGCCACCTCCGAAACCCATCACCCAGCCTCCCCGGGACAAACCAGTGGTTACCACAAATTGGAGCCCACACCGACGCTGCCTCCACTCCCATGTGCTTCTTCCACTGCCCCCAAACTCTCAGAGTCGCAACTACTACTGGGCTTGTGGAGTACCGGCCGGCGAGAACGGCAGAGGAGCCGTTACCAATGCCCCCAAATTTGTGCCCTTACATGAAGCCACCTCCCCCTGCTCCCACACCGACCCTTCCCCCACTACACACTTCCTAATCATGACCATATTCGCCGCCCAGTAATAGCAGTGCCAGCCAGCCGCCCCCCCATTGGCTCCGCTCCAACAGCACTTTCTTTCCTCACCGGGTTTTACCTGCCCTCACAAAACCAGAGATTACTCTATTCACCCGCTTGAAAAAGGCCTTCGGTATAAACTGGAAAACAAACAGGAATCTCGGGAGGACCGTCATTTTTACAGTCTGTACCCTCTCCGCCAGTGACAACGGGAACATGTCTCACCACCGAAGTCCTCCTTCATTTGCTCAACTAGCTGGGTCAAATTTAATTCATGTAACTGCTCCCACCCCCATGCTACGCGAATCCCCAAGTAATGAACACTCCCTTCCATCAATTTAAACGGCAGCTCCCTCAGTCTCCTCTCCTGCCCCCTAGCCTGAATCACAAAAACCTCACTTCTACCCATATTCAATTTGTACCCCGAGAACTGGCCAAATTCCCCTAAGATCCGCATAATCTCCCCTATTCCCCCTAATGGGTCAGAAATATATAGGAGTAGGTCGTCTGCATATAACGAGACCCTTCCAGTCCTGCCATCGCCAATGCAAACAACAGTTTGGAGAGAGGACATCCTTGCCTTGTTCCCCGGTGCAGTCCAAAGAAGTCCAAACTCACCCGGTTTGTCCACACTGGTGCCTGGTAAAGCAACCAAACCCAGTCAATAAAGCCCTGCCCAAACCCAAACTATCCCAGGACCTCCCACAAATAATTCCATTCCACCCGGTTGAAGGCTTTTTCCGCGTCCATAGCGAACACATTTAGGAGCCTTCTAATATTGTCCATTAGTTTCCTACCTTTAACAAACCCCGTCTGGTCTTCCCCTATCATCCCCGGAACACAGTGAGGCCCAGCAACACCCTTGAGGCCAAACTTTTGGCCAGCAATTTGGCATCGACATTCAGTAGGGAGATTGGTCTGTATGACTCACATTGCTCTGGGTCTTTCTCCCGCTTCAGGATCAATGAGACCGAAGCCTGTGACATTGTTGGGGAAAGGACACCTCGCTATTTGTCCCATTAAATGCCCTCACCAGCAGTGGGCCCAGCATCCCAGAACATTTCTTGTAAAATTCCACAGGGTAGCCATCTGGTCCCGGGTCATTGCCTGACTGCATGGCCTCCAAACCCTCTACTACTTCTAGAATCCCGATCAGGGCTCCCAACCCCTCCACTAACCCACCCTCCACCTTGGGAAACTTCAACCCTTCCAAAAACTGCCTCATCCCCTCCACCCCAGCTGGGGGTCCCGACTCATACAGCTGACTATAAAACTCCTTGAACACCCCATTCACCCCCGCTGGGTGCAAGACTGTGTTCACCCCTCTGCCCTTCAGTCTTCCTGTCTCCCTTGCCGCCTCCCTCTTCCTTAGTTGGTGTGCATGCATCCTACTGGCCTTCTCACCATACTCATATACCGCCCCTTACGCCTTCCTCAACTGCCCCACCGCCTTCCCCGTATTGAAATTAGCTCCCCCCTAGCCACTGCCTTCAGCGCTTCCTATAACGTTGCTGCCGAAACTCACCCCGTATCATTTATCTTCAAATAGTTCTGAATGGCCTCCCTCACCCACCTGCACACCCCCTCATCTGCTAACAGTCCTACATCCAGTCTCCATTGCGGGCACTGACCCCCCCTCCTTGCTCACCCGTAAATCCACTCAGTGTGGGGCATGGTCCGACAAAACAATCGCCGAATATTCGGTATCCAACACCTCTGCCAATAAAGCCCTGTTCAAAATGAAAAAAACAATCCGGGAGTGCACTTTGTGTCCGTGGAAAAAAAAAAGAAAAGTCCTTCGCTCTTAGCCGTCTGAACCTCCATGGGTCTACCGCCCCACCTGTTCCATAAACCGCTTTAGCTCCTTCGCCGCGGCTGGCACCCTCCCTGTCCTTGAACTCGACCGATCCAACCTCAGATCAATGACAGTATTGAAGTAGCCCCCCGATGATCAGCTTATGAAAGTCCAGGTCCGGAATCTTCCCTAACAACCATCTCATAAACTCCGCGTCGTTCCAATTTGGTGCACTTGTTCCACATATTCACTTGTACCACAGGCATACCCTCCAACTTCCCACTCACCATGATATACCTATCCCCTGAATCTGCCACTATATTCCCAACCTCAAATGACACCCGCTAATTAATCAAGATCGCAGCCCCCCTAGTTTTAGAATCTAGCCCCGACTGAAATATTTGCCTGACCCACCCCTTCCTCAGCCTAGTCTGAAACACTACCATCAGGTGTGTCTCCTGTAACATTGCCACATCGGCCTTCAACCACCTCAAATGCGCGAATACGCGAGCCCTCTTGACCAGCCTATTCAGCACTCTCCCACCATTCCATGTGATCAGCCTGGTCATGCTCTGCCCCCCCCCCCCTGCACCCCGCCAATCAACCATCACCCTTCTTCGTCCAGCCTCCAGCTCGCGTCCCGCACCTCCTCAAGCTTGTCGTAGGGCAGCCACCATCCTCGACCTCCAATTTGTCCCCCCACGCCAGTCCCTCCCCTGTCAGCAGAACAATTCCCACCCTCCCACCCCCTGCCCTCACCACTAACAAAACAGCAATCCTAACCCCCCATACTCAACTAGTCACCTGCTCTCCCCCCACTGCGCTTCCGCGATCTAGCCCGCTCAGCTAGTCTGGTAGCTCCGCCCATGGTGCCACGCATCCTAACCCCCCCCCCACTGATCTCCCTACCCTACCCCCCCGAAAATACATATGCAAAACATCACACTCCCCAACGAATACAAAGAAGAAGATTCCACCCACCATCCCCCCACAAGAACAAAGTTTACCCACATATGAAACTGAGCAACTGCCCAAACATTTGGTACAAAAATACTACATACGCAGCCCATAAAGAAAATAAATTTAGCAGCATAGATACAGAGTTACTCGCCCCCAAGTTCAATGTCCTCCATCACCTGCCAGTCCCCTGTCCTTAACAAAGTTCATCTCCTCATCCAGCGATCCAAAATAAAGTTCTTCACCCTCGTACGTGACCCACAAACGAGCTGGGTACAACATACCGAACTTCACCCCCTTCTTGAAGATGGCTGATTTAACTTTGTTAAAGCTCGCCCTTCTTTTGGCCAGTTCTGCACCCAAGTCCTGGTAAATACGCAGCTTGTTATTTTTCCATTTACAGTTCCTTGTCTGCCTGGCCCTCCTCAAGATCTGTTCCTTATCCAGGAACTGGTGCATTCGTACCACCATCGCCCTTGGTAGCTCATTCATCCATGGCTTCCTCGCAAGCGCTCTATACGCCCTGTCCACTTCCAAGGGTCGAGCAAACGATCCTTCGCCAAGCAGCTTCTCGAACATATGCGCCACGTATGCCGCTGTGTCCTATCGTTCGATGCCCTCCGGGAGGCCAACGATCCTCAAATTCCGCCTGCGTGACCTGTTCTCTAAATCCTCCACCGTCTCCTGCAGCCTTTTCTGATGGTCCCTCATCAGATCCATCTCCGCTGCCATCGCAGTTAGCTGGTCCTCATGCTCAGCCACCTTCTCTTCCATCTTTTGGATCGCCAGTCCCTGGGCTTCCAACCTTTGCTCCACATGATCAATCCCCATCTTAATCGGATCCAGGTACTCCTGCCTTTGCTTAGCGAAACTCTCCTGGAGGAATTTCACCGCTGCTCCATTGACCACTAGGCCGGCAATCTCGGCTCCTCAACCTCCGCCATGTTTTCCTGTGCTGCAGGCTCCACTCTCTTCTTTGCCCAACAGTCTTTTCTTTGCAGGCCATATTCTGGTCAACGACTCCATAAACCGGTGGGGGATTCCTCCTCTCTACCTCACCAGTCTCCAATTTTTCCGATCAAATCCCCCATAAGTCGGGGGGAACATGTTCCAAAAGTCCACCACGAGTGGGAGCTACCAAATAGCGACCTCTCACTCCATGGCCGCTACCGGAAGTGTCGGTGGCAAATTATGAAGACTGGTTGGCCTCGTTGGAGGCCGAGATTATGCTGGTGCCGGAGGGCTAAAAGAAGCTGAGGGAGAAAGTGGACGATTCGGAGAATCGGTTGAGGAGGCAGAATCTCCGATTCCAGAAGACATTGAGGGAAGGCAGGCCACAAAATATGCTTGGAAAGCTTTGAGGGAGAGGGTTTGGACTGGTCATAGACTTGGAGATTTGTAAGAACTTTGGACTTTGGAGATACCAGTGGGGCATTCTTTGGTTGGGTTGAATGTTGTATCATTTTTTATATCCTAGAATAACTACAATGCAGAAGGGGGCCATTCAGCCTATCGTGTTTGCACCGACACTCTTTACAGTATTAATGTAAGCCTACTTGTGACAATAATAAAGATTGTTAGTATGAAAGAGTACCCTATGTCGGCACATGCCTCCACCCTATCCCTATCACCGAGTAACCCAATCTAACCTTCTTTGGATATTAAGGGGCAATTTAAGATGGCCAATTCACCTAATCTGCACATTTTGGGACTATGGGAGGAAACCAGAGCATCTGGAGGCAACCCACGCAGACACGGGGAGAACGTGCAAACTCCACGCAGACAGTCATCCAAGGTTGGAATCGAAACTGGGACACTGGCGCTTTAGGCAGCAGTGCAAACCACTGTGCCACGGTGCCATCCTACTGTTGTTGGGGCTGTGTGTATATGTGGAAGGTGGAAGAATGGGTGTGAGGGATTGGGGGTGGTTTGGGGGAAGGCAGTTGCCTCGGATGGGGGCCACCATGCTAGCGCATAGGCTAGTTAACGGGAGTGAAGTGGGGGATAGATCTGTTCGGGAGACAGGGTGGGGTTGGTTTTAGTTTTCTTTTTCTTGTTTTTTAAGAATGCTGGGGGAGGGGTGGGTTGCTAATGCGCATGGAGTTGGTGTGGTGCAGTTGCTTAAGGGGTGGTGGCAGCGAACATTTTGGGGAGGCCCTGGTGGGCGTGAGGCATACACCAGGGAGAGCTGGTTAAAGTGGAGAGGTGGTTTTAGGATGGGTGCATATCCCAAGGGTGGATGAATCGATGATACATGGGCTGGGGGAGGTGATGGCATGGCCAAGTCTTTTTTCAGTATGGTGAATAAGGTGATACTGGGGTTTGTGTACGGGTAAGGTTCCCCGGGTCAGGCAGGTGATTCTGCAGAGGAATAAGCAGGTACATGTGGTGGGAGTGGGGGTGGTGGGGAGGGGGGGGGGGGGGGGGGGTTGGTGGGGTGGTGGTGGTTGGCTGGTCCTTCTGAATCTGCAATATTATTATTGGGCAGCGAACATAGCTATTGTTAGGGAGTGGGCGGTGGAGGAGAGGTTGTTGTGGAGACTGGTAGAGGAGACTTTGTGTAAAGAGACCAGTCCGAGGCTGTTATTGTTGGCATCTTTTACGTTCTCGCCAGACAGATATTCCAGTGGCGTTATCAGCATTGAGGGTGTGGAACCAATGTTGGCAGCAGTGTAGAATGGAAGATTTGCAGCAATCACAGGTTGTGGTGGTATGAATGTGAGCACTGCCATTGGTGCAGAGCATGGGTTTCCCATTGGCTCTGGCTGGTCATGTGCCTCTCATCCGATTGGCTGGGACTAGTCATGTGACTGCTCACCAATTGGTCGAGGGGTAAGTAGACCCCGCCTCCGAGGCGGGGTATAAGTACCCAGAGTTCCCGGCGGTCGGCCTTACTCTGTAGTCGACCACCGGGCTAACAACTAGCTAATTAAAGCCACAGTTCGGATCCTAATCGTCTCTTGAGTCCAATTGATGGTACATCACAGGTTTGTTCTGGTTGGGGTTTTGGGTGTGGGGGTGGTAGGGGATAGAGTATTTTCAGGACCTGTTTGTGAGGGATAAGTTTGCGGAATTGGAGGAGCTTGAGGAGGTGTACTTGCTGCCGAAGGGGAATGAGTTGCGGTACCTGCAGGTGAGGGACTTCTTGAGAAAGGAGTGGAGTTCATTGTCTGAGGATGAGATGGGCGAGGGCAACACGGATCACATTGGGGAGCTGATGGGAAGGGAAGGTGCTCCAGTGGAGGAGGTCCGGCACAAGTAGGAGGACTTGTTGGGAGGGACGATGCAAGCTGTGAGACGCTGTGGAGGATAAACTTGCCTTTGTCACGTGCAAGACTGAGTCTCGTACAGTTTAAGGTGGTGCATGGGGCTCATGTGATGGGGTCAATGATTAGTCATTTTTTTTACGCACAACATTTCCGTCCCAGTCGATATTCCGACACTTCTTGGCCCAGTCCAGCACCCGCTCCTTCCTCTGGTAGTTGTGAAACTGCACAATCATCCCGAGTGATGGCTCGTTCAGCCTCAGCTTCTGTCGCAACTCTGGCGGAGTGAACCCCGTCTCCACCCACTGGCCGAGAGAACATTTCCGAGAAATACTCGATCGGCCTCGAGCCCTCCATTCCCTCTGGCAGGCCCACCACTCTGAGGTTAATACGCCTCGACTTGTTCTCCATATCGTCCATTGTTTTGCAAATGGAAATTTCAACATTCCCCAAAAACCTTATTCAACCTTATCCGGAGGGTGGAAGAGAAATGAAAAGTTTCAAATGTTTTCACTGTAATAAACTAGGCCATGTAAAGTCACAGTGTTGGTAGTTGAAGAAAAGCACTGGGAAGGCTGATGTGGTAAAACAGGATAAGCCAGTGGGGTTTGTTAAAGTGGTGAAGGAAAGCCCATTGAAGCGTACCATCCAGAATCGCAGGGAGCGTGAGAAAGGTGGCATCAGACATCAAAGACAATGTTGAGGGCTTATTGTCAAGATTATCCAGAGGATCTGGATAAAGGAATTCCATTTGTACTCTTTGCAATTAGGGAGGCACGTAATGAGTCAACCAAATTCAATGCTTTTGAACTAATTTTTAGTCATGAGGTAAGAGGACCACTTGAATTGATTAAGGAAAAATTGGTCAGTGAGAAATCATTATTGGATTATGTGTCAAATTTTAGGGAACGATTAACTAGAGCAATAAATTGGTTAGACAGCATTTAAAAGTTGCACAAAATGTGTTGAAACGGGTAGCGGACAAGAAATCCAAAGTCCGTAGTTTTGCCAGTGGAGATAGAGTTTTAGTGTTGTTACCAGTGGTAGGTGAGCCTTTAAAAGCAAGGTTTTGTGGACCTTATTAGATTGAAAGGAAATTAAGTGAGGTGAATGATATGGTTAAAAAAACAAGATAAAAGGAAGACTCACCAAGCGTGTCATGTGAATATGCTTAAAAGGTCCTTTGAAAGGGAAGGAGAGCAAAAGGGCAAGGTTTTAATGATTCTCAATGACGAACCAAATCCAGATGACTTTGAATTTGACATACCTCAAATTAAATTGGAAAATGAGGATGTTCTGAAAAATTGGGATAAATTGTCGAAGTACCTTCCAGAGGAAAAATGGACTGACCTGAAAAAGTTATTGATATCACATGGGCAAGGCTGTGGAGATAAATTGGGAAGTGCTAAAATGGCTATTCATGATGAAGATATGGGAAATGCTGTTGCAAACAAACAACATTCATATAGACTTAGCCCTTTAAAATTGGCACAGGTTAACAAAGAGATTGAGAGTATGCTTAAAAATGGCATAATTGAAGTGGGTTCCAGTCAATGGAGCTCAGCCATAGTGATGGTACCTAAACCAGATGGGACCCAATGGTTATGTGTGGACTATAGAAAGGTTAATGCAGTCACAAGGACGGACTCTTATCCTATCCCACATTTGGAGGATTGAATTGAGAAAGTGGGATAATCAGCTTTTATTTCCAAACTGGATTTACTTAAAGGTTACTGGCAGGTACCTTTATCCGAAAGGGCGACGGAGATTTCAGCTTTTGTGACTCCAGATGGTATATACCAGTTCAATGTTATGCCATTTGGCATGAAACATGCCCCAGCCACATTTCAACAGTTAACTAACAAAGTTGTTTCAGGATTACCCAATTTTGCGGTATACATCGACGATATGGTAATTTTCAGCCAGACATGGACATAACATTTGAAGCATCTGATGGAGTCATTCGATCGACTTCAGGAGGTGGGTTTGGTGATAAATCTAGCCAAAAGTGAATTTGGAAAAGCCCAAGTCACTTTCCTTGGCCATACAATGGGACAGGGTTGAATGGTCCCACGGGATGTGAAACCAAAAGTTATTGGGAGTTTCCAATACCCTGGACAATAATGCGATTTCTTGGCATGGGTGGATTTGACTGAACATTTGTGCAAACGTTTTGTGGCGTGGTTGCTCCACTGATGGACTTGCTGAAGAAACATCTAAAATTTCAATGGACAGCGGAGTTTCAACAGGCATTTGACTGCCTGAAAGCTGTGATAACCAATGCTCCTGTGTTGGCGAATTATAAGGGACTCTGTGATCAGATCGAACTAAAGTATCTGCCTTTAAAGAGACATGCCAAGGTGTAGAGAAATGGATGGATCGTGCAGAGACCTTCTTGTTCAATGAGAATGTCAATCGAGAGGGATTCCAGTTGGAGAAAGAACAAAAAAAATGGACTTTATTATTATACCTGTTTGCTTGTGTTTTTGAAACAAATAAGTATATTTACTGTGTGCATTTCATAAAGGAAATTGAAAAGGTGAAAAATGAAACCATCTTGAAGTTGATGGTTTATTTTTTTTCTTGGGGGGAGGTGTCATGTGAGAGTACCTTTAAGAAATGGGTGTTTTTTATGGAATAACTGTAGTGGGTGTATCTTTAAGAAATGGGTGTTTATTACTGCAGTGATGTCCGAGTGTGGGTGGAGCTGGGCTGTCGGTCAGCTTTTAGTTTCACTTTCAGAAAAGCTTGGGTGTGTCTGTTTTTGTGGTTTCGTTTCGGTGTTGGAGTTCCAGCCAGCCTAAGAATGTGTAATGTTGTTCTCTCTGCCATGTAAAGACTATCTCTTGATCATTTAGTGAATTCTCAGTCATGAATTTAAACCTGATGTGGTATTTGAATTAATGGTTGCTAAGATGTTCACTGTATGTTTCAAAATCGTTCACTTGAGTTCATATAATAAACATTATTTTGCTTTAAGAAATACTTTTCGATTTCTGCTGTAGAGTGGTGTACATCTGTAGAGTGGGCTGTGTGCTCCCCATATCACAATCTATGAAATGTTGTGGGTCAGGTGAACTCGATGATGGACTTTGGGGTTCTCTACACCCTGGTCCATAACAAACCACCTCCTCCGGCAGTGAGTTCCAGGCTCCCACTACCCTCTGTGTAAAAAAAAACTTACCTCGTACATCTCCTCTAAACATTGTCCCGTGCACCTTAAACCTATGGCCCCAGTAATTGACCCCTATACCCTGGGAAAAAGTCTCTGAACATCCACCACACACTCCCCACTTAAACTGGAATACCACACCTGAAAAGCAACCACAATATGCTCACCCCTCACTGTCTTTAAGTTCACTAAGCCAATCCAATCGATAGACTTTTATCCCCCTCGAGCCTGTAATTTGTTATGGGCCAGGGCTCAGAGAACCCCAAAGTGTATCATGGAGTTCACTTGATCCACAACTTTTAATAGATTGTGGTATGGGGAGCACACGGCCCACTCTACAGGTGTGGTGCAGCTGACATCTAACAGTATTTGTTAAAGCAAAACAATGTTTATTCTATGAACTCAAGTTAACCTTTTTAAAACATAAAGTGAACATCTTAGCAACCATTAATTTGAATACAACACTAAGTAATCCTTAAGCTTTCCTTTTAACTTCCATAAGACTTTAAATAAAACACTTTGAACAGGAGCACATCCAGAAATGTATAAATTCACTACTGAGAACAGTAAGAATTATAGCTGGGGGAAAGGCAATTATGATGCTATTCGGCAAGGTGTTAGATTTAGATGTAGGTGAGCACTTTGGTGATAGCGATCACAATTCGGTTATGTTTACTTTAGCGATGGGCAGGGATAGGTATATACCGCAAGGCAAGAATTATAGCTGGAGGAAAGGCAATTATGATGCTATTTGGCAAGATTTAGGATGTATAGGATGGGGAAGGAAACTGCAGGGGATGGGTACAATCGAAATGTGGAGCTTTTTCAAGGAACAGCTACTGCGTGTCCTTGATAAGTATGTACCTGTCAGGCAGGGAGGAAGTTGTCGAGCAAGGGAACCGTGGTTTACTAAGGAAGTTGAAGCACTTGTCAAGAGGAAGAAGAAGGCTTATGTTAGGATGAGATATGAAGGCTCAGTTAGGGCACTTGAGAGTTACAAGTTAGCCAGGAAGGACCTAAAAGGAGAGTTAAGAAGAGCGAGGAGAGGACACGAAACGTCATTGGCGGATAGGATCAAGGAAAACCCTAAGGCTTTCTATAGGTATATAAGGAACAAAAGAATGACTAGAGTACGATTAGGGCCAATCAAGGATAGTAGTGGGAAGTTGTGTGTGGAATCAGAGGAGATAGGGGAAGCGTTAAATGGATATTTTTCATCAGTGTTTACACTGGAGAAAGACAATGTTGTCGAGGAGAATACTCAGGTACAGTCGACCAGGCTAGATGGGATTGAGGTTCACAAGGAGGAGGTGTTAGCAATTTTGGAAAGTGTAAAAATAGATAAGTCCCCTGGGCCAGATGGGATTTATCCTAGGATTCTCTGGGAAGCCAGGGAGGAGATTGCAGAGCCTTTGTCCTTGATCTTTATGTCGTCTTTGTCGACAGGAATAGTGCCGGAAGACTGGAGGATAGCAAATTTTGTCCCCTTGTTCAAGAAGGGGAGTAGGGACAACCCTGGTAATTATAGACCTGTGAGCCTTACTTCGGTTGTGGGTAAAATGTTGGAAAAGGTTATAAGAGATAGATATATATAGATATATAGAATATAGAATTTACAGTGCAGAAGGAGGCCATTCGGCCCATCGAGTCTGCACCGGCTCTTGGAAAGAGCACCCTACCCAAGGTCAACACCTCCACCCTATCCCCATAACCCAGTAACACCTCCCAACACTAAGGACAATTTATCATGGCCAATCCACCTAACCTGCACATCTTTGGACTGTGGGAGGAAACCGGAGTACCCGGAGGAAACCCACGCACACACGGGGAGAATGTGCAGACTCCGCACAGACAGTGACCCAAGCTGGAATCGAACCTGGGACCCTGGAGCTGTGAAGCGATTGTGCTATCCACAATGCTACCGTGCTGATAGGGTTTATAATCATCTTGAAAAGAACAAGTTGATTAGCGATACTCAACACGGTTTTGTGAAGGGTAGGTCATGCCTCACAAAACTTATTGAGTTTTTTGAGAAGGTGACCAAACAGGTGGATGATGGTAAAGCGGTTGATGTGGTGTATATGGATTTCAGTAAGGCATTTGATAAGGTTCCCCACGGTAGGCTATTGCAGAAAATACGGAAGTATGGGATTGAAGGTGATTTAGCAGTTTGGATCAGTAATTGGCTAGCTGAAAGAAGACAGAGGGTGGTGGTTGATGGAAAATGTTCATCCTGGAGTTCAGTTACTAGTGGTGTACTGCAAGGATCTGTTTTGGGGCCACTGCTGTTTGTCATTTTTGTAAATGACCTGGAAGAGGGTGTAGAAGGATGGGTTAGTAAATTTGCAGATGACACGAAGGTCGGTGGAGTTGTGGATAGTGCTAAAGGATGTTATAGGTTACAGAGGGACATAGATAAGCTGCAGAGCTGGGCTGAGAGGTGGCAGATGGAGTTTAATGCGGAAAAGAGTGAGGTGGTTCACTTTGGAAGGAGTAACAGGAATGCAGAGTACTGGGTTAATGGCACGATTCTTGGTAGTGCAGATGAACAGAGAGATCTCAGCATCCAGGTACATAAATCCCTGAAAGTTGCCACCCAGGTTAATAGGGCTGTTAAGAAGGCATATGGTGTGCTAGCCTTTATCAGTAGGGGGATTGAGTTTCGGAGCCACGAGGTCATGCTGCAGCTGTACAAAACTCTGGTGCGGCCGCACCTGGAGTACTGCGTGCAGTTCTGGTCACCACATTATAGGAAAGATGTGGAAGCTTTGGAAAGGGTTCAGAGGAGATTTATTAGGATGTTGCCTGGTATGGAGGGAAGGTCTTACGAGGAAAGGCTCAGGGGCTTGAGGTTGTTTTCGTTAGAGAGGAGAAGGCTGAGAGGTGAATTAATAGAGACATATAAGATAGTCAGAGGGTTAGATAGGGTGGACAGTGAGAGTCTTTTTCCTCGGATGGTGATGACCAACACGATGGGACATAGCTTTAAATTGAGGGGTGGTAAATATAGGACAGATGTCAGAGGCAATTTCTTTACTCAGAGAGTAGTAGGGGTGTGGAACGCCCTACCTGTTGGGTAACGGGTATAGGGTGGATACGTGGGTTTGAGTAGGGTGATCATTGCTCGGCACAACATCGAGGGGCGAAGGGCCTGTTCTGTGCTGTACTGTTCTATGTTCTATGTTTATACCAACAAAAAGGAAGGACGGAAGAAAGAGGGAAAATCGACCGTGGATATCTAAGGAAATAAGGGAGAGTATCAAATTGAAGGAAAAAGCATATAAAGTGGCAAAGATTGCTGGGAGATTAGAGGACTGGGAAATCTTTAGGGGGCAACAGAAAGCTACTAAAAAAGCTATAAAGAAGAGTAAGATAGAGTATGAGAGTAAACTTGCTCAGAATATAAAAACAGACAGTAAAAGTTTTTACAAATATATAAGACAAAAAAGAGTGGCTAAGGTAAATATTGGTCCTTTAGAGGATGAGAAGGGAGTTTTAATAATGGGAAATGAGGAAATGGCTGAGGAACTGAACAGGTTTTTTGGGTCGGTCTTCACAGTGGAAGACACAAATAACATGCCAGCGACTGATAGAAATGAGGCTATGACAGGTGAGGACCTTGAGAGGATTGTTATCACTAAGGAGGTAGTGATGGGCAAGCTAATGGGGCTAAAGGTAGACAAGTCTCCTGGCCCTGATGGAATGCATCCCAGAGTGCTAAAAGAGATGGCTAGGGAAATTGCAGATGCACTAGTGATAATTTACCGAAATTCACTAGACTCTGGGGTGGTCCCGGTGGATTGGAAATTAGCAAACGTGATGCCACTGTTTAAAAAAGGGGGTAGGCAGAAAGCAGGAAATTATAGGCCAGTGAGCTTAACTTCGGTAGTAGGGAAGATGCTGGAATCTATCATCAAGGAAGAAATAGCGAGGCATCTGGATAGAAATTGTCCCATTGGGCAGACGCAGCATGGGTTCGTAAAGGGCAGGTCATGCCTAACTAATTTAGTGGAATTTTTTGAGGACATTACCAGTGCAGTAGATAACGGGGAGCCGATGGATATGGTATATCTGGATTTCCAGAAAGCCTTTGACAAGGTGCCACACAAAAGGTTGCTGCATAAGATAAAGATGCATGGCATTAAGGGTAAAGTCGTAGCATGGATAGAGGATTGGTTAATTAATAGAAAGCAAAGAGTTGGGATAAATGGGTGTTGCTCTGGTTGGCAATCAGTGGCTAGTGGTGTCCCTCAGGGATCCGTGTTGGGCCCACAATTGTTCACAATTTACATAGATGATTTGGAGTTGGGGACCAAGGGCAATGTGTCCAAGTTTGCAGATGACACTAAGATGAGTGGTAAAGCGAAAAGTGCAGAGGATCCTGGAAGTCTGCAGAGGGATTTGGATAGGTTAAGTGAATGGGCTAGGGTCTGGCAGATGGAATATAATGTTGACAAATGTAAGGTTATCCATTTTGGTAGGAATAACAGCAAACGGGATTATTATTTAAACAATAAAATATTAAAGCATGCCGCTGTTCAGAGAGACTTGGGTGTGCTAGTGCATGAGTCACAGAAGGTTGGTTTACAAGTGCAACAGGTGATTAAGAAGGCAAATGGAATTTTGTCCTTCATTGCTAGAGGGATGGAGTTTAAGACTAGGGAGGTTATGTTGCAATTGTATAAGGTGTTAGTGAGTCCACACCTGGAGTATTGTGTTCAGTTTTGGTCTCCTTACTTGAGAAAGGACGTACTGGCGCTGGAGGGTGTGCAGAGGAGATTCACTAGGTTAATCCCAGAGCTGAAGGGGTTGGATTATGAGGAGAGGTTGAGTAGACTGGGACTGTATTCGTTGGAATTTAGAAGGATGAGGGGGGATCTTATAGAAACATTTAAAATTATGAAGGGAATAGATGGGATAGATGCGGGCAGGTTGTTTCCACTGGCGGGTGACAGCAGAACTAGGGGACATAGCCTCAAAATAAGGGGAAGTAGATTTAGGACTGAGTTTAGGAGGAACTTCTTCACCCAAAGGGTTGTGAATCTATGGAATTCCTTGCCCAGTGAAGCAGTTGAGGCTCCTTCATTACATGTTTTTAAGGTAAAGATAGATAGTTTTTTGAAGAATAAAGGGATTAAGGGTTATTGTGTTCGGGCCGGAAAGTGGAGCTGAGTCCACAAAAGATCAGCCATGATCTAATTGAATGGCGGAGCAGGCTCGAGGGGCCAGATGGCCTACTCCTGCTCCTAGTTCTTATGTTCTTATAAGGTGGTTATGATGGTATATGGGATACTTGCCTTTATTAGCCGAGGCATTGAGTTTAAGAGCAGGGAGGTTATGATGAAGCTGTACAAAATACTCTAGGCACAGCTAGAGTATTGTGTGCAGTTCTGTTCACCATATTATCGGAAGGAAGTGATTGCACTAGAGGGGGCTGCAGAGGAGATTCACCGGGATGTTGCCTGGGCTGGAGAATTTCTCAGCTATGAAGAGAGGCTGGTTATGCTGGAGTTGTTTTCCTTCGAGCACAGAAGGCTGAAGAGGTGGACAAAATTAAGGAATATGGATAGAGTAGATCGGAAGAAACGTTTCCCCTTAGGAATGGGGCCAATAACCAAGGGACATAGATTTAAGATAAGGAGCAAGGAGATTTAGAGGTGATTTGAGAAAAAAAAATTTTCATGCAGAGGGTGGTGAGAATCTGGAACTCGCTGCCTGAAAGTGTGTTAGAGGCAGGAAACCTCACAACGTTTGAAAAACATTCAGATGAGTATTTGAAATGCTGTAGCAGACAAGGCTCCGGACCGAGTGCTGGGAAATGAGATTAGAATAGATTGGTATTTGATCGCTGGCACAGACACGTTGGAGAGAAGGGCCTCCTGTGCTGTAATATGTTTCAGATCAGGATGAAGGTGAGTTAGATAGAGCAGTACTGCAGCTTTCTTCAATGTATGAAATAGACTTCATTGATTTCCTGCAACAATTTCTAACGTCTGTTTTATGCATCGAAGAAAGCTGCAGTCCTGCTTTTGAGTCACTCTATATATTGACATAATTTAGAAATATTTGCAGTCTTCTCTGCATTTCTATTCAATATACCTGTTGAATAAAGGGAATGAAGGATACAGCAGAGTCCTGTTGGTTGAATTCCAATTTGGGTAATGTGTTTGAAATCAGAATTTTTTCTCTTTTTCTTGATTGAATGGTTGGGAAACTAGCATGTTTCCTCTTCAAATAGCTGGCATAAAATAGGTGGCAGTGAAATTGATGTCTGATTGACTGTCCTGTCTTTTTCATGGATCGAAGCTCTTAAGCATGTAATTACTGAAAAGGAAAGCAAAACCAGTGGCATGCTGCCACCTACTGGCCAATGCTCTAATTACCTTAAAAGGCTGTTGGTCGCAGATTAAAAGCAATTAGATATTCCTTTGTCCTGAATGATGTGAATTAACAAAAAAATGGATAATTGCAGTGATGTACCATCTCTTCAGGGCCTTGAGGCAATGGGGGAGGGGAAGTTCCAGAAGGGGGTGCGGTCGGGGTTGGGCCCAAGGACTCCGTTTTCCACAACGTAGCCAAGGATGGCCAGGTGGGTTGTGCGGAAAACGCATTTCTCCTTATTGTATCTGAGGTTAAGGAGGTTTTTTTTGGAGGTTGGCGTCATGGTCCTGCTGGTCATAGCCGCAGATGGTGACCTTATCCAAATACGGGAACGTGGCCTGCAGCCCGTACTGGTCAACCATTCGGTCCATCTCCCGTTGGAAGACCGAGACCCCATTGGTGACCCCGATGGGGACCCTGAGGAAGTGGTAGTGGTGGACATCTGCCTCGAAGGCAGTGTATTGGCGGCTCTTCGGGCGGATAGGGTACACGGACTTCAAGTCGATGGTGGAGAAGACTCGGTACTGCGTAATATGATTGACTGTGTCTGATATGCGGGGAAGAGGGTACGCATCGAGCTGCGTGTACCGGTTGATGGTCTGACTGTAGTCAATGACCATCCGGTGTTTCACCCCAGTTTTGATTACCACCACTTGGGTTCTCCAGGGGCTAGTACTGGCCTCTATGATCCCTTCCTGCAGGAGTCGCTAGACCTCCGACCTGATAAAGTGCCTTGTTCGGAGCACTGTATCGTCTGCTCCTAGTGGCGACGGGCTGAGGTTAGTGAAGAGTGGGGGTGAGGCGACTATAAGAGTCGAGAGGCTACATACGGTGAGGGGGGGGGGGGGGACGGGCTGGGGTCCATTGAACTCCAGGGTAAGACTTTTGAGGTGGCACTGGAAGTCAAGACCTAGTAGCATGGCAGCGCAGAGTTGTGGGAGGACGTAGAGTTTGAACCCTTTGAACTCAACGTCCCGTACTGTAAGGGTTGCAACACAGTACCCATAGACTTCCACGGAATGAGATTCGGAAGCCAGAGAGATTTTCTGGGTCACAGGTAAGATTGGGAGGGAGCGCGCCATACCATATCTGGGTGAATAAAACTCTCTGTGCTCTCGGAGTTGAACAGGCAGGTCGTCTCGTGACCGTTGACCGTTGATCTGGACTGCCATCATTTCACCCTGAAAAGTGTGAGGTTGTCCATTTTGGAAAGACAAATAAGAATGCGGAATACAGGGTTAACAGTAGGGTTCTTGGCAATGTAGAGGAGCAGCGAGATCTTGGTGTCTATGTTCATAGATCTTTGAAAGTTGCCACTCAAGTGGATAGAGCAGTGAAGAAGGCCTATGGTGTGCTAGCATTCATTAGCAGAGGGATTGAATTTAAGAGCCATGGGCAGCACGGTGGCCTAGTGGTTAGCACAGCTGCCTCACGGCGCTGAGGTCCCAGGTTCGATCCCGGCTCTGGGTCATTGTCCGTGTGGAGTTTGCACATTCTCCCCGTGTCTGCGTGGGTTTCACCCCCACAACCCAAAGATGTGCAGGTTAGGCGGATTGGCCACGCAAAATTGTCCCTTAATTGGAAAAATAATTGGGTACTCTAAATTTATAAAAAAAAGAATTTAAGAGCCATGAGGTGATGATGCAGCTGTACAAAACCTTGGTAAGGCCACATTTGGAGTACCGTGTGCAGTTCTGGTCACCTCATTTTAGGAAGGATGTGGAAGCTTTGGAAAAGGTGCAAAGGAGATTTACCAGGATGTTGCCTGGAATGGAGAGTAGGTCTTATGAGGAAAGGTTGAGGGTGCAAGGCCTTTTCTCATTAGAATGGAGAAGGATGAGGGGCGACTTGATAGAGGTTTATAAGATGATCAGGGGAATAGATAGAGTAGACAGAGACTTTTTCGCCGGGTGGAACAAACCATTACAAGGGGACATAAATTTAAGGTGAATGGTGGAAGATATAGGGGGGATGTCAGAGGTAGGTTCTTTACCCAGAGTGTAGTGGGGGCATGGAATGCACTGCCTGTGGAAGTAGTTGAGTCGGAAACATTACGGACCTTTAAGCGGCTATTGGATAGGTAAATGGATTATGGTAGAATAATGGAGTGTAGATTAATTTGTTCTGAAGGGCAGCACTGTAGCATTGTGGACAGCACAATTGCTTCACAGCTCCAGGGTCCCAGGTTCGATTCCGGCTTGGGTCACTGTCTGTGTGGAGTCTGCACATCCTCCCCGTGTGTGCGTGGGTTTCCTCCGGGTGCTCCAGTTTTCTCCCACAGTCCAAAGATGTGCAGGTTGGGTGGATTGGCCATGATAAATTGCCCTTAGTGTCCAAAATTCCATGATCTATGATTAACCTATGACAATAGTTTGGCACAACATCGTGGGCCGAAGGGCCTGTTCAGTGCTGTATTTCTCTATGTTCTATGTAAAGTCAGGTCCTTCTGTTTCAGTAGCTGGTTTCGGAGTACATTGTGTTCCGTGCCCCTTATTAATCGATCTCTAACGATTCCAGCAGTAAACGCTCTAAATGCGCATTTTAGTTGACCCTATAAAATTCTCCTAATTATCTCCATACTCCTTAATTTTCCTCCTGATTAAACCTATCGATCTCGACCTTGAAAATGTTTGAGGATTCGTTCTCCAAAGCTTCCTGAGTAAATAATTCCAACGTTTCAGCACTCCTCGAGGGAAGGTGGCACAGTGTGTTGTGTTAAGCTTCTTCATGCAGCATAAGACCATAAGACCATAAGACATAGGAGTGGAAGTAAGGCCATTCGGCCCATCGAGTCCACTCCGCCATTCAATCATGGCTGATGGGCATTTCAACTCCACCTCCCAGCATTCTCCCCATAGCCCTTAATTCCTCGCGACATCAAGAATTTATCTATCTCTGCCTTGAAGCCATTTAGCGTCCCGGCCTCCACTGCACTCTGCGGCAATGAATTCCACAGGCCCACCACTCTCTGGCTGAAGAAATGTCTCCGCATTTCTGTTTTGAATTTACCCCCTCTAATTCTAAGGCTGTGCCCACGGGTCCTCGACTCCTCGCCTAACGGAAACAGTTTCTTTGCGTCCATCCTTTCTAAGCCATGTATTATCTTGTAAGTTTCTATTAGATCTCCCCTTAACCTTCTGAACTCCAATGAATACAATCCCAGGAACGCCAGCCGTTCCTCATATGCTAGACCCGCCATTCCAGGGATCATCCGTGTGAATCTCCGCTGGACACGCTCCAGTGCCAGTATGTCCTTCCTGAGATGTGGGGCCCAAAACTGGACACAGTACTCCAAATGGGGCCTAACCAGAGCCTTATAAAGGCTCAGTAGCACATCGCTGCTTTTATATTCCAACCCTCTTGAGATAAATGACAACATAGCATTCGCTTTCTTAATCACGGATTCAACCTGCATGTTTACCTTTAGGGAATCCTCGACTAGCACTCCCAGATCCCTTTGTACTTTGGCATTATGAATTTTCTCACCGTTTAGAAAGTAGTCTATGCTTGGATTCTTTTTTCCAAAGTGCAAGACCTCACATTTTCTCACGTTGAAATGTATCAGCCATTTCCTGCACCACTCTCCCAAACTGTCTAGATCCTTCTGCAGCCTCCCCACTTCCTCAGCACTACCTGCCTGACCACCTAACTTCGTATCATCAGCAAACTTCGCTAGAATGCCCCCAGTCCCTTCATCCAGATCATTAATATATATGGTGAACAGCTGCGGCCCCAACACTGAACCCTGTGGGACACCGCTGGTCACCGGCTGCCATTCCGAAAAAGAACCTTTTATCCCAACTCTCTGCCTTCTGTCAGACAGCCAATCCTCAACCCATGCCAGTAGCTCACCTCGAACACCATGGGCCCTCACCTTACTCAGCAGCCTCCTGTGTGGCACCTTATCAAAGGCCTTTTGGAAATCCAGATAGACCACATCCACTGGGTTTCCCTGGTCTAACCTACTTGTCACCTCCTCAAAGAATTCTAACAGGTTCGTCAGGCACGACCTCCCCTTACTAAATCCATGTTGACTTGTTCTAATCCGACCCTGCTCTTCCAAGAAATTAGAAATCTCATCCTTAACGATCGATTCTAGAATTTTACCAACAACCGAGGTTAGGCTAATTGGCCTATAATTTTCCATCTTTTGTCTTGATCCTTTCTTGAACAAGGGGGTTACAACAGCGATCTTCCAATCGTCCGGGACTTTCCCTGACTCCAGTGATTTTTGAAAGATCTCAACCAACGCTTCCGCTATTTCTTCAGCCACCTCCCTCAGAACTCTAGGATGTAGCCCATCGGGGCCAGGAGATTTGTCAATTTTAAGACCTTTTAGCTTTTTTAGCACCATCTCTTTTGTAATGGCAACCATACTCAACTCAGCCCCCTGACCCTTTATAATTTTTGGGATATTACTAACGTCTTCCACTGTGAAGACAGACGCAAAGTACTTATTAAGTTCTCCAGCCATTTCCTCATCTCCCATCACTAGCCTTCCAGAATCAGTTTGAATTGGCCCAATGTCTACTTTGGCCTGACGTTTGTTTCTTATGTATTGAAAGAAACTTTTACTATCATTTCTTATATTACTGGCTAGCCTGCCTTCATATTTGATCCTCTCCTTCCTTATTTGTCTCTTTGTTAACCTCTGTTTGTTTTTGTAGCCTTCCCAATCTTCTGATTTCCCGGTGCTTTTGGCCACTTTATAGGATCTCTCTTTTTCTTTGATACATTTCCTGACCTCCTTTGTCAGCCATGGCTGTCTAATCCCTCCCTGGATAATCTTTCTTTTCTTGGGGATGAACCTCTGTACAGTGTCCTCAATTATGCATACAAACTCCTGCCATTTTTGCTCTACTGTCTTCCCTGCTAGGGTCTGCTTCCAGTTGATTTTCACCAGTTCCTCTCTCATGCCCTCGTAATTACCTTTATTTAACTGTAACACCATTACATCCGATTTTGCCTTCTCTCTTTCAAACTGCAGACTGAACTCAACCATATTATGATCGCTGCTTCCTAAGTGTTCCCTTACTTTAAGATCTTTAATAAAGTCTGGTTCATTACATAGCACTAGGTCCAGAATAGCCTGCTCCCTTGTGGGCTCCATGACAAGCTGTTCCAAAAAGCCATCTTGTAAGCATTCCATGAATTCCTTTTCTTTGGATCCACTGGCTACATTATTTACCCAATCCACCTGCATATTGAAGTCCCCCATGATCACTGTGACCTTGCCTTTCTGACATGCCTTTTCTATTTCCCGGTACATGTTGCGCCCCTGGTCCTGACCACTGTTAGGCGGTCTGTACATAACTCCCATTATGGTTTTTTTGCCTTTGTGGTTCCTCAATTCTACCCACACAGACTCCACATCATCCGACCCTATGTCGTTTAGTGCCATAGATTTAATTTTGTTCTTAACTAACAAGGCAACCCCACCCCCTCGGCCCACCTCCCTGTCTTTTCGATAGGTTGTATATCCTTGGATGTTTAACTGCCAGTCCTGAACCCCCTGCAGCCATGTCTCTGTGATGCCTACCACATCATAATCATTCACGATGATCTGTGCCATTAGTTCATCTACTTTGTTACAAATGCTACGAGCATTCAGGTAAAGTGCCTTAATGTTAACTTTCTTATCAGTACAGATATTGGAAGTCCTAAGATGTCCAAAGTTATCCTTCCTTTTTGTTGCATTCCTAGTCTGCCTCAAGCTTAAATCCACCTGCCTACATGTTATCCTCCTGCGTATCTTGCCATTTAACTCCCTGCTCCCTGTCGCTTTCACTTTCCCTTCCCCCCTTTCACTTTCCCTTCCCCCCTTTCACTTTCCCTTCCTTCATGCATACTCTGACAAAGGAAGGTTCAGACTTGGAGATAGGTTTAACACATTTATTGAACAGTTAACAATTCTCCTACTTGAGTTCTACTCTCCTGCTAATCTTGCTATAGTAACTCAGTCTAACTAACCAGTCTGCTCTAAGCCATGTGGTGGGTGTGATGCTCCTGATCTGCCTCTGTCCTTCTCTCTGAGTGTTGTCTGTGGAAAGAGACAGAGCATTTGGGCCCTGTCATTTTCTATGTGGGTTTTGTATTGCCCCCTTGTGGTAGTGTCACCTCTGGGTGTCTTGACTGCCCATTGGCCGTGTCCTATTCTATGTGTTCATTAGCTGTATGTCTGCATGTCATGATGTCTCTGGTGCTCCCTCAAGTGTTTACTTGGTCTTGGTGTATTTGTATACACCTTGTGTATTCACAGTGATGCATATCACCACATCCCCCCCCTTTTCGTGTTACATATTTTCTGTACTTTGTTCAAGAAAATTGAACAAAATAGGTAGATAAGTGATGACATGGACAAATCGTGATGACAGTGATGATTATACAGTACCAAATAATATGTCTGAGTCCAAAGTTCATGAATTTATATGGTCGAGTGGCTTACTTGTGTTGTTATTGAAGTGTCGATGTTGATGTTGTCATTTTCTTGTGAACGCCGTCAGTGTCCCTGTGCGTAAGGAATCTGTGCGTCAGTGTCCCTGTGCAAAGTCTTCAGGATGTGTGCAAATAGTCAAATCACTTCGTTGTCCTGATTTGGATTCCTTTTTTTTCTATGCTTGTGGTAGTGATGCAGTATGTCATCTGTGTTGTCTGACCTGGACTATTTATTGTGCTGCGATATTGATGCAGGATATCATCTGCCATGAAAGCTGGTTTGCTTGTTCATGGTGGAGCAAACTTGAATCGGTGAGATTTGCTGTCATGCCATGGTATGGCTGTACTCTTGCCAGTGTTAGGAGCTGTGCTGTTACATTGTCCTGCATTTGCAGAGTTGTACCATGTTGTACCAGTCGTTGTCCCATTGTTGTTTTCATTGTTGTTATTGACGTGCTTGTTGTGTTTGTTGCCTCTGGTACGCTTGTTGTTGTCTTTGTTGTTGTTTTCATAGGTTTTATTGTGTTTGTTGCGCTCAATGACCACACCAAGTGGAGAAGTCGAGTCCTTCACAAAGTTACTTGTGGCAGTGTCCTTTGTGGCATCTGCTGTTTCATTGAGCGTGCCGTCTCTGATTCCTTGTCGTCCCCGTCTGGAGTCATGTCCGGTTCACTAGAATCATCTTTGGCTTGTCGATGTTCCCCGTCTGGAGTCCTTTCTGGTTCACCTGAATCAGCTTTGGTTTCTTGACACTCCCCATCCGGTGTCATTTCAGGTTCACTTGAATCATCTGAGGTGTCACTTGAATCATCTGAGGTGTCACTTGAATCATCTGAGGTGTCTTGATGCTCCCTGTCCGGAGTCAAAACGTTCAGGAATGCATTTTCTTGTGGAGAGGCTCGAGTGGATGAGGTGTGAATTAACGTGGTGTCACTGGAGTCACTAGTCACCTCACATTGATTGTCGAGTGCCTCTGTACATACTAGCTGAGATCTGTCAGTCTCGCTGAGATGTCACACATCTTGTATGGGAATTGTGAAGCCTTTGTCACTTGTAGCACATACAGTGGATAGACCTTCAGTGTCTTCTTGTCAGCTAGATGAACTGGGTAGACTGTCAGAGTGTTCTTCTGGTGGCTCAAATAATCTGGGTAGACTGACATCATCTTTTTGTTGTTCATGTGAGCATGGCAGCCTGTCATAGTCGTCCTGCTGTGCGCTTGAGCGTAGCAGACTTGCATCGTCTGCTGCTGGTTGCTCAGATGAGCTTGCTAGACCTTCATGGTCTTGTTCATGCAAGGACTG
This sequence comes from Scyliorhinus canicula, assembly GCF_902713615.1. Lineage (NCBI taxonomy): Eukaryota > Metazoa > Chordata > Chondrichthyes > Carcharhiniformes > Scyliorhinidae > Scyliorhinus > Scyliorhinus canicula. Next base: position 57,021,742 of record NC_052150.1, read on the forward strand.
TGCTCTGGAGTCTTGCGTTGCTTCCATTGTGGAATCTGTCAACGAGCTCGCTTTGGATGCTTGTATCATTCTCTCTGTGGAGTCTGGCATCATTCCCTGTGTGGAGTCATGCAGTGGTCTCGCTGTGGGGTCGATCTGTGCGCTCTCTGGCTTTCTGGCTTTAAATGTTTTTTTCATTATTTTCGGGAATTTCCCCTTTAAGTGGGCATGGCACGGGGTCTCTGACGTCATGACGCTTGTGACGTAGAGCGTAGGAATGGATTGCGTGTGCACAGATTTCTGTTGCACTTTCACCCGCAATGGTGAGTAGAAGCTTTATCTTCTCAGCATCGGCCATGCCATCCAGGTGCGGATGCTACCATGTAGATCTCAAATCTCTGTTTGAATGCACACCAGTTGGCACTGAGATTGCCGTGGTACCTGAGCTGCTGAGGAACCGGAATCTCGAACAGCTTGCCTGGGTGCTGTTGCTGATAGTCATGGATATGTTGAGTTGAATTATATAGATTCAACAGGCACTCACTGGTACAATGGTGTGTTAAGCTTCTTCATGTCGCATAAGCTGCTTCCTTGATGTATGCTCTGACAAAGGAAGGTTCAGACTTGGAGATAGGTTTAACACATTTATTGAACAGTTAACAATTCTCCTACTTGAGTTTGACGCTCCTGCTAATCTTGCTATAGTAACTCAGTCTAACTAACCAGTCTGTTCTAAGCCATGCGGTGGGTGTGATGCTTCTGATATGCCCCTGTCCTTCTCTCTAAGTGCCGCCTGTGGAAAGAGAATGAGCATGTGTGCCCTGACCTTTGATATGTGGGTTTTGTATTGCCCCCTTGTGGTAGTGTCACCTCTGGGTGTCTTGACTGCCCATTGGCCGTGTCCTATTCTATGTGTTCATTAGCTGTATGTCTGCATGTCATGATGTCTCTGGTGCTCCCTCTAGTGTTTACTTATTCTTAGTGTATTTACATTAACCCCTTGTGTATTTACAGTGATGCATATCACCACACAGTGGTTAGCACTGCTGCCTCACAGCGCCAGAGACCTTTGTTCAATTCTGGCTTCGGGTGACTGCCTGTGTGGAGTTTGTACTTTCTCCACATGTGTGCATGGGTTTCCTCCATGTGCTACGGTTTCCTCCACAGTCCAAAGATGTTCAGGTTAGGTGGGGTTGTGGGGATGGGGCAGGGAATTGGACCTCGGTGGGGGTGTTCTTTCAGCGAGTCAGTGCAGACTTGATGGGCTGAATGACCTCCTTCTGCACTGCAGGAATTCTATGCTTCTAAGAAATTCCTCCTCAAATCCGTCTTAAATGAGTACCCCTTACTCTGTGACTATGCCCTCTGGTCCTACACTCTTCCATGAGCGGAAACGTCCTCCCAACATTAACCCTGTCTAACCCCCTAAGAACCTTGGATGTTTCAATTACATCACCTATTATTCTCAACTCCAAGGTGTACAGACCCAACCTTTCCTCACATGGCAGTCCCTCTATACCTCCTCTGTACTGCCTCCATTGATAATATCTTTCCTTAAATAAGGGAACCAAAACTGTACAGTGTTCTAAATGTGGCCTCATTCGTACTTTGTACAATTAGAAACCATAGAATCATAGAAAGGTTGCAGCACAGAAGGAGGCCATTCTTGTCCATGCCAGCCTGAGAACACCCAATTTTCTAAGCTCCCTGCACCCAATCCATATCCCTGTATCTTACAGCACTTAAGGTGCAGATCCAGATACTTTTCAAAAGAGTTTAGGGTCTCTGCCTCCACCACCAGCTCAATCAGCTAATTCCAAACACCCAATACCCTCTGCGTAAAAATGTTCTTCCTCATGTCCCCTCTGCACTTTCTGCCACTTATCCTGAATCTATGTTCCCTGGTTCTAGAATTCTTCACCAAAGGAAACAATGTTATCCTGTCCACCCGATCTCTTCCCCTCATAATTTTGTACACCACAATAGGTCACCCCTCCGCCTTCTTTATTCCAATAAAAATAACACCAACCTATCCAATCTCTCCTTGTGGCTGCACTTTTCTAGCCCTGGCAACATTCTTGTTAACCTCCTCTGCACTCCAGAGCAATTATGTAATGTGGTGACCAGAATTGCACACAATATTCCAGTTGTGGCCTCACCAGTGTTTTATACAATTCCAACATTATATCCTTACTTTTATATTCTATACTTCTGCCAATGAAGGAGAACATTTAATGTGCTTTCTTTAGAATCTTGTCTACTTGAACTGCTGCCTTTAGGCACCTGTGAACTTGTACACCAAGATCTCTTACTTAATCTACCCTTCTTAGTATATTCCCATTTATTGTGTACTCCCTATAACTATTTGACCTCCCTAAATGCATGACCTCACACTTCTCTGTGTTAAATTCCACCTGCCACTTTATCGCCTAATCCACCAACCTATTTGTATAGTTTTAGAGATGATAGCTATCCTCTGCACTGTCCATCACTCGATCAATCTTTGTGTCATCTGCAAATTTTCCAATCGTTCCCCCGACGTCTAAATCATTAATATAGCACGAACAGTAAGGATCCCAAAACCAAGCCCTTTGGAACACCATTTAGAACATAAGAACATAAGAACTAGGAGCAGGAGTAGGCCATCTGGCCCCTCGAGCCTGCTCCGCCATTCAATTAGATCATGGCTGATCTTTTGTGGACTCAGCTCCACTTTCCGGCCCGAACACCAGAACCCTTAATCCCTTTATTCTTCAAAAAACTATCTATCTTTACCTTAAAAACATGTAATGAAGGAGCCTCAACTGCTTCACTGGGCAAGGAATTCCATAGATTCAGAACCCTTTAGGTGAAGAAGTTCCTCCTAAACTCAGTCCTAAATCTACTTCCCCTTATTTTGAGGCTATGTCCCCTCGTTCTGCTTTCACCCGCCAGTGGAAACAACCTACCCGCATCTATCCTATCTATTCCTTTCATAATTTTAAATGTTTCTATAAGATCCCCCCTCATCCTTCTAAACTCCAACGAGTACAGTCCCAGTCTACTCAACCTCTCCTCATAATCCAACCCCTTCAGGTCTGGGATTAACCTAGTGAATCTCCTCTGCACACCCTCCAGCGCCAGTACGTCCTTTCTCAAGTAAGGAGACCAAAACTGAACACAATTGCAAATTGAAACAGCTTTCCAATTGCAAGGCAGCCATCAACCATTACCCTTTGTTTCCTGTTACTAAGCAAACTTTTTATCCAGTTTGTCACATTGTCCTGTATCCCATGGACTTCCACTTTTCTGACCAATCTGCCATGTGGGACCTTGTCAAACGCCTTGCTAAAATCCACATACACAGCATCCACTGCACTACCTCCATCAACTTTTCATGTCACCTCAATGAATTCAATCACATTTGTGAGGCAAGACCTTCCTTTAACAAATCCATGTTGACTATCCCTGACTCGTCCATGCCTTTCTATGTGACAGTTAATCCTATCTCTCAGTATTAATTCTACTAATTTTCCCACCACTGACATAAGATTAACTGGTCTTTAATTGTTTGGCATTTCCTTCAATTGCAGCAACAAAAATAAATCCAGCCCCCTTGAAGTAATTCCATATGTCTTCCATATTACCTTCTGCACCTGTATGTTAGCTTCCTGGATTTAATGAACTAGAATTGGACCATCCAGCACAAAGTCCCAAACTCTTCCATCACTATCCCAGGATCGACCCAGTGGAGGTCGTGGCACAATTGTAGACAGTCAGAAAGGAGTGCGCTTATTATTATCACCCACCCTCCCTTGGCTGATCAATCCGCCTTCCTTCATGTCCTTCATGGAGGATGGAAAGTACATAGAATGTACTCTGGATACAGAATTTCAATGTCCATCACCAAAGGGGGCTCAGTAGTACTAATCGAATTCTTAAGGACACAGTTGCCAAACTGCTCCTTTCCCAATTGATGAGAGAACCAATGTGAGGATAAAAATTCTATTTTACCTAGAGGAGATTAGAAATTGGGCAGCACGGTAGCACAGTGGGTAGCACTGCTGCTTCACAGCTCCAGGAATCCAGGTTCAATTCCCAGCTTGGATCACTGTCTGTGTGGTGTCTGCACATTCTCCCCGTGTCTGCGTGGGTTTCCTCCGGGCGCTCCAGTTTCCTATCACAAGTACCAAGGCATGCTGTTAGGTGAATGGGACATTCTGAATTCTCCCTCAGTGTATTCGAAAAAGTGCCGGAGTGTTTTCACAGGGATTTTCACAGGAAATTCTTTGCAATGTTAATGTAATCCTACTTGTGACACTAATAAAGATTATTTTTTAAAAATTATGTTATTAGAAATCCAGGTTACTTACGAGGAGAATAAAACCAGAAAGTACCATAGTTTTAAACAACAGAAGAAATTTTACTCTACGCCGGTTAACAAAGCAAACTGGCAACACTACCTATCTTATATTCTAACATCCAGAATTAACATGAGTTAAACATGAAGTAACAGGCAAACTGTAGTCAAAAACATTACAAATTGCAGCTTAAAATGGCACACAACCAAGACAGATTTCACAAATTTCCTCAACATCCCACCCAGACATCAGTGAGTCAAAAACAAATTTCAAGATCTGAGTTCCTTATGAGGGATTTTAGCTCCTCTATTTTGTGGATTTGGACTCTGATTTTCCTCAACAGAAGCTTCAATTCAGCCTGGAGGACTTCCTGCTTCTTCTTTGGCCTGTAAGTAGTTGTCAAGCAACAGGACTCAAACTTAGAACATCCCAGAAACTGCATCCTACCCAACTCCATTAACTCTCTCCGCATGAGGTTGCCTCCCACTGGATTCACAAGGCCCCAACCTAGAGTCTAATCAATGACATGATTCATGAGCTGCTCTGAGCAGAACCCCAATGCTCAGAGCTTTCCTATACCTGAACTCCTGAAGTCTAAAGAAGTGCAATTAGGTGGACTGGCCATGCAAATTGCCCCTTAGTATCTAGTGATGTACAGGTTAGGTGGGGTTATGGGGTTCTGGGTTAGGGCAGAAGCATGGGCCTAGGTGGGGTGGTCTTTTGGAGGGCCGGTGTAGACTTGATGGGCTGAATGGTCTCCTTCTACACTGTATGGATTCTATGATTTTATGAATTGCCAGCTTTACAGAGCAGATGTTAGCTTCACTGAGCTGATACTGTTTCCCATGGGCATTTTTGAACCCCAGTTACCCCAACAGCATGAAACTAGCAACATTCTGTTGCCTCCTCTGCTCTGGACTAATCTGAGTAACACTTGCTCATTACAGGCTGCTGTTCACTTTGCCCCTTGAACTGAACACCTGTGACATTTTGAATCTCACAATGGGATCATCTCCTGTTTTAGGCAGGGTCAAATGTGTTGCTGCTTTCTGTACCTTAAATATTAAAATCTACAGAGAACCAAAGGCCACCCTCACAGCCGCTAACCCACAATGGCTACAAACAAAAATCGAAAAATTTAGATTCCCTTACAATGTATTGTAATTCCTTTTGTTCTTGCTTGGTTAAAATTCTGGAACTTGTTGTGGGAGTAATTTTACTAAATGGGCTGTCGTAAGTGGTTCAGGAAGGCAGCTCCTCACTGTCATCTCAAGGGCAATTAGGGAAGAGGCACACAGCTGGCATTGCTAGTATTACGATCCCAGACTCCAGCAGTTGCCAGGATACTGGACAGTAGCCCCAATATTTTATATTACTACAAGACTGTGAGGACTTTGAAGCATACATAGGATCGAGGCAACTCAAAACTGATGAAGCTTTGGAGGAATATTGGGAAAGTAGGACGAATCTCAAACGTGCAATAAAGAGGGCGAAAAGGGGTCATGAAATATCTTTGGCTAACAGGGATAAGGAAAATCCCAAAGCCTTTTATTCGTATGTAAGGAGCAAGAGGGTAACTAGAGAAAGGATTGGCCCACTCAAAGACAAAAGAGGAAATTTATGCGTGGACTCAGAGGAAATGGGTGAGATTCTTAATGCGTACTTTGCATCGGTATTCACCAAGGAGAGGGACATGATGGTTGTTGAGGTTAGGGATAGATATTTGATTACTCTTGGTCAAGTTGTCATATGGAAGGGGGAAGTTTTGGGTATTCTAAAAGACATTAAGGTGGAAACGTCCCCAGGACCGGATGGGATTTATCCCAGGTTACTGAGGGAAGCGAGGGTCGAAATAGCTGGGGCCTTAACAGATATCTTTGCAGCATCCTTGAGCACGGGTGAGGTCCCAGAGGACTGGAGAATTGCTAATGTTGTCCCTTTGTTTAAGTAGGGTAGCAGGGATAATCCAGGGAATTATAGACCTGTGAGCTTGACGTCAGTGGTAGGCAATCTGTTGGAGAAGATACTGAGGGATAGGATCTATTCACATCTGGAAGAAAATAGACTTATCAGTGATAGGCAGCATGGTTTTGTGCAGGGAAGGTCATGTCTTACAAACCTAATAGAATTCTTTGAGAAAGTGACAAAGTTAATTGATGAGGGAAGGGCTGTAGATGTCATATACATGGACTTTAGTAAGGCGTTTGATAAGGTTTCCCATGGCAGGTTGATGGAAAAAGTGAAGTCGTATGGGGTTCAGGGTGTACTAGCTAGATGGATAAAGAACTGGCTGGACAACAGGAGACAGAGAGTAGTGGTGGAAGGGTGTGTCTCAAAATGGAGAAGGGTGTTCCACAGGGATCTGTGCTCGGACCACTGCTGTTTGTGATCTACAGAAATGACCTGGAGGAAGGTATAGGTGGTTTGATTAGCAAGTTTGCAGATTATACTAAGATTGGTGGAGTTTCAGATAGCGAGGAGGACTGTCAGAGAATACAACAAAATATAGATAGATTGGAGAGTTGGGCAGAGAAATGGCAGATGGAGTTCAATCCAGGCAAATGCGAGGTGATGCATTTTGGAAGATCAAATTCAAGAGCGGACTATATGGTCAATGGAAGGGTCTTGGGGAAAATTGATGTACAGAGAGATCTGGGAGTTCAGGTCCATTGTACCCTGAAGGTGGCAACGCAGGTTGATAGAGTGGTCAAGAAGGCATACAGCATGCTTGCCTTCATCGGACGGGGTATTGAGTACAAGAGTTGGCAGGTCATGTTACAGTTGTAGAGGACTTTGGTTAGGCCACATTTGGAATACTGCATCCAGTTCTGGTCGCCACATTACCAGAAGGATGTGGATGCTTTGGAGAGGGTGCAGAGGAGGTTCACCAGGATGTTGCCTGGTATGGAGGGTGCGAGCTATGAAGAAAGGTTGAGTAGATTAGGATTGTTTTCGTTGGAAAGCCGGAGGTTGAGGGGGGACCTGATTGAGGTCTACAAAATTATGAGAGGTATGGACAGGGTGGATAGCAACAAGCTTTTCCCAAGAGTGGGGGTGTCAGTTACAAGGGGTCATGATTTCAAGGTGAGTGGGGGATAGTTTAAGGGAGATGTGCGTGGAAAGTTTTTTACGCAGAGGGTGGTGGGTGCCTGGAACGCTTTACCAGCGGAGGTGGTAGAGGCGGGCACAATAGCATCATTTAAGAGGCATCTAGACAGGTATATGAATGGGCGGGAACAGAGGGAAGTAGACCTTGGAAAATAGGAGACAGGTTTAGATAAAGGATCTGGATCGGCGCAGGCTGGGAGGGCCGAAGGGCCTGTTCCTGTGCTGTAATTTTCTTTGTTCTTTGAAAGGATACTTGACTCTGGAAGCTATTTCATGCACAAATAGGGATATGGATATTAAAACAAGCTTTATTACGAACACAGGATTCAAATAACTTAACAGCATACAAGAAAATAGTTTACAATTACTCGTTAAACAATGCTCAGCAATGACAATGAAACATTAACTCCTAACTGCTATCTTTTATCTCCACTAAAGCAAAACCCATCTCAGGTCAAAATCCACTTTTAAAATACAGTTAGCCAACCCAGGAATACTTAGTGTAAAGAAGAGCGAAACCACTTTGAGAAGGCAATAGTCTTCAGGAACTGGCTTGCAGATTCTTGCCTGTGTCAAGCTGCTATTTAACCTGCCAGCCTTTTTGGAAACTACTTTCCGTTCTCAGTTTAGTTATTTTTAACTAAATTGCTTTGGGAGAAACTGCTGCCCTGTCCACAGTCAAATCTTTAACTGAACTCCAAGACTGAAACTCAACACCTGGCTACTTCAACCCCTGTCCCCTCCCATTAACTACATCACCTTACTAAAGCTAAACACAATGGGCTGGAAACTCTGGTTCCCCAGCTGTGTGTTTCTTGGTAGCAAGCCATTTGCTGGTGGCAGGATTCAGTCTTCTTGCCGGTTGCCAACGTGATTTCCCATTGAAGCTATCCCGGGCCATCAGGAAATCCATGAGTGGTGGGTGCGCTGCTGACGGGAATAGTGAAGCGCAACAGCTGGAGAATTCCTGCCAACGTCTCTAATTATCTACTCCCCTAGAACCTTCTTCATACAAACAAAATTCCATTAGCGCAACTTTTACAATGCTTTAATTATCCATTGTAGCTAAAGTACCTGCTTGTCTTGGAACCCAGGATTTTAAGCCTACTGCACCAAATACATATAATACAGTAAGAATCTGAAATTCGTACATACATCATGTTAGTGATGTCCACATCTCTGAATGAATACAAAATTAAGATTGGGAAAGCAGAATGTATTGAGAGAGAGGAAAATTGACAGGAAGGAAACATTTTAAAGAAAGAACAAATTGAAATTTTCCATTTTTAAAATAAACCACTTGGCGGTACAAAGCTTGAGTGTTGTATAAACACTTTTTGTCTTCCAGTCATCAGGATAGAATCACAAGGATATCAGATTTCAAAAGCAAAAACCAGTTATATTGCATGAAGAAAGGGTGCAGATTGGTTTGCAAGCAGGTTTTGGTGCCACGGATAATCCACTATGAAACAGTCATCCCCCAAGCCTTTGTTTAAATTTAAACCAGGAAAACCTCTCTGGTCAAAGTGTAACAATGGGGAATGCCTAAGGGAAACGTCACTCAAGCATCAGTTGAAAAAGCCTCAATGCCTGGATATGCTCCTTTCGTTTACAGTGGAAAGGACCCTGTGTGTCAATGTATGTAGTTTATAGCAAGTTGCTTTGCGAGTTTGACTGATAATCTTGAATTGGTTGTTAGTGTAATTTTTGGCGCACACAGAATTGTACAGTAAGTACAATGCCTAATCTTGGCATTATGTCTAATGTTGGACCCTATATTCTGAGTTCTGAGGCACCTTTTTCTCATACAGTAAAAATTGTTGTTCATTTTGAAATTTGGTATTCTTGATGAGGGCAAGCTTTGATAGCATGTCTCTTTTTCCAGCAAAACTCAAGTTCTATACTGCCAAACAAATATTTAAATACCTGAGACAGAGGTACGACAAAGACCAAATTCAGGGTATCAACAACATAATTCGACATCACAGGTAAGTTAAGAACAGCGAAATTATCTATTGAATTTCTCAGTGTATTAGATTGGACCCAAGGTTGTGTCAATGTTCGTTTTCAGTGTATTAGTAATGTTAAAGTGAGGCACAGCCCACAACCGAGTAAGTGTTTCTGCAAGATGAGACTGAACAAATTGGTTGGAGAATTACTTTTTTATATATTTTTTTCAATTAAGTGGCAATTTAGTGTGGCTAATCCACCTACCCTGATCATCTTTAGATTATGGGGGTGAGATCCACACAGACACAGTGAGAATGTGCAAACTCCACGTGGACAATGACCGAAGCAGGGATCGAACCCAGCGCTGTGATGCAGCAGTGCCACCCGGTTGTAGGATTACTAATCTATGCCAGGTTTTACACTGCGCTTGGTCTGAGTGCATGAATTTCTCTCATCTTTCAATTTAATGTATTTGTGCTGATATATTGCCACAATAGATGGGTTATTCCATGAGTTTTCGTTCATGGAATAAAAGGGAAAGTAGCAACATGGATCCAAAATTGACTGAACAATAGGAAGCAGAATGTAATGGTCAATGGATATTTTTCAGGCTGGAGGAAGGTTTGTGTTGTGTTTCCCAGGGGGCAGTTTTAGGATCCTTGCTTTTCCTGACATATATTAATGACCTATGATGTAGAGGGGACAATTTCAAAGTTTGCCGATGGTACAAAACTTGGAAGTATTGTAAACTGTGAAGAGGACAGTGGAGAACTTCAAAAGGACATAAAAAAAGTTGATGGAGTGGGCAGATAGGTGGCAGATGAAGTTCAATGTGGTGGTGTATTTTGGTAGGAGGATCATGGAGAGACAACATTTATGGGGTAAAATTCTTAAGGAGGTGCAGAGGAACCTGGGTGTATATGTGCATAGATTGTTAAAGGTGGCAGAACAGATGGAGAGAGCAGTTAATAAAGCAGATGGTATTGTGGGCGTTATTAATGAGATCATAGAGTACAAGACCAGGAAGGTTACACTGAACTGTCACTCGGTTGTAATATTGTGTACAGTTCTTGGCACCACACTATTGGAAGGATGAGAATGAATTGGAGTGGTTTAAAAGAATGGTTCTAGGGATGAGAGACTTCAGTTATGATGATAGATTGGCGAGATTAGGACACAGACTGTTGGCAGAATAGGGGCACAATATAACGCATAAAGAAAATCAACTCAGAGGGAATACAGCGGCAGTATGTTTCAAGTGAGTAAGACAAGGCAGGATGGCCTCTCCTATAATGCCAGGAAAATTATAAGTAAAATGGATGAGTTAAGGCCAAGGATTGACTTGTGGAATTGTGATATAGTAGCCATCACCGAGACATGGTTGAGGGAGCGGCAGCTCAACGTACCGGGATATAGAAACTTCAAGCGAGACACAGGAGGAGGTAAAAGAGAAAGAGGCACTGCATTATTAGCTAAGGAGTCAGTTATTCTGGTAAGTAGAGATGATATCTAGGAGGTCATACCTAATAAATTTGATTGAATTTTATGAGAGCATAGATGAGGGGAGTGCAGTTGATGTAATTTTCATGGATCACATGGGAGACTTATAAAGAAGGCAAATGCACATGGGATACAGGGTATCTTGATAAAGTGGATTCAAAATTGCATTAGCTGGAGGAGACAGGGGGCAATGACAGATGGCTGCTTTAGTGACTGGAAGCCCATTTCCAGTGGTGTACCACAAGGATCTGTGCTGAGTCCCCTATTGTTTGTCATTTATGTAAATGACACAGGTGACTATGTCAGTAAGTTGGCCAGGTGGTTAACAGTGAGGTTGAGTACCTTGGGTTTCGGGGGTATTTGAGGAAAAACCTTTTTACCCAAAGGGTGATGACAGTCTGGAATGTACTGCCTGGGAGGGTGGTTGGGGCAGGTTGCCTCACATCCTGGTGAGCAGTTGGCACATCATAACATTCAAGGCTATGAGCCAAGTGCTGATAAACGGTATTAGGTCGGCAGATCAGATGTTTTTCACACGTCGGTGCAGACTCGATGGGAAGAAGGGCCTCTTCTGTACTGTATTATCCTGTGATTCTGTGACTGGGATTGTCCTCCTTGGAGAGAACATAAGAACATAAGAACTAGGAGCAGGAGTAGGCCATCTGGCCCCTCGAGCCTGCTCCGCCATTCAATGAGATCATGGCTGATCTTTTGTGGACTCAGCTTCACTTTTCGGCCCGAACACCATAACCCTTAATCCCTTTATTCTTCAAAAAACTATCTATCTTTACCTTAAAAACATGTAATGAAGGAGCCTCAACTGCTTCACTGGGCAAGGAATTCCATAGATTCACAACCCTTTGGGTGAAGAAGTTCCTCCTAAACTCAGTCCTAAATCTACTTCCCCTTATTTTGAGGCTATGTCCCCTAGTTCTGCTTTCACCCGCCAGTGGAAACAACCTGCCCGCATCTATCCTATCTATTCCCTTCATAATTTTAAATGTTTCTATAAGATCCCCCCTCATTCTTCTAAATTCCAGTGAGTACAGTCCCAGTCTACTCAACCCCTCCTCATAATCCAACCCCTTCAGCTCTGGGATTAACCTAGTGAATCTCCTCTGCACACCCTCCAGCGCCAGTACGTCCTTTCTCAAGTAAGGAGACCAAAACTGAACACAATACTCCAGGTGTGGCCTCACTAACACCTTATACAATTGCAACATAACCTCCCTAGTCTTAAACTCCATCCCTCTAGCAATGAAGGACAAAATTCCATTTGCCTTCTTAATCACCTGTTGCACCTGTAAACCATCCTTCTGTGACTCATGCACTAGCACACCCAGGTCTCTTTGCACAGCGGCATGCTTTAATATTTTATTGTTTAAATAATAATCCCGTTTGCTGTTATTCCTACCAAAATGGATAACCTCACATTTGTCAACATTGTATTCCATCTGCCAGACCCGAGCCCATTCACTTAACCTATCCAAATCCCTCTGCAGACTTCCAGTATCCTCTGCACTTTTCGCTTTACCAATCATCTTAGTGTCATCTGCAAACTTGGACACATTGCCCTTGGTCCCCAACTCCAAATCATCTATGTAAATTGTGAACAATTGTGGGCCCAACACGGATCCCTGAGGGACACCACTAGCTACTGATTGCCAACCAGAGAAACACCCATTAATCCCCACTCTTTGCTTTCTATTAATTAACCAATCCTCTATCCATGCTACTACTTTACCCTTAATGCCAAGCATCTTTATCTTATGCAGCAAACTTTTGTGTGGCACCTTGTCAAAGGCTTTCTGGAAATCCAGATATACCACATCCATCGGCTCCCCATTATCTACTGCACTGGTAATGTCCTCAAAAAATTCCACTAAATTAGTTAGGCACGACCTGCCCTTTATGAACCCATGCTGCGTCTGCCCAATGGGACAATTTCTATCCAGATGCCTCGCTATTTCTTCCTTGATGATAGATTCCAGCATCTTCCCTACTACCGAAGTTAAGCTCACTGGCCTATAATTTCCTGCTTTCTGCCTACCTCCTTTTTTAAACAGTGGTGTCACGTTTGCTAATTTCCAATCCACCGGGACCAACCCAGAGTCTAGTGAATTTCGGTAAATTATCACTAGTGCATCTGCAATTTCCCTAGCCATCTCTTTTAGCACTCTGGGATGCATTCCATCAGGGCCAGGAGACTTGTCTACCTTTAGCCCCATTAGCTTGCCCATCACTACCTCCTTAGTGATAACAATCCTCTCAAGGTCCTCACCTGTCATAGCCTCATTTCTATCAGTCGCTGGCATGTTATTTGTGTCTTCCACTGTGAAGACCGACCCAAAAAACCTGTTCAGTTCCTCAGCCATTTCCTAATTTCCCATTATTAAAACTCCCTTCTCATCCTCTAAAGGACCAATATTTACCTTACCCACTCTTTTTTGTTTTATATATTTGTAAAAACTTTTACTGTCTGTTTTTATATTCTGCGCAAGTTTACTCTCATACTCTATCTTACTCTTCTTTATAGCTTTTTTAGTAGCTATCTGTTGCCCCCTAAAGATTTCCCAGTCCTCTAATCTCCCAGCAATCTTTGCCACTTTATATGCTTTTTCCTTCAATTTGATACTCTCCCTTATTTCCTTAGATATCCACGGTCGATTTTCCCTCTTTCTAGCGTCCTTCCTTTTTGTTGGTATAAACCTTTGCTGAGCACTGTGAAAAATCGCTTGGAAGGTTCTCCACTGCTCCTCAACTGTTCCACCATAAAGTCTTAGCTCCCAGTCTACCTTAGCTAGTTCTTCTCTCATCCCCTTGTAATCTCCTTTGTTTAAACACAAAACACTAGTATTTGATTTTACTTTCTCACCCTCCATCTGTATTTTAAATTCCACCATATTGTGATCGCTCCTTCCGAGAGGATCCCTAACTATGAGATCATGAATCAATCCTGTCTCATTACACAGGACAAGATCTAGGACCGCTTGTTCCCTCGTAGGTTCCATTACATACTGTTCTAGGAAACTATCGCGGATACATTCTATAAACTCCTCCTCACGGTTGCCTTGACCGACCTGGTTAAACCAATCGACATGTAGATTAAAATCCCCCATGATAACTGCTGTACCATTTCTACATGCATCAGTTATTTCTTTGTTTATTGCCTGCCCCACCATAACGTTACTATTTGGTGGCCGATAGACTACTCCTATCAGTGACTTTTTCGCCTTACTATTCCTGATTTCCACCCAAATGGATTCAACCTTATCCTCCATAGCACCGATGTCATCCCTTACTATTGCCTGGATGTCATCCTTAAATAACAGAGCAACACCACCTCCCTTACCATCCACTCTGTCCTTCCGAATAGTTTGATACCCTCGGATATTTAACTCCCAGTCGTGACCATCCTTTAACCATGTTTCAGTAATGGCCACTAAATCATAGTCATTTACAATGATTTGCGCCATCAACTCATTTACTTTATTCCGAATACTGCGAGCATTCAGGTAAAGTACACTTATGTTGGTTTTTTTACCTCTGTTTTGAATCTTAACATATCCAGTTTTATTCCTTCTGTTATTACTGGGCCTATTCACTGAGCTCCCCTCAGTCACTGTACCTTGTACTGTCGCCCTTTTAGATTTTTGACTATGTCTTCTCTGCCTTGCACTTTTCCCCTTACTTCCTTTTGCTTCTGTCCCTGTTTTACTACCTTCCAACTTCCTGCATCGGTTCCCATCCCCCTGCCACATTAGTTTAAACCCTCCCCAACAGCTCTAGAAAACACCCCCCCAGGACATCGGTTCCAGTCCTGCCCAGGGGCAGACCGTCCGGTTTGTACTGGTCCCAAGTCCCCCTGAACCGGTCCCAATGCCCCAGGAATTTGAATCCCTCCCTCCTGCACCATCTCTCGAGCCACGCATTCATCCTATCTATCCTGACATTCCTACTCTGACTAGCTCGTGGCACTGGTAGCAATCCTGAGATTACTACCTTTGAGGTCCTACTTTTTAGTTTAACTCCTAACTCCCTGAATTCCGCTTGTAGGACCTCATCCTGTTTTTTACCTATATCGTTGGTGCCTATGTGCACCACGACAGCTGGCTGCTCACCCTCCCCCCCCCCCCCCAGAATGTCCTGCAGCCGCTCTGAGACATCCTTGACCCTTGCACCAGGGAGGCAACATACCATCCTGGAGTCTCGATTGCGTCCACAGAACCGCCTATCTATTCCCCTTACAATCGAGTCCCCTATCACTATAGCCCTGCCATTTTTCTTCCTGCCCTGCTGTGCAGCAGAGCCAGCCACGGTGCCATGAACCTGGCCTCTGCTGCCTTCCCGTGGTGAGCCATCTCCCTCAACAGTATCCAAAGCGGTATATCTGTTTTACAGGGAAATGACCGCAGGGGACACCTGCATGCCTTCCTACTCTTGCTCTGTCTTTTGGTCACCCATTTGCTATCTCCCTCAGTAACTTTCACCTGCGGTGTGACCAACTCGCTAAACGTGCTATCCACGACCTCCTCAGCATGATGCTCCAAAGTGAGTCCATCCGCAGCTCCAGAGCCGTCAAGCGGTCTAACAAGAGCTGCAACTGAACACACTTCTTGCACGTGAAAGAGCCAGGGACAGTGGACGTGTCCCTGAGCTCCCACATCGCACACGAGGAGCATGACACGGGTCTGGGATCTCCTGCCATGTCTTAAACCTTAGGTAAACTTATACAACAACAATTTCAAAATAAAAATAAATAAATTAGACAATGAAAAGAAAAACTACTTACCAGTCACTTACCAGGGTTAAAAAGCACCTCCTTTACACTCTGCACCGAATTACCTCACTGCACCAAATTACCAAGTTGCAATCCCACTCTGGATGAGTCTCACTCAGGATGTGTGTCCTTGAAAAGTGCGAGCTGAGAAGAAGGCTGAGAGGAGATTTGATAGGGATGTTCAAAATCAAGAGGATGTTGGACAAAGTAGTTAGGAATGAACTGTTCCCCTTGTAAAAGGATCAAGAATTAGAGGACACAGTTTAAAGTGATTTGTAAAACAAACAAATGTGATGCAAGGAAAAACCTTTTTCACACAGCGAGTGGTTCGGATCGGGAACGGACTGCCGGAAAGTGTGGTGGAGGCAGGTTCAATCAAAGTATTCAAGAGGGCATTAGCTGGTTACTTGAATAGAAACAATATACAAGGATATCTAGAAAAGGTGTATTTGAGGAGACGCTGCAGACACAATGGGCCAAATGCCCTCCTTGTGTGCCATAACAGTTCTGTGTTACATAATAGGATTTGTCCCCCTGCTTCATATCATGGCAGATTGTATGGAACAACTGGCTATTTGCAATAGAGTACAGATTACACCGCACTTGCCTGTGCTTGAAAAACTCAGAGCATGAGGCCCAATATTGAATATAATTCATGCCATTGGGCAGCACTTGCTTAACAATCCCAAATGTGCCAAGAATTTTACTGACAACCAATTCAAGATCATCAGTCAGGCTCACACTGGGGCTCATTTATGCTCACTGGAAATCCCATATATTCACAAGCATGGCCTCTTCCTCTGTATTCAAAATGATCATGTCAACTAAAGAAAAGCTTGGGGGACTTTTTCCTGGGACATTCGCAATGGTAATACCTCGACCATTCAGAACTTATTTGGTTTGAATTTAAACAAAAGCTTGGGGTAACTGATGCCTGGTGCATTCTCCATGCCACCACCTCAGCCAGTCTGAGTCCACTTGCCAGTCAATCGGCATCTTTTACTCGTGCAGTATAAATTGTTATTCTCATAGAAATGTGATAGTCTTGTGATTCTGTCCTGAAGAATGCAAGATAAGCTTCGGCTGTATGTCTCTTTTTACAATAATTTTTTTAATTTCCTGCAACAATGAAATTTGAGGGACTAGAACTCCACACTTAAATAATCTTTCATTGCCATAGCTGTTTGTTGGCATAAATTAAGAGAATAATATCGTTACAATGATGCATTGACTGGAATGGACAAGGCTAATGGGTTGAGTTTGTATTTAGCACACAAATAAAGCGGTATCACATCATTCACTGCTTTTCAATGGTGAGATAGCGAGCAAAATGCCGTATTTGCAAAGTTAACAGTGAAAGGCGGCATCTTGGACAGCAATGTGTGGATGTTGGTATTTAACCATGCATCAGTCTCTTGCCTGAATTTGCAGTGCCTTGTGAGCAAAAATAACAATTAATATCTTCATCTCCTCCATCACTTTGAGTGCAAATTCTGGCCCAATATATCAAACAACAAATGCACATTATGGTTAGCTTAAACAACAAATAATTAACCTCTATGATTGGCTGTGAAACAACATCGATGCCTTCAGTATATCAGCCAGGTAGCATACATTGAGATTCACCCAGTATTGCTACAGTATTGTATTTTGGAACATGCACAAAAATAAGTCAAACAAGTGTTAGACCTCTTGTTTGAATATGCAAATGACCTAATGATGGTCTGAAGCCTACTCTCCAATATTGGTTTGCCATTTTCACAGATTACTGTTAATGTGTCGGCCCCAGTCTGCAGCATAAAATGTGATTACCCAAATGGGGAGACAAGGGGTAAAGAACCTCTCCACCTAACTCCATATTCAAACCATGTGGGCTGCTGCTGGCCAGTAATCCTCCCTCCGCCCCACAGCTAGAACCATTCCCCGATCGGCAAAATCTGCTACCCATCCTCCCTGCTCCCCTCATGTCCACTGCTACCCATCCTTCTGATCACCGCTCATTCCTGGTTGCTCTTTACCGCATTCCTGTTTAAAGGTTTAACTGAGGACTGATTCAGGTATTGCTGTCACCTGATCTTCAAATGGTCTTCTACAGTGAGCTGCCTGGAAAGGTTCCTTTGATGTTCTACAGCCCCCTGGCTCTATGATGATGAGGCCTGAGGTTCAATACCAAATATTATGTGCCACTTACGCCTATCTGTTCAGCCACAGGGATTGTTCCCTGCACTCTCTCGGTAATTATGTCATGATCCCTGTGAAGAATATGTTCAAAGAACAAAGAAAAGTACAGCACAGAAACAGGCCCTTCAGCCCTACAAGCCTGAGCTGGCCATGTTGCCCATCTAACCTAAAACCTTCGACACTTTTGGGGTCCATAGCCCTCTATTTCCATCCTATTCATGTATTTGTCAAGACGCCCCTTAAATGTCACTATCGTGGCTCCACCACCAGGCACCCACTACCCTCTGTGTAAAAAAAACGTGCCTCGCACATCTCCTCTAAACTTTGCCCCTCACACCTTAAACCTATGCCCCCTCGTAATTGGCTCATCCAGTTGGGGAAAAGCTTCTGACTATTCACTCTATCAGATCTTCTATCAGGTAGCCCTTCAACCTCCGTCGTTCCCTGAGAACAAACTGAGTTTATCCAACCTCTCCCCATAGTTAATGCGCTCCATACCAGGCAACTTCCTCTTCTGTACTTCTCTCTAAAGCCTCTACATCCTTCTGGTAGTGTGCCGACTAGAATTGAACGCTATATTCCAAGTGTGGCCTAACTAAGGTTCTATACAACTGCAATCATTTCTAATTTCTTCCAGGGCACTGCACCAGGCAAAACAATGGTCTGGTGTTTGTACAGGAGAATATATTTACTGGAATATAACAGTAGAATTCTGTGAAGAATAGGTGAAAGTGGAAAAATGCCAACAAATAAAGTAACTAAGCCAAATTCCCTTAAAGGATCATAATCCAATACGATATAATTAGGGGCAGCAGGTAGCATGGTGGTTAGCATAAATGCTTCACTGCTCCAGGGTCCCAGGTTCGATTCCCGGCTGGGTCACTGTCTGTGCGGAGTCTGCACGTCCTCCCCGTGTGTGCGTGGGTTTCCTCCGGGTGCTCCGGTTTCCTCCCACAGTCCAAAGATGTGCGGGTTAGGTGGATTGGCGAGGCTAAATTGCCCTTAGTGTCCGAAAAAATAAGGTTAATGGGGGTTGTTGGGTTACTGGTATAGGGTGGATACGTGGGCTTGAGTAGAGTGATCATTGCTCGGCACAACATCGAGGGCCGAAGGGCCTGTTCTGTTCTGTACTGTTCTAATTCTAACTTTAATCCTCTTGAGAAGGACTGCCTACTTTAACATTTGACATTTCATGGGACTCACAATATGAAAGTGTCAGATTGATCACGTATTGATATTAATTACAACCTATTTGTCAGTGTCATGATCTTTCTACCCCCGCAATGCAGAAAAAATTGCAACAAAAATGCAGTTCAATGTCATATGCTGTGTGTATCTGTAGTAGTCTTTATTTAAAACATCTCCCTTCCTATTCACCTCAAATTATTACTTTTGTGCATCAAGACTCTTGACTGTTAGCCTGGCAATGCTGGCATCCATTGTGGGAATGATGAACCATCTGGAGAAATAATGAACTCTGAGAGAGAGCTTCCATAGCTGGCTGTGTGTGCGAGCTGTGGGTGTGAGGCTTGGAGCAATGCTGAATGTGAGAGGGCAAAATGGAGCATGTAAATTTTAATTATTATGGATTGGTCGAAGGTGGCTGGGGATATGGTGAATTTAGGGATGTGTGAGGCTAGTGTTGTAGTTGGTGGGATATGGCATTTGAAGATACATTCACTGACCTTGAGCACTTGTGTGGACGCATTGAACTGCTGTTTGAGGCTCTGGTGCCTTTAGGCAGCGATCGTTCTACTACTGATCTGCATGACTGTTCCCAATGCCACTTTGATTGTGTGTCTCCTGACCCCTATGGATGCAAGACATCTCTCTACTTTAGGCTTCCTCATTAAGACCTCCAGTGCAGCACCCAAAATCCTTGGGAGTCTCTGTTGCTATATTGAGCCATTCCTCCCTATTTCCTGGGCCACATTTACTTCTTGCACAACTCCCCAGAACCTATTCAAGCAAATTATACCTCTCCTTTAAGCTCTAGACTAGCTTTAAGTGGTGCAAGGAGGTTACAATTTTTGGTCTGCGACTGAAGCATACAGGTAACTAACAATGCAGTTCATTAGCTGCACACTGCAATCATGCTAATCATGCCGCCTGCATTTGAATCAATGGTCATGTCTATGATATTCTTGTCGGATGGCCTGATTTATATTACAAGAATACTTGTAGCTAAAGCTATCATTTTATTAACATTAACTGTGGGTCAACTATATACAAAACAACAGATGAATAATTGCATGATCATGCACAAGCAACTTCTCTCTTCCAGCTCTCCAGTCTGCCTGAGGTCACCTGACTCTAACATTCACTTGTATACTAATGAGACTCCTAGTGGTCAGTTGGTGAATTAGTCGGAAGCAGAGTCTGCGGCCTTCAGATCAGCTATTTCACAATGTGCACCCCTTTCTCGACTTTTCCATTGGACTGTGGATAGTGCGGACTGGTAAACGTGGACCATTCTCGACTGTGAAAGCACGGACCATTGTCGCTAATGACGGTGATTGGGATGCCATGCCTT
The DNA here is from genome assembly GCF_902713615.1 of Scyliorhinus canicula. Classification (NCBI taxonomy): domain Eukaryota; kingdom Metazoa; phylum Chordata; class Chondrichthyes; order Carcharhiniformes; family Scyliorhinidae; genus Scyliorhinus; species Scyliorhinus canicula. The sequence continues at coordinate 57,042,113 of NC_052150.1, forward strand.
GAGAACGTCTCCTTACAGGCTTTGATGACGGTCTGTGAGGTGAGGTCTGGTAGCTTCAACACCTCAGGGTAGTTCGAGAAGTAGTCGATGATCAATATGTAGTCGCGACCATTCGCATGGAAGATGTCGATGCCAACATCTTGGACCACGGAGAGGTCTATAGGTCATGCAGTTGGAGCGTCTCCTTGCTCTGCGCTGGCTGGAACCGCTGACAGGTAGCACAGTTCAGGACCATGTTTGTGATGTCCTGGCTGGTGTTCCGTCTTCCACTCAAAGGCAGTTGATTTTTTTATTAGGTTGCATAGGGCCGTGGTGTGCGTGGCCCAGTTCGGGATGAACTTGCCAAGGAAATTGACCATACCCAGGAAGCACAGTACCGCCTTCTTGTCCTCAGGGACTTTCATTGCCTCAATGGCTTTGATTTTGTCTGTGTCCGGGCGCACAGCATGTTGCGAGATCTGGTCGCCTAGGAACTTGAGCGTGGATGTTCCGAAACAGCACTTGGACCTGTTTAACTTTAGGCCATAGTCATGTGCACGGCGGAATACCTTCTGGAGATGGAACACGTGTTCTTCAGGGGTCGTGAACCAGATGATGATATCGTCCACGTACACCCGAACCCCTTCAATGCCTTCCATCATCTGCTCCATGAAACGGTGGAATATCTCCGATGTCGAGATGATGCCAAATGGCATGGTATTGTAGCAGTATCTGCCAAAAGGCGTGTTGAAGGTGCAGAGCCTTCTGCTGGACTCTTCCAGTTAGATTTGCTAAAATCCCTGGGATGTGTCCAATTTTGTGAAGAAGCGTGCGTGTGCCATCTCACTCGTGGGTTCCTCCCACTTCGGGGTGGGATAATGTTCTTGCATGATGTTCTCATTGAGATCCTTGGGATCAATGCGGATGCGCAGGTCCCCTGAAGCAGGGACTCGTCGTGGTGTGTGGACCACTGACTTGGCATCAGGTCGTAGCAGAATCTTGTATTGATACAGCAGCGTTCCCATCCCGTTGAACACATCTGGATACTGGGCGAGGATGTTGTCGATGCCGGACTGAAGATCCAAATGGGAGGACGTCGTGGTGTAAACCCTTTGAATGAGATTCAGCTGCTTGCAGGCGTGTGCCCCGAGTCCTATCTGGCTTAACAATTTCGGAGTGTGACCGTGCTTGTGTGTGTTGGTTGGATACTTTCAGGTGGCAGGGCCCCAGTGCCGTAATGGCATTCCCGTTGTAATCCAGGATCTTACAGGCAGCTGGAAGGACCATGGGGGGATTCTTGATTCTTTTTTTTAAATTTAGAGTACCCAATTAATTTTTTTTCCAATTAAGGGGCAATTTAGCATGGCCAATCCACCTACCCTGCACATCTTTAGTGTTGTAGGGGCGGAACCCATGCAAACATGGGGAGAACCTGCAAACTCCACACGGACAGTGACCCAGAGTCGAGATCGAACCTGGGACCTCATCGCTGTGGGGCGGCAATGCTAACCACTGCGCCACCATGCTGCCCCTCTTCTTGATTCTTTTCAAGTCCGCCTATGAGACTAGGTTGGCAGAGGCATCCTGAGCCCAGCTTGAACTGGATGGGCAGTAGTTGATCTTCATCACTGCATGCCATTCGTCCTCGGAATCCACAGCTAGGATTGATTGGACTTGCGATGTGTCTGATGTGGCATATTCACACTTTGTAATAATGCCCACACGGTAAGTGTTGTCCAGGCATTCATCATCTGGATCCATTGCACTGCCGGTATCAGAAACCTGTAGGCGGTGTTGCACATTCCGGATGCGCCGTTGTCGGAATTGGGAGCGCTGGTGGTGCAGATCTGCAAAAGGCTGCATAGTGGTTTGGTTTCCCGCAGTTTAAACAGTGACTGCCTCTTGCAGGGCAGTGTTTTTTTAGATGGGCGGCGCCACAGTTCGCACACGTCATGACGTTGGCGTCATGATGCTCTGTGCGTTGTTGCGCATGCGCAGGCGGTTGTCGGACGTCTGCACCTGCACAGCAGTGCAGGTTTCGGCCACTTTGTTATCTCATTGCCATCGCGCATGCTTCGGGCCCCGGGAAGAGCACGCAAAATGGCCACTTTCATCAATGTTGAGGCGCTGCATCCGGGAGATGGCCTGCACACACTCCGCCTCGTGGGAGGCTAGTTTTTCACTTTCTGACATTTTGTGCTGGGAATAGCGATTTTCAGCGTGCTCATGCATTGTGCATGTTTCAGTCGCGACTATCAGAGTCATATACTTGATCTTCAGTAACTGCTCCTGCAGAGGATCAGAGTGAACTCCAAAAATGATTTGGTCCCTGATCATGGAGTCAGTGATGTCACCGAAGTTGCAGGATTGCGCTAGCAGTCTAAGGTTAGTTACATAGGAGTTGAAGGATTCGTCTGTAACTTGCAATCATAGAACATAGAACAGTACAGCAAAGAACAGGCCCTTCGGCCCTCGATGTTGTGCCGAGCAATGATCACCCTACTCAAACCCACGTATCCACCCTATACCCGTAACCCAACAACACCCCCCTTAACTTTACTTTTAGGACACTACGGGCAATTTAGCATGGCCAATCCACCTAACCCGCACATCTTTGGACTGTGGGAGGAAACCGGAGCACCCGGAGGAAACCCACGCACACACGGGGAGGACGTGCAGACTCCACACAGACAGTGACCCAGCCGGGAATCGAACCTGGGACCCTGGAGCTGTGAAGCATTTATGCTAACCACTATGCTACCGTGCTGCCCTGAATCATTGCTTGAATATGTAGCGTTCGAAGATTTCCTTGGTGTCCACCTCACAGTGACGATCAAATATTTCCAGGATGGTCTGGTACTTTGTCTTGTCCTGGTCTTCGGCGAAGTGAAAGGAGTTAAATATTTCCAAGGTGTGATCACCCACTGCGGTGAGGTAAAGAGCTGTCTTCCGTGCATCAGACGCACCACTGAGGTCTGATGCTTCGACGTAAAGCTGAAATTTCTGCTTGAATGTCCGCCAGTTGGCACTGAGATTGCCGGTGGTCCTGAGCTGGTGTGGAGCTGGAATCTTTTCCATTGTGCTGGTATACAGTCACTGGTCGTCACGGATCATGTTGAGTTGAACTAACAAGATTGAACAGACTCCTGGTACCATGTTGTGTTATGTGGTTTGGAATAACACGCTGCCACTTGGTGAAGTTTTAAGTAAAAGATGCTCCAGACTTTGAAATGAGTTCAATGTGTTTATTGAACTATGAGCACAGTTCTCAATGAGTTCGACTCTCTGCTAAACTAATTTTAGTAACTCAGTCTAACTGAACCAGCCTTGCTGGGGTGTGATGCTGAAGATACACCCTGTCTCACTCTGTAGATGTTGGTCTGTGGAAAGAGGTGAGGTGTGAGTGCCTCATCCCTTTGATAGTGAGATACCACCCCTGAGTCTCCTGACTGCTCATTGGTCGTGTCCTATTCTAAGTGTTCATTAGCTGCATGTTTGCATATCATACAGAACCATCTTTAGTTTGCTGTCTAACAACAGTTGGGTGGGGGTGTGCTCGGTTAATATCATGACTGGGTTGAGGCCTGTAATGTAGGCAAAGTACCGAACTGCCCAAAAGACTACAAGCAAGTGTCATTCAGAGGCAGAAAATCCTTGTTCTATGGGGTCTAAAACCCTAGGGGCAAAGGCTACCGGTCCTAATCGGTCGCGGCGTTCCTGTAGGAGCACTGCTGAGAGCGTTCGGTCGGTTGTTGCTACTTCTTTGATGTAGGGCAAGGCGGGGTCGGGAACGTGTAAAGTGGGAGCTGTACCTAGGGTGTGTTTTAAATCTCCTCTGGCATCTGTGTGCTGGGGAAGCCAATTCTATGGGGTGTTCTTTTTATGAAGCTCTGAGAGCGGGGCAGCCTTTGTGGCAAAGTTATCTGTATAATTTCTGCAGTATCCCACTAAACCCAGAAATGAGTGGAGTGCACTTACATTATGGGACAGGGGCAAGTTCACAATGGAGTCAATGCATTTTGTTCAATATCACGTTTGCATGTGTAATAGTGGTACCTAAATAAATTACCTTTTCCCTCAATATCTGTGCCTTTTTGGGGTTTACCTTACATCTGATGGACTGGAGCAGGGTTAGAAAGTCGGCCAATAGAACCACGTGCTCTTCCCTGGTATCGGTTTGCAGGAGCAGGTCGTCTACAGACTGAATTAGGCATTTGGGGCGGGAGAATTTGGAAAGACCAGCAGCTAGCTGTCTGTGGAAAATGTAGGGGGAATTATGGAAGCCTTGGGGAGAACGTCCATGTGTACTGTTGGCCTTGAAAAGTGAATGCATATTTATACTGGCAGGCTCGATCTAGGGGAATTGACCAAAGACTATTGCTGATATCCAACACGGTGAAATACTTTGCTTGCACTCCCTGCTTAAGCATGGTCGCGGGACTCGTGGCAATGGTGGTGCTGTTAAAGGGGTAACTTTGTTTAGTTCGCGGTAGTCAATGGTGAGTCGTCATGAACTGTCTGGTTTCTTTACGGGCCAATTTGGGGCATTATTAGTGGAAGTTACGGGTTGAATCACTCCTTGTTTCAAAGACTGTTAACTACCTTTAACATTTCTCCCTCAACCTGCTGTGGAAATCCATACTGTTTCTGTGGTTTGGGGTCGGGACCTGAGATCATAATCATACCTGGAATGTGCCCACAGTCGTCCTTGTGTTGGACAAATGCACCTTTGTGTGTGGCTAATACCTGACTAATGGTGTTGTCTGTGCTAATTGCCGAAGGGTTAAACCAATAGTCCCCTACTGAGCAAATCCTGTTTTCGTAACCTCCCACTGAGAGCATGGCAGGATCTCTAGCTGTCTTGGACATTCGCCGGGCACACTTGTTTACGGGGGCGAAGGAGAGGTTATGTGAGTTCATAAAGTCTATGCCCAGGATGTGTTCCGCAGTCTGGGATAGGTCGACTAGAACAACGGGGTGGGTAGTGGTTACGTTTCCTATTTGGACGGATGTCGGGGCTGTGAGGTATCCATCTTGCATGTGGCCTGTGAATCCCCTGAGTGTGATGGTATCTGTGGTGGGCCAGGGTGTGTTTTGGAATAGTTTTGCGGAATTTAGTATGGTTTGGGATCCTCCTGTGTCCCAAAGAAAATCAACTGCTTGTCCCCGGACTGTGCCTGTGACTACCGGTCTTCCTACTTTGTCCCTGCGTGTGCTCTGGGGTACAGTTCACGGGGGAAATGTTCCTCTCTTCTGCCCTCATTTATTCATGTGGGTTCCTGGCTAGTTCTGACTGGGTACATTGTGGCTTCTACTGCGTTCTGGTCCATCTGATCCGGAAGTGACTGTTCCCATGGCCTGGACAGGCATCTAAGTGCACAAATCTCATTGGGTGCGGTATCTGTAGGGTCATAATTCACGCAAGCCTTTTTACCTGCTTCAGTGTAGTGTGAAACTAATGTACGGGACCGTTTTGTGGTGTCTTCCTCATCGAGGTGAGCGCAGTCTAAGTTTCCGTATACTGCCTTGAAATGTATCCAGAGGCGACCGGCAAAGGCGATCGGTGGTTCTCCTTTCTTTTGCCTATATTTGTTGAGACCCACTACCGGATCCCTTTTGTTTTATCCAATAGCGCCTAATATTACAGCCTTCGTTTCCTCTTGGGTTCCTCGTCCTACCAAAATCCAGCCTAAAAACCTTTGTAGACTGAACCATGCCGAATCTCTGTTTTCATGTTAACCCTAATCTCAACAGGTTAACACACAGCAATTATGCAAATTCCTCAGTCACTTGCTGGTGAGGCAGGATCATGTTGATGTGCAGAATATTTTTTGTCAACTCATTAATTGTCATTTTGGAATCCATTGTCTACAGTCGACATTAGTTTTGCTGACAATAACGTGTTAATTATGCTCATTTTGTTCAACATCAAAAGCAACAAATGTTCTCTTCAGCTCTTGGGATTTAGATAATGAAAAGCTATTAAATAGGAAAACATATTTTGATTGGTACTCAAGGGAGAATAAATATGAAATATTGAATTGCCAATTTATATTTAGAATTGAAACTCTCTTTGAATTTGTACAAATGAAAGCATCTTGCATTTTGACAAAAGTGCTCCTTTATGGTGGAGCATTTGGAGTTGGATTAGTTTCATTGTTATATGCACATCACATACGTGGAATACTCCGCCTGAAGGGTCACCTCGGAAAGGGTGACCTCGAGTGTCCCTGCTGACTACATCTGCGGGAAGTGCACCCAACTCCAGCTCCTCGAGAACCGCGTTAGGGACCTGGAGCTGGAGCTGGATGAACTTCGGATCATTCGGGAGGCGGAGGGGGTTATTGAGAGGAATTATAGGGAGGTAGTCACACCTCAGGTAAAAGAAGAAGGGAGATGGGTTACCGTCAGGGGAGGGAGAGGGAACCGGCAGCCAGTCCAGGGATCCCCTGTGGTCGTTCCCCTCTATAACAAGTATACCGTTTTGGATACTGTTGCGGGGGACGACTTACCAGGGGTAAGCAATGGGGCACAGGTCTCTGGCACAGAGTCCATCCCTGTTGCTCAGAAGGGAAGGGAGAAGAGGAACAGAGCACTTGTCATTGGGGACTCCATAGTTAGAGGAACAGACAGGAGGTTCTGTGGGAACGAAAGAGACTCACGGTTGGTGTGTTGCCTCCCAGGTGCCAGGGTTTGTGATGTCTCTGATCGTGTTTTTGGGATCCTTAAGGGGGAGGGGGAGCAGCCCCAAGTCGTGGTCCACATAGGTACCAACGACATAGGTAGGAAGAGAGATGGGGATTTGAGACAGAAATTCAGGGAGCTAGGGTGGAAGCTGAGAGCTAGAACAAACAGAGTTGTTATCTCTGGGTTGTTAGCCGTGCCACGTGCTAGCGAAGTGAGAAATAAGGAAAGAGAGGAGTTGAACATGTGGCTACAGGGATGGTGCAAGATTGTGGGTTTTGGTTTCCTGGATAATTAGGGCTCATTCTGGGGTAGGTGGGACCTCTACAAACAGGATCGTCTTCGCCTGAACCAGAGGGGTACCAAGATCCTGGGGGGGAGATTTGCTAGTGCTCTTCGGGGGGGGGTTTAAACTAATTCAGCAGGGGGATGGGAACCTAAATTGTAGTCCCAGCATACAGGGTGTTGAGAGTAGTGAGGTCAGGGATAGGGTTAAAAGTTCGAAAGAGGGCACCGGCAAGCAAGACGCTGGTTTGAAGTGTGTCTACTTCAACGCCAGGAGCATGCGGAATAAGGAGCAGCATGGGTTGGTACCTGGGATCTCGATGTTGTGGCGATTTCACAAACATGGGTAGAGCAGGGACAGGAATGGTTGTTGCAGGTTCCAGGATTTAGATGTTTCTGTAAGAACAGAGAAGATGGTAAAAGTGGGGGTTGTGTGGTATTGTTAATCAAGGAAAGTATTACGGCGGTAGAAAGGACGTTTGAGGACTCGTCTACTGAGGTAGTATGGGCCGAAGTTAGGAACAGGAGAGGAGAGGTCACCCTGTTGGGAGTTGTCTATAGACCTCCTAATAGTTCCAGAGATGTAGAGGAAAGGATTGCAAAGATGATTCTCGACAGGAGCGAGAGTAACAGGGTAGTTGTTATGGGGGACTTTAACTTTCCAAATATTGACTGGAAATACTATAGTTCGAGTACTATAGATGGGTCAGTTTTTGTGCAGTGTGTGCAGGAGGGTTTTCTGACACAGTATGTAGACAGGCCAACAGGGGCGAGGCCACATTGGATTTGGTACTGGGTAATGAACCCGGCCAGGTGTTAGATTTAGATGTAGGTGAGCACTTTGGTGATAGTGATATGTTTACTTTAGCAATGAGCAGGGATAGGTATATACCGCAAGGCAAGAATTATAGCTGGGGGAAAGGCAATTATGATGCTATTCAGCAAGATTTAGGATGTATAGGATGGGGAAGGAAACTGCAGGGGATGGGTACAATCGAAATGTGGAGCTTTTTCAAGGAACAGCTACTGCGTGTCCTTGATAAGTATGCACCTGTCAGGCAGGGAGGAAGTTGTCGAGCAAGGGAACCGTGGTTTACTAAGGAAGTTGAAGCACTTGTCAAGAGGAAGAAGAAGGCTTATGTTAGGATGAGACATGAAGGCTCAGTTAGGGCACGTGAGAGTTAAAAGCTGGCCAGGAAGGACCTAAAGGGAGAGTTAAGAAGAGCGAGGAGAGGACACGAAAAGTCGTTGGTGGATAGGATCAAGGAAAACCCTAAGGCTTTCTATAGGTATATCAGGAACAAAAGAATGACTAGAGTAAGATTAGGGCCAATCAAGGATAGTAGTGGAAAGTTGTGTGTGGAATCAGAGGAGATAGGGGAGGCGTTAAATGGATATTTTTCATCAGTGTTTACTCTGGAGAAAGACAATGTTGTCGAGGAGAATACTCAGGTTCAGTCGACCAAGCTAGATGGAATTGAGGTTCAGAAGGAGGAGGTGTTAGCAATTTTGGAAAATGTCAAAATCGATAAGTCCCCTGGGCCAGATTGGATTTATCCTAGGATTCTCTGGGAAGCCAGGGAGGAGATTGCAGAGCCTTTGTCCTTGATCATTATGTCGTCTTTGTCGACAGGAATAGTGCCGGAAGACTGGAGGATAGCAAATTTTGTCCTCTTGTTCAAGAAGGGGAGTAGAGACAACCCTGGTAATTATAGACCTGTGAGCCTTACTTCGGTTGTGGGTAAAATGTTGGAAAAGGTTATAAGAGATAGGGTTTATAATCATCTTGAAAAGAACAAGTTGATTAGCGATAGTCAACACGGTTTTGTGAAGGGTAGATCATGCCTCACAAACCTTATTGAGTTTTTTGAGAAGGTGACAAAACAGGTGGATGAGGGTAAAGCGGTTGATGTGGTGTATATGGATTTCAGTAAGGTGTTTGATAAGGTTCCCCACGGTAGGCTATTGCAGAAAATAAGGAAGTATGGGATTGAAGGTGATTTAGCAGTTTGGATCAGTAATTGGCTAGCTGAAAGAAGACAGAGGGTGATGGTTGATGGCAAATGTTCATCCTGGAGTTCAGTTACTAGTGGTGTACTGCAAGGATCTGTTTTGGGGCCACTGCTGTTTGTCATTTTTGTAAATGACCTGGAAGAGGGTGTAGAAGGATGGGTTAGTAAATTTGCAGATGACACGAAGGTCGGTGGAGTTGTGGATAGTGCTAAAGGATGTTATAGGTTACAGAGGAACATAGATAAGCTGCAGAGCTGGGCTGAGAGGTGGCAGATGGAGTTTAATGCGGAAAAGTGTGAGGTGGTTCACTTTGGAAGGAGTAACAGGAATGCAGAGTACTGGGCTAATGGCACGATTCTTGGTAGTACAGATGAACAGAGAGATCTCAGCATCCAGGTACATAAATCCCTGAAAGTTGCCACCCAGGTTAATAGGGCTGTTAAGAAGGCATATGGTGTGCTAGCCTTTATTAGTAGGGGGATTGAGTTTCGGAACCACAAGGTCATGCTGCAGCTGTACAAAACTCTGGTGCGGCCGCACCTGGAGTACTGCGTGCAGTTCTGGTCACCACATTATAGGAAAGATGTGGAAGCTTTGGAAAGGGTTCAGAGGAGATTTACTAGGATGTTGCCTGGTATGGAGGGAAGGTCTTACGAGGAAAGGCTCAGGGGCTTGAGGTTGTTTTCGTTAGAGAGGAGAAGGCTGAGAGGTGAATTAATAGAGACATATAAGATAGTCAGAGGGTTAGATAGGGTGGACAGTGAGAGTCTTTTTCCTTGGATGGTGATGACCAACACGATGGGACATAGCTTTAAATTGAGGGGTGGTAAATATAGGACAGATGTCAGAGGCAATTTCTTTACTCAGAGAGTAGTAGGGGTGTGGAACCCCTACTACTCTGTTGGGTAACGAGTATAGGGTGGATACGTGGGTTTGAGTAGGGTGATCATTGCTCGGCACAACATCGAGGGCCGAAGGGCCTGTTCTGTGCTGTACTGTTCTATGTTCTATGTTTATACCAGAGAGTAGTAGGGGTGTGGAACGCCCTGCTTGCAACAGCAGTAGATTCGCCAACTTTAAGGGCATTTAAGTGGTCACTGGATAGACATATGGATGAAAATGGAATAGTGTAGGTCAGATAGGCTTCAGATGGTTTCACAGGTCGGCACAACATCGAGGGCCGAAGGGCCCGTACTGCGCTGTAATGTTCTATGTTCTATGTTGAAGTGTCATTTATTAAGACTGCCAATCTCTCTGTGTGGTATTCAACAAAATTCACTTTTATTGTTCTTAAATACAAATGCATCTTCATGTGTTTGCTGGGAATATAAAATATGTCAGACAGCAACTGTGGAGAGAGCAACATAATTAACTTTTCAGGTCAATTACGTTGTGTCAAAACTGAAAAATGTTTTCAATTAATTAATTATAGTCTGAGAAAGTATCAAAAGCTGTGATAGTGTGGAAGACAGAATGATTAAATGAAAGGTGGTATTTTCCGCCAGTTCTGTGGTTTGTTTTGTGGAAGCTCAGGAGGCCTGCCATCGATCAGCTGCCAGATCTTGTGGGTTTCCCTATTTTTAAAATCCCCTCCACCGCCAGTGAATCCACGCCCGTGAGGGTCGTTGGGGCTGGAATATCCTGTCGACGGGAGAAGCTGGAAAATCTTGGCCAGCAAGTGGAATTATAGTGCAAAGCCAACAGAGATGCCAATGGGACAATTGAAAAAACAAAGATGGATTGAACAAATCTGTCAATCACAACAGCAGAATGTTTCCCAGCACCCACCGCCTGAAGAAAAGGTTGCAGCCCTTTTGGTCTAATGTTCCACTGAGCTTCACCGGAACGTGTAGGAGACGGAGGACAGAGGAGGCAGAGTGGGAATGAGAGAGCAAATTAAAGTGTCAAGCAAGTGGAAGTTCAAGGTCAATTTTGAGGGCTGGATCAAGGTTGACACAATACAGTCATCCAATCTGTATTTATTCTCCGCAGAGGAAACTACATCATGAGCACTGAATACAGCAGACTAAATTGAAAGATGTTTAATTAAGTGACCATTTCACCTGGAAGGAGTGTTTGATACGCTGGGAAATGGGAGGGATGAAAAGACAGATGTTGCTTCTCTGGCACTTCCATGGGCTAGTGCTGTGAGGATGGTAGTGGGTGTTGGGGTGATTGAAGAGTGGATCAGGATGTTGCACTAGAAGCAGTTTCTTCAAAGGGGAGGCGAAGTTGTTCTCACCGGTAACTTTCTACACATGTCTCTACTCTCTTAATTACTATTCTCATTGCGTTTAGCACTGTGAGTGAATCAAGGCCAGAGATAAATAGCTTTCAAAACTTTGAATGGCTAAATGGATTAAGCTTTTATGCATACTGCTCTCAGTGGAGGAGAAATTAGTTCTGAAAATCTACAGTGAGAAAAGTCCACAATCCCATTTCAAGAAACTGTAATTTTAACAATCATTTTAACAATCATCATCCTTTCTTAATTATTTACTCAGGAAGGTGAATGGTCAGAGGCTGAACAGCTTTTATTTCAGGAGGTTTTTTTTAAGACATATCCTCAATTCTTGTTCTTTAAAAAAGTGCTGAGGGTTTTGGCCAAGGATGGTATCATGACCAGTACAGCTTGGTTCTTTAATACATGTCTTAAAAAAGCTGAACATTGAGGGTTGACGAAACGTGAGCATTTTATTTGATGCCAGTGCTAGCATAACCAGTCAACTTGTTTCCAAAAGTTGAGAATTACTTTTGTCTTTTTGTTGACTAGTTGCAACTACTTAAGCAGTTGGTGGACTTCTGAGCTCCACGGAATTAGGGCTTTGACATCACACTTCCAGAATGTGATTAGCGCTGTTGCTTCACAGCGCCAGGGTCTTGGCTTCAATTCCTTGTCTTGGGTCATTGTCTGTGCGGAGTCTGCACGTTCTCCCCATGTCCGCGTGGGTTTCCTCCGGGTGCTCCGGTTTTCTCCCATAAGTCCCAAAAGATATGCTGTTAGATGAATTGGACACTCTAAATTCTTCCTCAGTGTACTCGAACAGCTGCTGTAATTTTCACAGTAACTTAATTGATTAACTTCATTGCAGTGTTAATGTAAGCCTACTTATGAGACCAATAAAGATTATTATTATCAATGACCTTCAATCTGAGGAGCATCTCTTTCAGGAGCAGCTATAACTAAACTTCACAGCTTTTCAACAACGATGTCTGTGATATTTCAATGCTGCAATATCCTTTGAATTACATACAGTATCAATATTTGATAAAAGGGAATTTTTGAAAATTATTATAACAATTAATCAATGTCAACAGAACGGGGAATGGAAAGGCCATCTTAATATTCCATTCTTAAACTATAACCCTTGCAATGCACATAGGAGCAAATCCTGGATATGTTGGTCGATACAGTGGAATTGTAAGAAACACCTTCTCCACCATGCTTAATTTTTCCACTACTTGGAAAACCAAATTTTGACAGTTGCTGTACTGTTTGTTTTCACAATGTGTGACAAATGGAAGATCCATTACAACGGGTCTCTAAACATATAATAAAGTAATTGGACTCATTTATACATGAATACTTTACATAGAATTAGAATTTACAGTGCAGAAGGAGGCCATTCAGCCCATCGAGTCTGCACCGGCTCTTGGAAAGAGCACCCTACCCAAGGTCAACACCTCCACCCTATCCCCATAACCCAGTAACCCCACCCAACACTAAGGGCAATTTTGGACACTAAGGGCAATTTATCATCGCCAATCCACCTAACCTGCACATCTTTGGACTGTGGGAGGAAACCGGAGCACCCGGAGGAAACCCACGCACAAACGGGGAGGATGTGCAGACTCCGCACAGACAGTGACCCAAGCCGGAATCGAACCTGGGACCCTGGAGCTGTGAAGCGATTGTGCTATCCACAATGCTACCGTGCTGCCCTTTATACTTGAAGGCAATCAGTTAAAAAAAATTACTCAATTCATGGCACGTTTATGAGCATTCAGGATTATTTTGTAATGTATACCAGTAATCTGTGGGGATTAATTACAGGGAAAATAGATAAAGCTGACATAAATTTTTTTTGATCTCCGTGCTTCTGAGAACATTTCCATAGGTTGATATTTCACATATGTGTTTATGTGTAGCATTATTTCTTTACAGAAGATTGATGATATTGGGGGTGGAAGTAATTTAATGCAGAAACCACTGGCTGCTTCCTCAGTCTGGTATTAAAACACAATAATAATCTTTATTATTGTCACAAGTAGGCTTACATTAGCACAGCATTGAAGTTACTGGCAAAATCCCCTAGTTGCCACATTCCAGCGCCTGTTTGGGTATACTGAGGGAGAATTCAGAATGTCCAATTCACCGAACAAGCACGTCTTTCGGGACTTGTGGGAGGAAACCGTCACATCCGGAGGAAACCCACGCAGACACGGGGAGAACATGCAGACTCCGCACAAACAGTGACCCAAGCCGGGAATCGAACTTGGGACTCTGGTGCTGTGAATCAACAGTGCTACAGTTCCGCCTGATACATGAGGTGCGAATTGAAATGTTTTACCTTACATTGGGTAACTTTTCGTTCAAAGTTTTCAAAGCTCGGATTTTCATCAATAAATGGTTGTATTTAATGCGCAAAGCTTTTCACATTAAGTATTATTGAAGTTGCATAGGCTCATTCAATAGAAGCCATCTTCGGTAGGCTTGATTTTTGTAAGAGGATAAAGTGGCCTTGTTTACATGGGGTGTAAAATGGAACTTGAGTTGACCTGTGAGTACAATGGCTGGAGTAGGACTTTGAGGAGTTCATAGAATCATAGAATTTTGAAGTGCAGAAAGAGTTTGTTCAGCTTATTGCACCCACACCAGCTCTCTGAAAGCCATATCTACTTAGTCCATTCCCTGACCTTTCCTTAACCTGTTTGAACTCTTCTTAGTTTTAGAGTTAGATAAATATTATTGTAGATTCTGCATCCAATTCTGTTAGGGAATTCTGTGTACAAAATCTATATCAATGATTTGGATGTGGGGACCAATTGTAACATTTCCAAATATGTGGATGACACCGAACTGGGTCGGAACATGACGAGGATGCAAGGAGGCATCAAGACTTGGACAGGCTATGTGAATGGGCTAAAAATGTCAGATGGAATATAATGTGAATAAGTGTGAAGTCATTCCTTTTGGTAGCAAAAATTGAAAGTCAGAATATTTGCGAAGTGCAGGTGGCTAAAGGGACCTGGATGTCCTTGTTAATGAGTCATTCAAGAGTTAGCATGCCAGTGCACCAAGTAATTAGGAAGGCAAACAGTATGTTGGCCTTCAATGCGAGGATATTTGAGTACAGGAGTAATGATATCTTGCTGCAGTTGTATAGAACCTTGGTGAAACCTCACTGGAGGTATTGTGTACAGTTTTGGTCCCTTTCTAAATGCGGATATACTTACCATAGAGAGTGCAATAGAAGTCCACCAAATTAACATCTGGAATGGCGGGATTATCTTTAGAGGTGACTGGGGGTGCGAATCGGACACTAAGTGCCCCCACCAGTGGGAAAACCTTCCAGGTGCTGGGAACAAAAGGGCAGCCTCCTTTTTAAAAAAAACTGTGGTTCGAAAAACAGCTGCTCCTCTGAGTCAATAGATCCTCCCTGCAGAGCTATGTAAATAACCAATCTTAATCCTCCCTTTGAAACTCCCTTTGGACCTGTCAATCAGAAATCTTGCAAAAGGCAATTGTCTGTGAAATTGAATGTAAACAATGCAGTTCAAAGTGTTTGGGCTCCTAAGCACACAAACAGGCTAGAAAAAGTTAATGGGCAATAAAATTGACTAAAAAATCCACCTCAAATGTTTCCACCACAATAAAAGGAATGCTTTAACCTTCATCTCACAGATCTTTGAACTTGGCATACTGACATACTGTTTAAAGGATTAGATGGGAACACTTTCATTTTTTAAAATCACAGAACTGTATTTTTGAGAAACTGACAGACACAGCTTCCAAAGACCCCATCCCAGGAAATACCCCCGATTCGAGCTCCCCTAGTCCAGTACCAGCTCCCCTGACCCTCACATCCCATGAAGGGCCCTCCTCGGTAGCCTGGAGGCATTTGTAGGGAGCGTACTCACCTCCTTGCCACCCCTCACACTGCAAATTGCCAATTCATGCCAACGGGTCTCTTGGCTGGAGGGTTGGATCATCCCAGGAGGCAGGTGAATTGGACATCTTGTCTGTAAATGACATTCAATACAGCTCTAATGAGCTATTTGTATGTTCCCGCTGTATTGCAGGAACCTTCGTTGGCAACCTCCGGCGGTGGCGGCCCTGGAGAATCCCGGCTGGGGTCGGCATTCGCTCGTGGTTCAAAGAATAAGGTGTGACTTAATCAACACTTGTTATAGGGTTCCCTTGTCTGGTGTGTCTAAAACCAAGGGACATAATTATAGGATGAGGGGTAGGCAATTTATGATTGAGATGAGGAGAAATTTCTTCACTCAGAGCCTGGTGAATCTTTGGATTTCTCAACCCCGGAGGGGAATGGAAGCACAATTATCGAGCATGTTTGAGCCAGAAATTAATTGATTGCTGGAGACTGATGGCATCAAGGGATATGGGTATAGCGCAGTAAAGTGGCATTAAGATAGATGATCAGCCATAATCTAATTGACGTTTACTGGGCTGAAAGGCCTACTCCTGTTCCTATGTTCCTGTATTCCTATAAATTAGACGAAAACCAGAAAGTCCACCCTAAATCAATAGAGGCGACAGGAGCTGTACAGGTACACCTTGCACAGTTGACCCTGCACCTGTCTAATATCTGGGGAATTGCGCCAAACAGGAAGAGCTGACCCACAATCAAGTCATGCAGTAGCCTGACACATTAAATCATACCACAACCCTTCTCCCAGAATCTTCCATCCCTGTCCCACCACTACCCAGTGGTGGACCATCAGGAGGGAGTCTGCAACATTGGTTCTGGATCCCATGAAGTCTCAAAGCATCAGATAAAACACAGGAAGGGAAACCGCTTGCCACTCGGGTGGCACGGTGGCACATTGGTTAGCACTGCTGCCTCACAGTGCCAGGGACCCGGGTTCAATTCCAGCCTTGCCTGACTGGCTGTGTGGAGTTTGCACTTTCTCCCCATGTCTGCGTGGATTTCCTTGGGTGCTCAGATTTCCACCCACAGTTCAAAGATGTGCAGGTTTGGTGGATTGGCCATGCTAAATTCCCATTTAGTGTCCATGGATGTGCAGGTTAGGTTACGGGGTAAGGTGGGATAGGTGGGTGAGGGAGTTAACCCAGGTAGAGTGCTCCTTCGGCGGGTCGGTACAGACTTGTTGGGCCAAATGGCCTCCTTCTATGCTGTAGAGATTTTATGACCACCTAATGCTCCCCCTGCCCCCGTTCTCAGATGATGGTGTGCTCCACCATGTTTTGATCTTCCCAAGAGTGGCTAATCAGCACTGTTACTTGATGGGTCCTGAAGGACATATCTTCCAGACTATACCTGCAGCTAATGAGAGAATCAACAAAAAGGAGAATCTACTTTATCTCTCAGTCTCACAAACCCAAACATTACAAATGCATCTGACCGATGACAGTATTGATAGGAGAACCACCGCACAATCCTCATGGAGACAAACTCCCATCTTAGCATTAAGAATACCCTCATGTTGTGTGACACTATCACCATGTTAAATGGGATCAGATATAGTGATTCAAAAGTGTTTGAACTCAGCTCTATGTTCAAATGGCTCTGATAAGTTCCATGCCCTGACCCCCTGTCCTGTTGCAGCAAAAATAGGACCTGTTGGAAATGGAGGTGGGACTTCCACATCCTGGCCCCGCCTCCCCATTTTAAACATCTGCCGAGTCTTCCTGACTCCATTCCTGACTCCATCTTTTACAAGGGTCACGATTTCAAGGTAAGGGGGAAAGTTTAAGGGAGATGTGTGTGGAAAGTTTTTTACGTAGAGGGTGGTGGGTGCCTGGAACCCTTTGCCAGTGGAGGTGGTAGAGGCAGGCACGATAGCATAATTTATGATGCATCTGAACAGATATATGAACGGGCGGGGAACAGAGGGAAGTAGACCTTGGAAAATAGGAGACAGGTTTAGATAAAGGATCTGGATCGGCGCAGGCTGGGAGGGCCGAAGGGCCTGTTCCTGTGCTGTAATTTTCTTTGTTCTTTGTTCAAAAGCAAAAATTGAGTAGCAAATAGTTTGAATGTGGACTTTGTGGTGCGTTAGAATGAGATTCATTTAGCCTTCTGATATCAGTACCAATGGCCAGTTTCAGAGGCTCTGCATTGTCAATTTATTCCAGAAACTGTAATCTGTGCATAGAAGCCAATTTGTTAAAATCTCCAAGAGCTTCCTAATGTTTTCTCTTAATATGGTTGCAGAATCAATGGGTGTTGTTTGCAGGTGGAAATCATGACAGATGATGCACATTTAACAGAGAAACAGGTTTTTAGTTCTGTCACAATCCTGTAATTGTGTCAGTCTGCTGTGAATTCTGATGATGTCATGTGATTATAGCAGTGTGAGTGAATCTGTGCCGTGTACTAATTCTCCAGTTTGCTTTGTAGCACCATATGTTAGGAATCTGCAGTGTTTAAAGCCACAGTTTAGCTGTTAAGCGTGGATCATCTGATCGTTGAGGAGGTTTGTTATCTCTGTCCCTTTGTTGGGGCAACCTAGTTGGTGGAGGAGTGTATTTATCTTTGTGAGAGTGTTTCAAAATGCTTTCAGCCTCCTGCTTCAATCACTTGTACAACAGTAATGAACAACAGAGACCTCAGCAAGGAAGCATTTCTTGGTGGAGGTAGGGAGCAACACACTGGATGTCAAAGTTATGCTATATCCCCTCTTTGGTGAACTGCAATTTTAATTAAGGGGTTGGCTCTTTATTTAGTATATACATATACTAGCTCAGTTCTTTCAGGGTCTGATTTTTCAGTTAAATGGTCCCTTTCTCTTTTCTTGTGTGTATCATCTGTAAATTATAAATGCATGGTTGTTTGTTTCGTGAAGTCATTGCAGAGATTAGATCGTGCCTGGTACTGACGATCTTTGCATAATCTATTCTAATTATTTTTGTCAGACAAACACTTGCGTGCAGGACTGTTGAACTATGATGTATGGATTGTAAATGCTGAGTGCTCAGTTTGTTGTTAAGTGTATCCTGGGATGTCGATTGTGTATTGAGGACATTTGTGGCTTTTTAAAATGGTGTGCCAGTAGTCTTTTGAAAATCTTTTCTCAGGCACCATGCTAAGGCCTTTCCTCGGACTGAGAACAAAAAGAGCAGCACAGTGAGACTCCAAAATTCAACGACTCTCTGTCCACTGGGAAGTGTACCAGAGCAGGACTAACATTTGCATTCATTCACAGGATGTGGCATTGCCAACAAGGCCAGCATTTATTGCCCATCCACAACTGTCCTTAACTGAGCTCCTCACTGGACCATTTCAAAGAACAGTTAAAGAGTCGACTGCAAGACAGCACCTACTGATTCTGCCGTGACCAGGCTGTCGCAGTCCAGATAATGTGTGTCCCCACGGTTCATAGAACATAGAACATAGAACAGTACAGCACAGAACAGGCCCTTCGGCCCTCGATGTTGTGCAGAGCAATGATCACCCTACTGAAACCCACGTATCCACCCTATACCAGTAACCCAACAACTCCCCCCCCCCCCCCCCCCCCCCCCCCCCCTTAACCTTATTATTAGGACACTACGGGCAATTTAGCATGGCCAATCCACCTAACCCGCACATCTTTGGACTGTGGGGGGAAACCGGAGCACCCGGAGGAAACCCACGCACACACGGAGAGGACGTGCAGACTCTGTACAGATAGTGACCCAACTGGGAATCGAACCTGGGACCCTGGAGCTGTGAAGCATTTATGCTAACCACCATGCTACCGTGCTGCCGTGAAGCCTCTCTGGAAATTCTCCTCTCGGCTGTCCGATAAGGGCAGGAGGTGCTGTCTCCCAGGGATGGCAGCAAGAAGCCCCTTTCTGACTATGGTGGCCAAAGCAGATGTGACAGCGGAGGTTAATACTGGTTGTGCCCTTCAAAGAACTGCCTAATAGAACATAGAACATAGAACATAGAATAATACAGCACAGAAAAGGCCCTTCGGCCCACGATGTTGTGCCGAACTTTTGTCCTAGATTAAGAACAAATTAATCTACACCCCATCATTCTACCGTAATCCATGTACCTATCCAATAGCCGCTTGAAGGTCACTAATGTTTCCGACTCAACTACTACCACAGGCAGTGCATTCCATGCCCCCACTACTCTCTGGGTAAAGACCTAGCACTGACATTCCCCCTATATCTTCCACCATTCCGCCATGTCCCCTTGTAATGATTTGTTCCACCCGGGGAAAAACTCTCTGACTGTCTACTCTATCTATTCCCCTGCTCATCTGATAAACCTCGATCAAGTTTCCCCTCATCCTTCTCCGTTCCAATGAGAAAAGGCTGAGCACCCTCAACCTTTCCTCGTAAGACCTACTCTCCATTCCAGGCAACATCCTGGTAAATCTCCTTTGCACCTTTTCCAAAGCTTCCACATCCTTCCTAAAATGAGGCGACCAGAACTGCGCACAGTACTCCAAATGTGGTCTGAACATGGTTTTGTACAGCTGCATCATCACCTCACGGATCTTAAATTCAATCCCTCTGCGAATGAAAGGCAGCAGACCATAGGCCTTCTTCACAGCTCTATCCACTTGAGTGGCAACTTTCAAAGATCTATGAACATAGATCCCAAGATCTCTCTGCTCCTCCACATTGCCTAGAACCCAACCGTTAACCCTGTATTCCGCATTCATATTTGCCTTTCCAAAATGGACAACCTCACACTTTCCATGGTTAAACTCCATCTGCCACTTCTCAGCCCAGCTCTGCATCCTATCTATGTCTCTTTGAAGCCGACAACAGCCCTCCTCACTATCCACAACTCCACCAATCTTCTTATCATCTGCAAATTTACTGGCCCATTCTTCAACTCCCTCATCCAAGTCATTAATGAAAATCACAAACAGCAGAGGACCCAGAACTAATCCCTGTGATACGCCCCTAGTAGCTGGGCTCCAGGCTGAATATTTGCCATCCACCACTACTCTCTGACTTCTATCGGTTAGCCAGTTCGTTAACCATATGGCCAAATTGCCCACTATCCCATGCCTCCTTCCTTTCTGCATAAGCCTACCATGGGGAACCTTTTCAAATGCCTTACTAAAATCCATGTACACCACATCCACTGCTTTACCTTCATTCATGTGCTTGGTCACCTCCTCAAAGAATTTAATAAGACTTGTGAGGCAAGACCAACCCCTCACAAATTTGTGCTATTCCTAATAAAGCAGTGTCTTTCCAGATTCTCAGAAATCCTATCCCTCTGTACCCTTTCCATTACTTTGCCGACCACCGAAGTAAGACTAACTGGCCGGTAATTCCCAGGGTTATCCATATTCCCTTTTTTGAACAGGGACACGACATTCGCCAGTCTCCAATCCCCTGGTACCACCCCTGTTGACAGTGAGGACGAAAAGATCATTGCCAACGGCTCTGCAATTTCATCTATTGCTTCCCATAGAATCCTTGGATATATCCTGTCAGGCCTGGGGGATTTGTCTATCCTCAGGTTTTTCAAAATGCCCAACACATCTTCCTTCCTAACAAGTATCTCCTCGAGCTTACCAGTCTGTTTCACACTGCCCTCGCCAACAATATTCGTAAAGAATGAAGAAAAGTACTCGTTCAAGACCTCTCCTATCTCTTCTGACTAAATACGCAATCTCCCGCTGCTGTCCTTGATCGGACCCACCCTCACTCTAGTCATTCTCATATTTCTCATATATGTGTAAAAGGCCTTGGGGTTTTCCTTGATTCTACTCGCCAAAGATTTTTCATGCCCTCTCTTAGCTCTCATAATCCCTTTCTTCAGTTCCCGCCAGGCTATCTTGTATCCGTCAAGCGCCCTGTCTGAACCTTGTTTCCTCAGTTTTACATAAGTATCCTTCTTCCTCTTAACAAGACATTCAACCTCTCTTGTCAACCATGGTTCTCTCACTCGACCATCTCTTCCCTGCCTGACAGGGACATACATGTCATGGACACATAGTATCTGTTCCTTGAACAAATTCCACATTTCACTTGTGTCCTTCCCTGACAACCTATGTTCCCAACTTATGCACTTCAGTTCTTGTCTGACAGCATCGTATTTACCCTTCCCCCAATTGTAAACCTTGCCCTGTTGCACGCAACTATTCCTCTCCATTACTAAAGTGAAAGTCACAGAATTGTGGTCACTATCTCCAAAATGCTCCCCCACTAACAAATCTATCACTTGCCCTGGTTCATTACCAAGTACCAAATCCAATATGGCCTCCCCTCTGGTCGGACAATCTACATACTGTGTTAGGAAAGCTTCCTGGACACACTGCACAAACACCACCCCATCCAAACTATTTGATCTATAGTGTTTCCACTCAATATTTAGGAAGTTGACGTCACCCATGACTACTACCATGTGACTTCTGCACCTTTCCAAAATCTGTTTCCCAATCTGTTCCTCCACATCTCTGCTGCTATTGGGGGGCCTATAGAAAACTCCCAACAAGGGGACTGCTCCTTTCCTATTTCTGACTTCAATCCCTACTACCTCAGTAGCCAGATCCTCCTCGAACTGCGTTTCTGCAGCTGTTATACTAGCTCTAATTAATAATGCCACCCCCCCCCCCCCCCCACCTCTTTTACCACCCTCCCTAACCTTATTGAAACATCTATAACCAGGAACCTCCAACAAACATTTCTGCCCCTTTTCTATCCAAATTTCCGTGATGGCCACCGTACCGTAGTCCTAAGTACCGATCCATACCTTAAGTTCACCCACCTTATTCCTGATGCTTCTTGCGTTGAAGTATACACACTTCAACCCATCTCCATGCCTGCAAGTACTTTCCTTTGTCAGTGTTACCTTCCCCACTGCCTCACTACATGCTTTGACATCCTGAACACGGCTACCTTAGTTGCTGGACTACAAGTCCGGTTCCCACCCCCCTGCCAAATTAGTTTAAACCCTCCCGAAGAGTACTTGAAAACCTCCCTCCCAGGATATTGGTGCAGGAAGTGGATGAATGACCTATTGCGCTCCACCAGGGTAATGCCTACTCACTGCAAAATGATACTCATAAAGCCATCAGGCAGTGTGAATGCACAGGAATGTCAGGCACAGAGTTTTGGTTTCAAATGGGACATTTGCACTGATTTTATGGAAGCCATCTTCCATTCTCACTCTTCTATCAGTTGCAGGACATCCTGCTTGTTAATCACTTACTGAGGAGGGCTCAGGAGCTGCCAAGGGCAACGTGGTAGTCACCACTGTTGTATATATCGCATATGAGGTGTATTACGGTAAGGCTCCTGTCCGACAGGTACGGGGGTAGATCCCTGCCTGCTGGCTCCACCCAGTAGGCGGAGTGTTAATGTGTGGGCTTACCGAGCTGCAGCCATTTCGCCAGCAGCTCGGTAAGCCCACACAACTCTGCGTAATAAAGCCTCGATTATACTCTACTCTCGTCTTGTCCGAATTGGTAGTGCATCAATTTATTACGCAGAGATTTTACAATGATGGATCTCCACATCAAGCCTGATCAACTGCAGCTGCACCCTCAAGCTGACTATGCCAAGTCGGCCTTCGCACATTGGTTAGCTTGCTTTGAAGCACACATCGGATCTGCGACAGAACACCCCTCAGAGGCACAGAAGCTCCAGATCCTGTACACACAGCTGAGCTCCGACACCTTTCCTCTCATCCGATACGCGCCTACCTACGCTGAGGCCATGGCCCTACTGAAAGAGAACCACGCTCAGCAAACAAAATATATGCCAGGCACCTCCTGTCCACATGGCATCAACTCCCCAGTGAGTCTGTGGACGATTTCTGACGTGCCCTGCTCGCCCTGGCGAGGGACTGCTATTGCCAGGCCATTTTGGCCGTTGAACATTCTGAACTTCTAATTAGAGATGCTTTCATTACGGGCATAGGGTCAGCTTACATCCGCCAGTACCTCTTAGAGGGGGCTACCCTTGACCTCGCGGTGACCAAGAAACTCACAATCTCATTCACAGTCACCTCCTGCAATGTACAGGCATATGCCCCCTCCCATGCATATCTGATATGGTCAATCAGATTGCACAGTACCAGGTCTTCTCGACAGTGGACCTGAAATCTACCTACCACCAGCTTCCCATTCACAAGGCGGACCGCCCGTACACCACGTATGAAGCGGATGTCCGCCTTTACCACTTCCTTCGGGTTCCATTCGGCGTCACTAACAGGGTCTCGGTCTTCCAACGGGAGATGGAGCAAATGGTTGACTGGTACGGACTGCGGGCCACCTTCCCGTACTGGATAACGTCGCCATCTGCGGCCACGACCAGCAGGACCACGACACTAACCTTTCCAAATTCCTCCACATCGCCAAACTCCTCAACCTAACCTACAACAGGGAGAAGTGCGTGTTCAGCACTAACCGATTAGCCATCCTCGGCTATGTGGTTCAAAATGTAGTTCTAGCGCCCAACCCCGATCGCATGCGTCTCCTCATGGAACTCCCTCTTCCCCACTGCCCCAAGGCCCTCAAATGATGCCTGGGGATCTTCTCATTCTACGCCCAGTGGGTCCCTAACTATGAGGACAAGCCCCGCCCACTCATTCACTCCACCATTTTCCCACTGACGGCCCAGGCTCACCAGGACTTCAACCGTATCAAGGCTGACATTGCCAAGGCCGCGATGCATGTGGTTGATGAGATGCTCCCCTTTCAAGTCGAGAGCGATGCATCAGACGTCATTCTGGCCACCACCCTCAACCAGGCAGGCAGACCTGTGGCATTCTTTTCACGCACCCTCCATGCCTCCGAAATTCGGCACTCCTCCGTCGAGAAGGAGCTCCAAGCCATAGTAGAAGCTGTGCAGCATTGGAGGCATTACCTAGCCGGCAGGAGATTCACTCTCCACACTGACCAACGGTCAGTTGCCTTCATGTTCAACAACACACAGTGGGGCAAGATCAAAAATGATAAGATCTTAAGGTGGAGGATCGAACTCTCCACCTACAATTACGAGATTTTGTATCGCCCCGTTAAGCTCAATCCCGAGGTACATGTGCCAGCACACAAGTGGACCGACCCCGGATCCTGCACGACGATCTCTGTCACCCAGGGGTCACCCGTTTTTTTCACTTCATAAAGGCCCGCAATCTGCCCTACTCGATCGAGGAGGTCAGGGCTATTACTAGAGACGGCCAGGTCTGAGCGGAGTGCAAACCGTACTTCTACCGGCCAGACCGAGCGCACCTAGTGAAGGCCTCCCGCCCCTTTGAACGCCTCAGCGTGGATTTCAAAGGGCTCCTCCCCTCCACCAATCGAAACACGTACTTTCTTAATGTGGTCGATGAATACTCCAGATTCCCTTCGTCGTCCCATGCCCTGATATGACGTCTGCCACCGTCATCAAAGCCCTCAACACCATCTTCGCTCTGTTTGGTTTACCCACCTACGTCCACAACGACCAGGGATCCTCATTTATGAGCAATGAGCTGCGTCAGTACCTGCTCAGCAAGGGCATCGCGTCGAGCAGGACGACCAGCTACAACCCCCGGGGAAACAGGCAGGTGGAGCGGGAGAATGAGACAGTCTGGAAGGCCACCCAGCTGGCTGAATCTCCGGCCTCCCGCTCGCAGAATGATTCCGCGGCGGAGCCTAATGACGTCAGCCGCGCATGCGCGGGTTGGACAGCTCAAACCCGCGCATGCGCGGTTGCCGTCTTTCCCCTCAGCCGCCCCGCAAGACGTGGCGGCTTGATCTTGCGGGGCGGCGGAGGGGAAAGAGTGCGTCCCCTTGAGACGCCGGCCCGACGATCAGTGGGCACCGATCGCGGGCCAGTCCCCTCCCGAGCACGGTCGTGGTGCTCTATCCCCGATCCGCCCTCCCTAGGCCCCACACTTACCTGGCACGCCATGTTCACGATGGCAGCGACTAGGTGTGGTTGCCGCCGTCGTGAACAGGTCGGGAACGGCAGGCTGCTCGGCCCATCCGAGTCGGAGAATCGCACGGCGGCCCGCGTTTCTCCGAGCGGCATGTCGGAAAACCAGACACGCCATTTTGGGGGGGGGGGGGGGGGGGGGGGGGGGTGGGAGAATAGCAGGAGGTGCAGGAGCAGATCTCCCGCTATGCTCCCACCCATCGTGGTTGCGGAGAATTGCGTCCCACATTCCTCTTCTACTCTGTGTTATCTCAATGTTATTACAATTTCGCTGCACTTCCTTGAGGCTTTCATTGATGTATTTTATTTGCAAAAATAGAAAAGGAAAGATTTTTGTTAAGGTATCAAACTCGCCAAAGATGCTTCAGGCCAATCCACACCCAACAACCTGATCTGAAAATGTTCTCACATTTTGACAGCTGCAGCAGATTTCCACAGGCGCTGAAACAATCAACAATATTCTAAAACAACCGACAACATTGTAAATAAAACAACCCACTAATTCTTAAAAGGTCAATTCACCCTACCTTCCAATGTTAACGGATCCTGGAAAAATTCCAGGATCCCAAATTCAAAATCATCTGTGCCGAAGTGAATTAGTTCTTCCTTGGGCCATACCCTAACTGTGCATCAATAGGAGCTTCAAATCCCTACAGTGCAGAAGGATGCCATTCAGGCCATCGAGTCTGTACGACCCCCCGAAAGAGCACCCTCCCCAGGCACATGCCCTTTCCCGATCCTCGTAACCCGCGGGGGTTTCCTCCGGGTGCTCCAGTTTCCTCCCACAGTTCAAAGATTCAAAGATGTGCTGGTTAGGTGGATTGGCCATGATAAATTGTCCTTAGATCCAAAAAAGGTTAGATTAAGTTACTGGGTTACGGGGATAGGGTGGAGGTGTGGGCTTGGGTGGGGTGCTCTTTTCAAGGGCTGGTACAGTCTCGACGGACCCAAAGGCCTCCTGCTCTGTAATTTTTTGATTCTATGATTCTATAACCCCACCTAACATTATTTGGACACTAAGGGGCAATTTAGCATGGCCAATCAACCTAACCTGCACATATTTGGAATGTTTGTTGATATCTATCCATTCGTTAATGAGATATAGGGCTGAATTCTCCATTTCTGAGACTAAATGCTGATGCTGGGGCTGAATCTCAAGTATTCTACGACCTCAATGGTAGCGGCGGTCCGGGGCAATTCAGGATATGCTAATGAGCCAGCACCGGCGCCATGTGGAACTAGTGCCATTCGAACTGATGGCGGCATCAGATTTGCTATGGTTGGGATTGGCACTGGAGAGCCTGACAAGCTGGAGTTGCACATTGTGGTAGTCACCACTGTTGTATATGTATCACATATGAGGTGTAATACGGTAAGGCTCATGTACTACAGGTACGTGGGTACATCCCTGCCTGCTGGCTCTGCCCAGTAGGCGGAGTACAAATGTGTGTGCTCACCAAGCTGCAGCCATTTCGCCAGCAGCTGTGGGAGGCTACACATCTCTGCTTAATAAAGCCTCGATTACACTCCACTCTCGTCTCGTGATAATTGATAGTGCATCAATTTATTAAGCAGAGATTTTACAATGATGGACCTCCACATCAAGCCGGATTGCGTGCAGCTGCACCCTGCAACAGACAACGCCACGTTGGCCTTCGCCCATTGGCTAGCTTGCTTTGAAGCTTACATCGGATCTGCAACAGAACCACCCTCAGAGGCACAGAAGCTCCAGATCCTGTATACGCGGCTGAGCTCCGATATCTTCCCCCTCATCCGGGACACGCCTACCTACGCTGAGGCCATGGCGCTACTGAAAGAGAACTACACTCAGCAGACCAACAAACTCTATGCCAGGCATCTCCTGTCCACGCGGCATCAACTCCCCAGTGAGTCTGTGGAAGGTTTCTGGCGTGCCCTGCACGCCCTGGCGAGGGACTGCAATTGCCCGGCCATTTCGGCCAATGAACATGCCGAACTCCTAATTAGGGACGCTTTTGTTACGGCATAGGGTCGGTGTACATCCACCAGCACCTCGTGGAAGGGGCTCCCCTCGACCTCGCGGCGACCAAGAAACTCGCAACCTCACTAACGGTCGTCTCCCGCAATGTACAAGCATATACGTCCCCGACCACATGGCGCCCCCCTCCTGGACATTGTGGACCCCACCAGCGACCACCCCCAGCCAACCCCAAGCCCACGCCGCGCGGCAGCTAGCCAACCCCGGGGGACCCAAGTGCAACTTCTGCGGACAGGCAAAACACCTGCGGCAGCGCTGCCCGGTGCGGAGCGCACTCTGCAAGGCCTGCAGGAAGAAAGTACATTTCGTTGCTGTGTGCCAGACCTGCTCGATCGCCGCTGTAACCAGGCCCATTGTTCCTGCACCCCCCACATGCGACCCCTAGGTGCCGCCATTTACGCCCCCGCAACCCATGTGAAGCCCGTGGGCGCCAACATCTTCCTCGCCTCAGACCACGTGCGGCTTGAGGGCGCCGCCATCTTCCCCCCATCAGGCCTTGTGCGGCCCATGGGCACCGCCATCTTCCCCGCCTCTGGACCCCTGCTCGTCGGGCACCTCATTGGGCTGCTCATTGCCTGCAACCGCCGCCAACCAGCCAGGGGCCTTCCAACACCAGCCACGGCTCGCCTCCATCACGATTGACCAGTCCCGGCCGCACAACCTCGCAACCGCGTCAACGACAGTAAAGGTCGATGGGCACAAGACATCATGCCTTCTTGACTCCGGGAGCACAGAGTGCTTCATCCACCCCGATATGGTAAGGCGCTGCTCCATTCGGTACACACCATTAACCAATCTCCCTGGCCTCCAGATCCCACTACGTGGAGATCCGGGGGTACCGCAGCGCCACCCTCACCATCCAGTGCGTAGAGTTCAGCAACTTCCGGCTCTACGTCCTCCCCAACCACTGTGCTGCCTTGCTACTCGGCCTGGACTTCCAGTGCAACTTCCAAAGTCTAACCCTGAAATTCGGCGGACCCCTACCACCCCTTACTGTCTGCGGTCTCACAACCCTTAAGGTCGACCCGCCTTCCCTGTTTGCAAACCTCGCCCCAGATTGCAAACCCGATGCCACCAGGAGCAGACGGTACAGTGCCCAGGACAGGACCTTCATCAGGCTGAGGTCCAGCGGCTGCTACGGAAAGGCATTATCGAGGCCAGCAACAGCCACTGGAGAGCCCAATTGGTAGTTGTGGAAACTGGGGAGAAAAACAGGATGGTCGTTGACTGCAGTCAGACCTTCAATCGGTACACACAGCTCGACGCGTACCCCCTGTGGTGATATGCATCACTGTAAGTACACAAGAGGTTAATGTAAATACATGTAGACTAGCTAGACACTAGAGGGAGCACCAGAGACATAACACACAGACACTAAACCAATAGGCCAGTAAGATAGGACACGACCAATGGGCATTCACGATACACACAGGTGACACCACCACAGGAAGGCATTACACCAACCCATATTCAAAGGACACAGCACACATGATCTTCCTCTTTCCAGTGGAGACACTCAGTGTGTACAAAGGGTTGATTTGAAACACATCATACCCACCACCTGGATTGTAGCAGACTGGTTCGTCAGTCTGAGTAGCTATAGCAGGATTAACGGGAGATTAGAATCCAAGTAGGAGAATTGTTAACAGTTTAAATAAATGTGTTAAAGCTATCTCCAAGTCTGAACCTTCCTTTGCCAGAGTTCACATCAAGGAAGCAGCTTATGCTATGTCAGGAGCATAACAAAACACCCCCTCCCATGCATATCTGATATAGTCAATCAGATTGTGCAATACCGGGTCCTCTCGACAGTGAACCTAATATCTGCCTACCAGCAGCTCCCCATTCGCAAGGCGGACCGCCCGTACACAGTGTTTGAAGCGGACGGCCGCCTTCCTTAGGGTTCCCTTCGGTGTCATTAACGGGGTCTCGGTCTTCCAACGGGAGATGGACAGAATGGTTGACTGGTACGGACTGCGGGCCACCTTCCCCTACCTGGATAACGTTACCATCTGCGTCCATGGCCAGCAGGACCACGACGCTAACCTTTCCAAATTCCTCCACACCGCCGAACTCTTCAACCTAACATACAACAAGGAGAAGTGCGCGTTCAGCACCAAACGTTTAGCCATTCTCGGCAACGTGGTGCAAAATGGAGTTATAGGGCCTGACCCCGATCGCATGCGGGGAACTCCCTCTCCCCCACTGCCCCAAGGCCCTCAAAGGATGCCTGGGGTTCTCCTCATACTACGCCCAGTGGGTCCCTAACTCTGCGCACAAGGCCCGCCCACTCATTCACTCCACCGTTTTCCCACTGACAGCCGACGCTCACCAGGCCTTCAGCCGTATTTAGGCCGCAATTGCCGAGGCCACGATGCACATGATCAACGAGATGCTCCCTTTCCAAGTTGAGAGCGATGCGTCCGACGTCGCACTGGCCGCCACCCTCAACCAGGTCGGCAGACCCGTGGCATTCTTTTCACGCACCCTCCATGCCTCCGAAATTCGGCACTCCTCCTTCAAGAAGGAGGCCCAAGCCATCGTAGAAGCTGTGCGACACTGGAGGCATTACCTGGCTGGCAGGAGATTCACTCTCCTCAGTGACCAACGTTCAGTTGCCTTCATGTTCAACAACACAGAGCGGGTCAAGATCAAAAATGATAAAATCTTGAGGTGGAGGATCGAGCTCTTCACCAACAATTAAGAGATTTTGTATCGCCCCGGTAAGCTCAACGAGCTCCCCGATACCGTATCCCGAGGTACATGTGCCAGCACACAAGTGGACCGACTCCGGACCCTACACGACGCTCTCTGTCACCCAGGAGTCACCCGGTTCTTTTACTTCATAAAGACCCGCAATCTGCCCTACTCCATTGAGAAGGTCAGGATTATCACCAAAGACTGCCAGGTCTGCACGGAGTGTAAACCAGACCGTGTGAATCTAGTGAAGGCCTCCCGCCCCTTTGAATGCCTCAGCGTGGATTTCAAAGGGCCCCTCCCCTCCACCGACCGAAACACTTATTTCCTTAACGTGGTCAACGAATACTCCAGATTCCCCTTCGCCGTCCCATACCCCGATATGACGTCTGCCACCATCATCAGAGCACTCAATACCATCTTCGCCCTGTTCGGTTTCCCCGCCTACATCCACAGCGACCGGGGATCCTCATTTATGAGCGATGAGCTGCGCCAGTACCTGCTCAGCAAAGGCATCGCCTCGAGCAGGACAACCAGCTACAACCCCCGGGGAAACGGGCAGGTGGAGCGGAGAATGGGACGGTCTGGAAGGCTGTCCAGCTGGCTCTATGGTCCAAGAATCTCCCAGTCTCCCGCTGGCAGGAGGTCCTCCCCGATGCCCTTCACTCCATTCGGTTGCTACTTTGCACTGCAACTAACGAAACCCTCCATGAACGACTCTTTGCCTTCCCCAGGAAGTCCACCTCCGGGGTTTCGCTGGTAGCTCCAGAACCCGTTCTCCTCCGCAAGCACGTGCGGCTCCACAAGATGGACCCATTGGTCAAGGGGGTTCATCTACTTCACACAGTTCGCGTACCCCGACGACCACCAAGACACAGTCTCCCTCAGGGACTTGGCGCCAGCTGGGTCCTCACACCCCCCCCCTTGCCCGCCTCTGCCTCGGCACCACCCTCCCTCCCCTCAGCGTATCTCACCACAGCCCCCTCTCCAGGATGATCCGTCCTCCCCTTGGTCCCACCCAGAGATGAAGATGAGGTCGACACACTCCCGGAGTCACCGGCGACCGAACCGACGCCTGCATCGCCACCGGGACTGCGGCGCTCGCAACGAAAGATCAAGGCGCGCAATCGTCTGATTTTGTAAACTTTTCCTAAAATGTTAAACATCTGCATGTAAATACTCTTCCTCCACCCCCGCTGGACTCTTTTTTTTAACAGGGGGTGAATGTGGTAGTCACCACTGTTGTATTGTATATATTGCATATGAGGTGTATTACGGTAAGGTACTACAGGTATAGGGGTAGATCCCTGCCTGCTAGCTCCGCCCAGTAGGCGGAGTATAAATGTGTGGGCTCTCCAAACAGCAGCCATTTCGGCAGCAGCTGCGGAAGGCTACACATCTCTGTGTAATAAAGCCTCGATTACACTCTACTCTCGTCTCCTCATAATTGATAGTGCATCAGGCATGCATGCTCCTAAACTGCTCATATATCCATTGGGATGACACTCGATCCTTCCGTCTATCTGCAGAACAAAACATCCACACAAAGAGCGAGCAGGCCAAGACAGGAGGTGGAATTCCCAACATTCCTGTTCTTACCCCTTTTGAGGAGTAGGCTGTTGAGCTAATCAGGGCAGGGAGGAACAGACTGTGCCAGTGTTGAAGGTGAGGTAGGACTCACCCAGGAAGTCATTGAGGAGGCCTCCAGTTTACTGTTGTCAGATGTGCCCACCGAGTACTACAATGCTTTAATTAAATAGCCTGCTTTGGCATCCACAGTGCATGACTAATCACTGGCCATTATTGCGCAGTGTTCAGTGAGGTGCTTTTAAGCAATGAGCACTGTTTTTGTCCTGATATGAGATGTGGATGGATGTAAAGAGTACTCATGGGGGCTTGAACATGCCACGTATTGGGCAAAGAACATGGTAGATGCAGTTTCATGTTTGAAAGAATGGAGTCCTAAACTGTCGTCTTAACTAGACACAACAAGAGGCTCCCCTACGTATCTGGAGAAAGCTGTGGTGAGCATTTTCAGTCATTACTGGCTGTCTTTGATGACTTTCCATTTTGAGCTGAAGGCAGCAAGTAAGGAGGCTCTGGGCACATTAGCGTTGACTACAAGAGGGATTTGAGTTTCGGAATAAAGAGGTGTGTTTGCTGTTCACTGAGGCCTTTGTGAGACCTGTTAGGAATAGTTATAATTTTAAGTAAGTTATTTTTGTGTTTATGTCTGTGGGCTTATAGCATTAAAATTAAGTAAGTTTAATATATTTTTGCTGTACTTGGGTTAAGAAAGGACTAAAGACATTAGTTTAGTTCCATTTTTTAAACATGCCTGTAAGCCTGTGGATGTGCTTTGGTGCCTACATTGTAACGGAAACACAAGGTACAAAAAAGTGTTTTGCCTAGCAACCAGGAGCTTACAGAGATAGCAAGAAGCAGCGTGAGCCAGTTGGAATAAGGTAACCAAAAAGGAAACATCAGTCCACAGAAACTGCTTGTGCAGAGACATGGAGCGAGGCTGCAGAGAGCATTCCCAAAAAGAGCAAGGGCTGAATTCTCCGTGCCTCTGTGGCAAAATCGCAATCGGCGCGGGGGTGGAGAATGGGCGTCGATGCCGAAAAACCGGCGCAATGCCGCTCCCGTGATTCTCTGGTCCCCAGAGAATTGCCAGAGGCCCCATGTTTTTGCCTGTCAGGAAAGGTCGGCGGTGGCTGCTGTTGGGGGTTGTGGAGTCCGCCAGGTCACGAGGGGCAGCCGCCAAAGGCTGCCACCATGTGCATGCGTGGACTCCCGACTGGAAGTGCAGGGTCCCGTATCGGCAGCCAGAGCTGCGAGGACTACTCCGGGGCCCTGCTAGCCCCCTTCAGGTAGGAGAAACATAGCCCCATCATTGGAGAATCCCACCCAAAGTCCATAAATCCAGGGAATGGGACCGAAGAAAGTTCCAGGAAGACTGTGAAATTAAAGAACACGATTATAGATAAATGATTCTGTTCAGTAAAGTTGCGAACGAGGAGCAAAGAGGCTCCAGTTCAAGATGGGGTGCAGGGTGCAAGGTGCACACCTGAGAATGCTGGCTTACAAGAAGCTAGAGATCCAAGGTGACCCAAATGTTGGTGACACTTTAATACAGCTGGTGAAGTAGGTCTTCTGTTGACATGGCTGAGTATCTGAGAGATTGTGTGGAAAGGAAACTTTAATGATCCAGGACACTGGAATATTGTAAGGCGCGTTTGCAACTCTGGAGGTGGATCCCTGGTGAAGCCATCCAAGGGAAATCATCATTTGGGAAAAGATTCCAAGGTGTGTGCTTCGAGAGTAGAGATTGGACACCCTCGTATGGAAGATAGTGGAGATTGTAAAACCTTTGTGTGAAAGACAGAGTTCAAGTGAGTCCATTTGGCTCACAGTGTTACACATCTGGGCAGAATTGATGAGAAATCTGTAGGAGTTTTTTGGGTGTCATCTGGCACCTGGTTTTAGAAAGTGGAGTGTCTGACCACATTTCCTCAATTAGTTTACATGGACTGTGTACTTACTGAGCACATTAGAAGATTAAATAGATCTTGTAACTTGTTTTATCCATACGTATCTGTATATATCTGTAAGTGCATAGTGGGGTGAAGGCAGAGAGTAATATAGTTAATCTCTTGTTTAGCAAATGTTTTACTCTTTTTTGTGTTCAAAGTTCATCAGCTGACTCCTGTGACTCTGTTCAGTAGCCCCCTTCCACGTATCTAAACAAAAAAATAAGTAGCACAGTAGCATAGTGGTTGGCGCAGTTGCTTCACAGCTCCAGCGTCCCAGGTTCGATTACGGGCTTGGGGCACTGTCTGTGCGGAGTCTGCACGTTCTCCCCATGTGTGCGTGGGTTTCCTCCGGGTGCTCCAGTTTCCTCCTGCAGTCCAAAGATTTGCAGGTTAGGTGGATTGGCCATGCTAAATTGCCCTTAGTGTCCGAAAAGGTTAAGTGGGGGTTACTGGGTTACGGAGATAACGTAGATACATGGGCTTGAATAGGGTGCTCTTTGTAAGGGCCGGTGCAGACTCAATGGGCCAAGTGGCCTCCGTATACACTGTAAATTCTATAATTCTATAATAAAAGGAACGATCAAGTTGGATTCCATCCTGGGATCTGATTTGTCCAGCTGGGTTCCATCACCTGGGATCGTAGCAGATCTCAGATGGAGATCTGTTAGGCCTGCCCATCTCCTTATCAAAAGTTATTGTAAACTTCATGGAAAGAGTTTTCAAGTAAAGTGCAATGGATCTCATTGAAGAGATGGGATCTTTGAGCCATCAATGAACACACGACGAGTTGTGAACGTAACTGAGGCTTTACACTAAACAGAAAGCCTCCTGGCCTATGATCCCGAACTGAATCAGAGGCAGAGACCAACCACCTTTATACATGAGCCCGAGGGGAGGAGCCACAGGCGGAGCCAGCAGGGACAAGCCCAGGCATGTAACAATTACCACATTCACCCCCTGTTAAAAAAAGAGTCCAGCGGGGGTGAAATGGGCTTAAAGATCAAGCCTGTCAGAGGCCTTGACTTTCTGCCGTGATCGCCTCAGTCCCGGCGGTGGTGTGGGCACCGGTGTTGAGACCTGCGCATCCGGGAGCATGTTGTCCTCTTCTTCACACAAGTTGTTGAGTCGGTGGAGGGGCAGGGACAGTGTATGGGCGGGGGTGGCGGTGATTGTTGCCGGTGAGCCTGCGGGTGCCAGTTCTTGAGGTAGGTGGGCAGAGGTGGGGGAAGACAGTGTAGGGTCGGGGGCAGTGGTGATGGTCGCTGGGGAACTTGCAGGTGCCAAATCCCGAAGGTAGACTGTGTCCTGTCGCCCGTCCTGATGTACCACATAGGCATATTGTGGATTGGCATAGAGGAGCATGACCTTCCCGACGAGAGGATCTGATTTATGCCTGCTTGCATGCTTCCAGAGGAGGACGGGCCCTGGGACTGTCAGCCAGGATGGGAGCGAGACCCCGGAGGTGGACTTCCTGGGGAAGGCAAACATACGTTCGTGAGGAGTCTTGTTGGTGGCAGTATGCAGGAGCGACTGGAGGGAATGGAGCGCATCGGAGAGGACCTCCTGCCAGCGGGAGACTGGGAGAGTTCTGGACAGTAGGGCCAGGAGGACGGCCTTCCAGACCGTCGCGTTCTCCCTCTCCACCTGTCCGTTTCCCTGGGGGTTGTATCTGGTCGTCCTGCTTGAGGCGATACCCTTGCTGAGCAGGAACTGACGCAACTCGTCGCTCATGAAGGAGGAACCCCGATCGGTATGGATGTAGGTGGGGAACCCGAACAAGGTGAAAAGACTATGCAGGGCCTTGATGATGGTGGCAGAGGTCATGTCAGGGCATGGGATGGCAGAGGAATCTTGAGTACTCGTTACGATCAGTGGAGGGGAGGGGCCCTTTGAAATCAACGCTGAGGTGCTGAAAGGGGCGAGAGTTCTTTACCATGTGCACTTTGTCTGGCCAAAAGAAGTGCGGTTTGCAATCCATGCAGACCTGGCAGTCCCAGGTCATGGTCCTGGCCTCCTCGATGGAGTAAGGCAGGTTGCGAGCCTTGATAAAACATAGAACATAGAACATAGAACAGTGCAGCACAGAACAGGCCCTTCGGCCCTCAATTTTGTGCCGAGCATTGTCCGAAACCAAGATCAAGCTATCCCACTCCCTGTCATTCTGGTGTGCTCCATGTGCCTATCCAATAACCGCTGGAAAGTTCCTAAAGTGTCCAAAACCACTATCGCAGCAGGCAGTTCATTCCACACCCTAACCACTCTGAGTGAAGAACCTACCTCGGATATCCCTCCTATATCTCCCACCCTGAATCTTATAGTTATGCCCCCTTGTAACAGCTACATCCACCCGAAGAAATAATCTCTGAACGTCCACTCTATCTATCCCCCTCATCATCTTATAAACCTCTATTAAGTCGCCTCTCATCCTCCTCCGCTCCAAAGAGAAAAGCCCTAGCTCCATCAACTTTCCCTCATAAGACCTATCCTGCAAACCAGGCAGAATCCTGGTAAATCTCCTTTGCACCCTTTCCAATGCTTCCACATCCTTTGCATAGTGAGGTGACCAGAACTGCACACAATACTCCAAATGTGGTCTCACCAGGGTCATGTACAGTTGTAGCACAACCCCACGACTCTTAATCTCAAGTCTCCTGTTAATAAACGCTAAATAAAGTGAAAACAACGGGTGGCAGATGTCATTGTGGAGGGCCAAGAGTCGGTCACCTTGTCCGCTGGCACATGTACCGCGGGATAGGGCATCTGGGGGCTCATTGAGCTTCCCAGGTAGATACACAATATCGGAGTTGTAGGTGGAGATCAGTATTCTTTCATTCCACACCCTAACCACTCTGAGTGAAGAACCTACCTCGGACATCCCTCCTATATCTCCCACCCTGAATCTTATAGTTATGCCCCCTTGTAACAGCTACATCCACCCGAAGAAATAATCTCTGAACGTCCACTCTATCTATCCCCCTCATCATCTTATAAACCTCTATTAA
The DNA here is from genome assembly GCF_902713615.1 of Scyliorhinus canicula. NCBI lineage: Eukaryota > Metazoa > Chordata > Chondrichthyes > Carcharhiniformes > Scyliorhinidae > Scyliorhinus > Scyliorhinus canicula. The sequence goes on from NC_052150.1 coordinate 57,078,413, forward strand.
GTCGCCTCTCATCCTCCTCCGCTCCAAAGAGAAAAGCCCTAGCTCCATCAACTTTCCCTCATAAGACCTATCCTGCAAACCAGGATCTTGTCAGGTAATGTCTCCAATGCTGTACAGCTTCTACAATGGCTTGGGCTTCCTTTTCGATGGAGGAGTGTCGAATTTTGGAGGCATGGAGGGTACGGGAGAAGAATGCCACGGGCCTGCCCACCTGGTTGAGGGTAGCGGCCAGCACAAAGTCTGTCGTATCGCTCTCCACCTGGAACGGAATGGACTCATCCACAGCGTGCATCGCGGCTTAGGCAATATCTGCCATGATGCGGTTGAAGGCCAGGTGTTGCTATATTTATCTGGTTAGAAATACAGCGGTCAGTATGGTCGCCTTCCTTAATCATAATCATGTTTGCTCTAGAGTCGCCAGGTATCTTTCGATACTGCCACAAGATTCAAACCCGAATACTGATCAAAGAACCAATGCACCAGTTAGTTAGTTCAAAGTCAATACTATTTATTTACACACACAGTAATATCTACTCATGCACAAAATACCACAAACTAAACTATCTCTAACTCTAACACCTATACTTAACTTCGGGTGCGCACTTAGTCAGAGGGACAATGGCCGTTGTTCGGATCTGAGGCTGTTGGGTATGAAGAGGTAACAGGAGAACAGCTAAGACCGTCCGTCTGATGGCGAGCGTTGACCTTGGACTTACTTGCTTCTGGTGCAGCTGGTGGACGGGTCTCTCCGCTTCGAGAGCCGAGTCCAAGAGAGCGATTCTCTCTCAGGGATTCTTCTCATACCCGAAGGGGCTTCGCGCGCTTTTGGGCGGGCCTTGAACTTGGCCCCGCTTAATTGGGCTGCATCTTGATCACTGGTATTGATCTTGACCAATAAAGGGGTGGGTGCCCTGATGGCTGGGCGTGTCCTAGGTGGCCGTTGGCCTTGCTTTGTTTATGCTTTCGGTTTGGTGAACTGGCGCCGGAGTGTCTGGGCCAGATCAGTTGCTTAAGTATCTTTCCTTTGTTCCCAGAGATGGGCCATCAATATGTTAATTGACCTACAGTTTCAGTCTCGTCTGGGAGTTGCCTTCGCAATACGCATACAGGCCTGCTTGCTTTCCAAACATTGTCCATATTACCCCACAGTTATTGCAATCATCCATTTTGTATTCTGGAAGTGAAAATGAAATGAAATGAAAATCGCTTATTGTCACGAGTAGGCTTCAATGAAGTTACTGTGAAAAGCCCCTAGTTGCCACATTCCGGCGCCTGCTCGGGGAGGCTGGTACGGGAATTGAACCGTGCTGCTGGCCTGCCTCGGTCTGCTTTAAAAGCCAGCGATTTAGCCCAGTGTGCTAAACCAGCCCCTATCCCAGATGGCTACACAGGCGGGCCTCAGCCGTCAGGGGAAAAACAGTGGAGTTAATAAGTCGACGGGCCTTGTCCGCATAATTGGGGACCCACTGGGCATAGTAGGACAAGAACACCAGACACCTCTTCAGGGCTTTGGGGCACTGGGGAGGGGGAGTTTCAGGAGTGGCGCATGCGGTCGGGTTGGGCCCGGGTCCAGGCCCGAGGACTCCGTTTTCCACAACGTAGCCAAGGATGGCGAGGCAGCTTGTGCGGAAAACGCATTTTTCCTTATTGTAAGTGAGGTTCTGGAGTTTAGCGGTGTGGAGGAAGTGCCGGAGGTTTTCGTCATGGTCCTGCTGGTCATGGCCGCAGATGGTGACATTATCTAAGCACGGGAACGTGGCCCGCAGCCCGTACTGGTCAACCATTCGGTCCATTTCCTGTTGGAAGACCGAGACTCCATTGGTGATGCCGAAGGAAACCCTGAGGAAGTGGTAGAGGTGCCCATCTGCCTAGAAGGCAGTGTATTGGTGGTCCTCCAGCTGGATAGGGAGCTGGTGGTATGCGGACTTCAAGTCAACTTTGTAGAAGACTCGGTACTGCGTAATCTGATTGACCATGTCAGATATGCGGGGGAGGGGGCACGCATCGAGCTGGTGTACCGGTTGATGGTCTGACTGTAGCCGATGACCATCCGCTGCTTCTCCCCAGTCTTGACAACTGCCACTTGGGCTCTCCAGGGGCTGTTACTACCCTCAATGATCCCCTCTCGTAGGAGTCGCTAGACCTCCGACCTGATAAAGGTCCTAACCTAGTAGCGACAGGCTTACAGTCCGGGGTGAGGTTAGCGAAGAGCGAGGGTGGGGTGACCTTAAGGGCCACGAGGCTACATACGGTGAGGGGGGGGCAGGGGTCCGCCGAACTTTAAGGTAAGGCTTTGGAGGTGGCACTGGAAGTCAACCCCCAGTAATGGGGCGGCGCAGAGGTGGGGAAGGACATAGAACAAAGAACAAAGAAAATTACAGCACAGGAACAGGCCCTTTGGCCCTCCCAGCCTGCGCCGATCCAGATCCTTTATCTAAACCTGTCTCCTATTTTCCAAGGTCTACTTCCCTCTGTTGCCGCCCGTTCATATACCTGTCGAGATGCCTCTTAAGTGATGCTATCGTGCCCGCCTCTACCACCTCCGCTGGTAAAGCATTCCAGGCACCCACCACCTTCTGCGTAAAAAACTTTCCACACACATATCCCTTAAACTTTCCCCCTCTAATCTTGAAACCGTGACCCCTTGTAACTGACACCCCCACTCTTGGATAAAGCTTGTTGCTATCCACCCTGTCCATACCTCTCATAATTTTGTAGACCTCAATCAGGTCCCCCCTCAACCTCCGTCTTTCCACCGAAAACAATCCTAATCTACTCAACCTTTCTTCAAAGCTAGCACCCTCCATACCAGGCAACATCCCGGTGAACCTCTCCAAATCATCCACATCCTTCTGGTCATGTGGCGACCAGAACTGCACGCAGTATTCCAAATATGGCCGAACCAAAGTCCTATACAACTGTAACATGACCTGCCGACTCCTGTACTCAATACCCCGTCCGATGAAAGCAAGCATGCTATATGCCTTCTTGACATTAGTGTATTGTTTGAAGTTAGTGTACTCTACGCCTTGTACAGTAAGGGTCGCAACACAGTACCCCCGGATTTCTACTGCATGTGATCCGGAAGCCAGGGAGATTTTCTGGTCGCAGGTAAGATTGGGAGGGAGCAGTGCCTTACCGTATCTGGGTGTATGAAGCTGTCTGTGCTCCCGGAGTCGAAAAGGCAGACCGCCTCGTGCCTGTTGATCCGGACGGTCATCGTCGATTTAGTGAGGTGATGAGGCTGGGACTGGTCGAGCGTAATGGAGACGAGCTTCGGAAGGTGATGGGTAGGCCGGTCGGAGGTAGCGGCGGCCAGAGTACGATCGGGAGAGCAGGGCTCCCAGGAGGCTGCGGAGTGGTCCCAAGGTGGTGGTCCCCATGGGTCTCGGGTGGCATCAGAAATAGCGTCAAAGATGGCTGCCCCCATGGTTCGCACGTGGCGGGTGAAACACAAAATGGCTTTAAAGATGGCGGCCTCCATGGATCGCACGTGGCAGCCGAAATCGAAGATGGCGGCAAAGGTGGCGGCGCCCACGGGCCGCACATGGTGGGTGGTGCGGCAGCTGGGGGCGGCCCCGACAGGCAGCACTGCTGGGCCTAGAAGTTTCAGGGAGAGATCGGGCCTGGCAGGCTTTCGCCAAGTGGCCCTTCCTCCCACACCGGTTGCAAGTCACGTTCTGTGCCGGGCAGCGCTGTCTGGGATGATTACCCTGGCCGCAAAAGTAGCGCTTCAGGCTTACGCCGTTGACGAGGAGGCGTCCCTGATGAGAAGAAAGAATTGCGGGCTCATCCGTGTGTGGAAGATCTGCTTCTTTTGGAGGTTGGTGAAGTGTTCGGTGAAGGATCCGAGGTACGCTTCGAAGCAGCTTAGCGAGTGTGCGAAGTTGCAGTGGCGCCGGCTGCCTGTGGGTCCAGCTGCAGGCATTCAGGTTTGAGTGACAAATTCATGTTTCGTGTATTAAATTGATACGCCATCAATGAACACACGACGAGTGGTGAACGTAACTGAGGCTTTAATACACTAAACAGAAAGCCTACTGGCCTCTCATCCCTAACTGGATCAGAGGCGGAGACCAGCCACCTTTATATTTGAGCCCGAGGAGAGGAGCCATAGGCGGAGCCAGCAGGAACAAGCCCAGGCATGTCTCAATACAATACAATACAGTGGTTTACCACATTAGATCTGTTAGGCCTGCCTATCTCCTTATCAAAAGTTATTATAAACCTCATGGAAAGAGTTTTCAAGTAAAGTGCAATGGATCTCACTGAAGAAATGGGATCTTAGTCCATGAGGTGAGAGAGAATAGAATGGCCCTGTGGTGCTAGACCTTGCAGGGGACAAGAGGATATCCATGTGAAACACAGGCTCTAATAGGTCCCTGCAGAGTCCCTGCAGGAAAGATGTTGATCTTGGCTGAGTGTTTACAATGATGAATCGCAGTCTCGCACTAATACTTGTGGGGACTGCAATTGGAGGGTTAAAAGTAGTTGTTACTCAACAACCGAGAGCAGGTAAAGCACCTTCAGGGACTGGATTTGAAAATGTTCTCAACTTTTCAACGTGATAAATATATCAAGGGTTTTAAAGCAGCACGGTAGCATTGTGGATAGCACAATTGCTTCACAGCTCCGGGGTCCCAGGTTCGATTCCCGGCTGTCTGAGTGGAGTCTGCACGTTCTCCCCGTATGTGCGTGGGTTTCCTCCGGGTCCTCCAGTTTCCTCCCACAGTCCAAAGATGTGCAGGTTAGGTGGATTGGCCATGCTAAAATTGTCCTTTGTGTCGAAAATTGTCCTCAGTGTTGGGTGGGGTTGTTGGGTTGTGAGTACAGGATAGAGGTGTGGACCTTGGGTAAGGTGCTCTTTCCAAGAGCCGATGCAGACTTGATGGGCCAAATAGCCTCCTTCTGCACTGTAAATTCTTTATAAATTCTCTGATTACTATGAGCGAGGAGCGATCGGGAGTCAGGAGCACTACCTTCTCTGTTCAACCTGCATGGAATAACAAATGATCTTATACTGCTCCTCCCTGTCCACCGATATATCTGAAAGAGCTCTCTGCAAGGTTTTCCCGCATTGGGAGCAGGTGTGAGGGTGATACGAGTGCATCCTTGTCCAGGTAAGTTTTCATGTTGCTTCCCAGTTGTCCTGTGCACAAACTATGAGCGCATGGGGAGAAACCTTAATTTTATCTGCGGGTACATAATGTCATCGTAGAACTTTGCAGGTTCTATTGCATGTATTTAGCGCCAAGACTCTAAATCATAGAGTTTGGTGCATTGAAAGGATCAGACCACTGAAAGGGCAGACATTAAGTAGCGCAATTTAATTCCTTTATCATAAATCAAGCTACATTGGAGAAAAGTATAATGTCTGTTCCAAAAACAACCCTGGGGCCTTCCAGCCAGCAGAGTACAGAAAACTAAATAGTGGTGCAAATGTCTCTGGCTGGTAGCTGTTAGCTATATGTTTGTCACAAGCCTGTCTGCTGCATTGTAGCCTTTCAATGGCCTCTGCATTATCGTTTACGATATCTTGGCCCTCATCATCACCTTTTCCTTCACTATTGCTCTTGTCAGGAGTCATCTCAACCGTCATGTTTCCCTGACCTAAAACATCATCAGTTTGCAGCGTGAGGTTGTGCAGGGCGTAGTAGACAATGTTGATGCAGGACATTCTCAGTGGTGAGTACTGGAGAGCTCTGCCTAAGTGGGCTAAACATCTGAACCTCATCTTTAGGGGGCCTATACCATCTGCTCAATCATGGTTCTTGAGGAGGCATGAACTGGATAGGCATCAATATCTTGGCCGCGAGGTTTGCTGGTGTCACACGGGAGGGTTTAAACTAGTATGGCAGGGGTGTGTGTACCAGAGCAATAGGTCAGAAGGTGAAAACATTGAGGGAGAATGAGGGAATAGGCCCAGTATTGCTCTGAGGAAGAGCAGACAGGGAGATGTTGCTGAAAACACCGGCCTGGTGGCCTGAAGTGCATATGTTTTAATGCAAGAAGTATAACGGGTAAGGCAGATGAACTTAGAGTGGATTAGGACTTGGAACTATGATGTTGTTGCCATTACAGAGACCTGGTTGAGGGAAGGACAGAATTGGTAGCTAATTGTTCCAGGATTTATTTATTTCAGGCGGGATAGAGGGGGGATGTAAAAGGGGTGGCAGAGTTGCGCTGCTGGTTAGGGAGAATACCACAGCTGTACTACGGGAGGACACCTCAGAGGGCGGCGAGGCTATATGGGTACAGATCCAGAATAAGAAGGGTGCAGTCACAATGTTGGGGGTTTACTACAGGCCTCCCAACAGCCAGCAGGAGATAGAGGAGCAGATAGCTAGACAGATTTTGGAAAGGACTAAAAGCAACAGGGTTGTTGTGATGGGAGACTTCAACTTTCCCAATATTAACTGGAACTCATTTAATGCTAGGGGCTTGGGCGGGGCAGAGTTTGTATGGAGCATCCAGGAGGGCTTCTTAAAACAATATGTAGACAGTCCAACGAGGGAAGGGGCTGTACTGGAGCTGGTGTTGGGGAATGAGCCCGGCCAGGTGGTAGAAGTTTCAGTAGGGGAGCATTTCGGGAACAGTGACCACAATTCAGTAAGTTTTAAAGTGCTGGTGGACAAGTATACGAGTGGTCCTCGGATAAATGTGCTAAATTGGGGGAAAGCTAATTATAACAATATTAGGCAGGGACTGAAGAACCTCGTTTGGGGGCGGATGTTTGAGGGTAAATCAACATCTGACATGTGGGAAGTGTTCATATGTCAGTTGAAAGGAATTCAGGACCGTCATGTTCCGATGTGGAAGAAGGATAAATACGGCAAATTTCGGGAACCTTGGGTTTGAGAGATATTGTAGGCCTCGTCAAAAAGAAAAAGGAGGCATTTGTCAGGGGTAGAATGCTGGGAACAGACGAAGCCTGTGTGGAATATAGGGAAAGTAGGAAGGAACTTAAGCAAAGTGTCAGGAGGGCTAAAAGGGGTCACGAAAAGTCATTGGCAAATAGGGTTCTGGAAAATCCCAAGGCTTTTTACACGTACATAAAAAGCAAGAGGGTAGCCAGGGAAAGGGTTGGCCCTCTGATGGATAGGCAAGGGAATCTATGTGTGGAGCCAGAGGAAATGGGCGAGGTACTAAATGAATACTTTGCATCAGTATTCACCAAAGAGAAGGAATTGATGGATGTTGAGTCTGGAGAAGGGTGTGCAGATAGCCTGGGTCACATTGAGATCCAAAAAGACGAGGTGTTGGGTGTCTTGAAAAATATTAAGGTAGATAAGTCCCCAGGGCCTGATGGGATTACCCCAGAATACTGAAGGAGGCTAGAGAGCAAATTGCTCAGGCCTTGACAGAAATCTTTGGATCCTCACTGCCTTCAGGTGATGTCCCGGAGGACTGGAGAATAGCCAATGTTGTTCCTTTGTTTAAGAAGGGTTAGCAAGGATAATCCAGGGAACTACAGGTCGGTGAGCCTTACATCAGTGGTAGGGAAGAGAATTACGTCAGTGGTAAGAAGCGTGGAGAGAATTCTTCGAGACAGGATCTACTCCCATTTGGAAGCAAATGGATGGATTAGCGAGAGGCAGCACGGTTTTGTGAAGGGGAGGTCCTATCTCAGTAACTTGATAAGCGCTTTTCGAAGAGGTCACAAAGATGATTGATGCAGATAGGACAATGGATGTTGCATATATGTACTTCAGTAAGACCTTTGACAAGGTCCCTCATGGCAGACTGGTACAAAAGGTGATGTCAGGGGTGAGCTGGCAAGATGGATACAGAACTGGCTGGGTCATAGAAGGCAGAGGGTAGCAATGGAAGGGTGCTTTTCTGATTGGAGGGTTGTGACCAGTGGTGTTCCGCAGGGATCAGCGCTGGGAACTTTGCTGTTCGTAGTATATAGAACATAGAAAAATACAGCACAAAACAGGCCCTTCGGCCCACGATGTTGTGCCGAACCTTTGTCCTAGATTAATCATAGATTATCATAGAATTTACAGTGCAGAAGGAGGCCACTCGGCCTCTCGAGTCCGCACCGGCTCCTGGAAAGAGCACCCTACCCAAGGTCAACACCTCAACCCTATCCCCATAACCCAGTAACCCCACGCAACACTAAGGGCAATTTTGGACACTAAGGGCAATTTATCATGGCCAATCCACCTAACCTGCACATCTTTGGACTGTGGGAGTAAACCGCAGCACCCGGAGGAAACCCATGCACACACGGAGAGGATGTGCAGACTCCGTACAGACTGTAACCCAAGCCGGAATCGAACCTGGGACCCTGGAGCTGTGAAGCAATTGTGCTAACCACAATGCTACCGTGCTGCCCTCTTGAATTCAATCCCTCTGCTAATAAACGCTAGCTCACCATAGGCCTTCTTCACAGCTCTAGCCACTTGAGTGGCAACTTTCAAAGATCTATGAACATAGACCCCAAGATCTCTCTGCTCCTCCACATTGCCAAGAACCCTACCGTTAACCCTGTATTCCACATTCATATTTGTCCTTCCAAAATGGACAACCTCACGCTTGTCAGGGTTAAACTCCATCTGCCACTTCTCAGCCCAGCTCTGCATCCTATCTATGTCTCTTTGCAGCCGACAACAGCCCTCCTCACTATCCACAACTCCACCAATCTTCATATCGTCTGCAAATTTACTGACCCACCCTTCAACTCCCTCATCCAAGTAATTAATGAAAATCACAAACAGCAGAGGAACGAAAACTGATCCCTGCGGTACGCCACTGATAACTGGGCTCCAGGCTGAATATTTGCCATCCACCACCACTCTCTGACTTCTATGGGTTAGCCAGTTTGTTATCCAACTGGCCAAATTTCCCACTATCCCATGCCTCCTTACTTTATGCATAAACCTACCATGGGGAACCTTATCCAATGCCGTACTAAAATCCATGTACACTACATCCACTGCTTTACCTTCATCCACATGCTTGGTCACCTCCTCAAAAAATTCAATAAGACTTGTAAGGCAAGACCTACCCCTCACAAATCCGTGCTGACTATCCCTAATCAAGCAGTGTCTTTCCAGATGCTCAGAAAACCTATCACTCAGTACCCTTTCCATTACTTTGCCTACCACCGAAGTAAGACCAACTGGCCTGTAATTCCCAAGGTTATCCCCATTCCCTTTTTTGAACAGGGGCATGACATTCCCCACTCTCCAATCCCCTGGTACCACCCCTGCTGACAGGACAAAAAGTTCATTGCCAACGGCTCTGCAATTTCATCTCTTGCTTCCCATAGAATTCTTGGATATATTCGGTCAGGCCCGTGGGATTTGTCTATCCCCAAGTTTTTCAAAATGCCCAACACATCTTCCTTCCTAACAGGTATCTCCTCGAGCTTACCAGTCTGTTTCACGCTGTCCTCTCCAACAATATGGCCCCTCTCATTTGTAAATACTGAATAAAAGTATTCATAGAACATAGAACAGTACAGCACAGAACAGGCCCTTCTGCCCTCGATGTTGTGCCGAGTCATGATCACCCTACTCAAACCCACGTATCCACCCTATACCCGTAACCCAACAACCCCCCCCCCCCCCCCCCCCCCTAACCTTACTTTTCAGGACACTACGGGCAATTTAGCATGGCCAATCCACCTAACCCGCACATCTTTGGACTGTGGGAGGAAACCGGAGCACCCGGAGGAAACCCACGCACACACGGGGAGGACGTGCAGTCTCCGCACAGACAGTGACCCAGCCAGGAATCGAACCTGGGACCCTGGAGCTGTGAAGCATTTATGCTAACCACCATGCTACCGTGCTGCCCTTTGTTCAAGACCTCTCCTATCTCTTCAGTCTCAATCCAGAATCTCCCTCTACTGTCCTTGATCGGACCTACCCTCGCTCTAGTCATTCTCATATTTCTCACATATGTGTAAAAGGCCTTGGGGTTTTCCTTGATCCTACCCGCCAAAGATTTTTCATGCCCTCTCTTTGCTCTCCTAATCCCTTTCTTCAGTTCCCTCCTGGCTATCTTGTATCCCTCCAGCGCCCTGTCTGAACCTTGTTTCCTCAGCCTTACATAAGTCTTCTTCTTCCTCTTAACAAGATATTCAACCTTTCTTGTCAACCGTGGTTCCCTCACTCGACCATCTCTTCCCTGCCTCACAGGGACATACATATCAAGGACACGGAGTACCTGTTTCGTGAACAAGTTCCACATTTCACTTGTGTCCTTCCCTGACAGCCTATGTTCCCAACTTATGCACTTCAATTCTTGTCTGACAGCATCGTATTTACCCTTCCCCAATTGTAAACCTTGCCCTGTTGCACACACCTATCCCTCTCCATTACTAAAGTGAAAGTCACAGAATTGTGGTCACTATCTCCAAAATGTTCCCCCACTAACAAATCTATCACCTGCCCTGGTTCATTAATTACCAAGTAGCAAATCCAATATGGCCTCCCCTCTGGTCGGACAATCTACATACTGCGTTAAGAAAGTTTCCTGGACACACTGCACAAACACCACCCCATCCAAACTATTTTATCTAAAGAGTTTCCACTCAATGTTTGGGAAGTTGAAGTTACCCATGACTTCTGCACCTGTGACTTCTGCACCTTTCCAAAATCTGTTTCCCAATCTGTTCCTCCACATCTCTGCTGCTATTGGGGCCTATAGAAAGCTTCCAACAAGGTGACTGCTCCTTTCCTATTTCTGACTTCAACCCATACTACCTCAGTAGGCAGATCCTCCCCGAACTGCCTTTCTGCAGCTGTTATACTATCTCTAATTAACAATGGCACACCCCCACCTCTTTTACCACCCTCCCTAATCTTATTGAAACATCTATAACAGGAACCTCCAACAACCATTTCTGCCCCTCTTCTATCCACGTTTCCTTGATGGCCACCACATCGTAGTCCCAAGTACCAATCAATGCCTTACGTTCACCTACCTTATTCCAGATGCTTCTTGCATTGAAGTATACACACTTCAACCCATCTCCGTGCCTGCAAGTACTCTCCTTTGTCAGTGTTCCCTTTCCCACTGCCTCACTACACGCTTCGGCGTCCTGGATATTGGCTATCTTAGTTGCTGGACTACAAATCCGGTTCCCATTCCCCTGCCAAATTAGTTTAAACCCTCCCGAAGAGTACTAGAAAACCTCCCTCCCAGGATATTGATGCCCCTCTGGTTCAGATGCAATTCGTCCTGATGGCATCACCTTCCCCAGAATGCGCTCCAATTATCCAAATACATGAAGCCCTCACTCCAACACCATACCTGCAGTCACGTGTTCAACTGCACTCTCTCCCTTTTCCTAGCCTCGCTATCACATGGCACCGGCAACAAACCAGAGGTGACAACAACTGTCCTGGCTTTTAACTTCCAGTCTAACTCCCTAAACTCATTTATTACCTCCACACCTCTTTTCCTACATAGGTTGTTGGTACCAAAGTGCACCACGACTTCTGGCTGCTCACCCTCCCCTTTCAGGATCCTGAAGACACGATCCGAGACATCCCTGGCCCTGGCATCCGGGAGGCAACATACCTTCCGGGAGTCCCGCTCGCGACCACAGAATCTCCTATCTATTCCCCTAACCATTGAATCTCCTATTACTATTGCTTTTCTATTCTACCCCCTTCCTTTCTGAGCCCCAGAGCCAGACTCAGTGCCAGAGACCTGGTCGCTAGGGCCTTCCCCCGGTAGGTCATCCCCCCCAACAGCATCCAAAATGGTATACTTGTTTTGAAGGGGAACGGCCATGAGGGAGCCCTGCACTGTCTATCTGTTTGTTTTCTTTCCCCTGACTGTAACCCAGCTACTCTTGTCCTCTACCTTGGGTGTGACTACTTCCCTGTAACTCTTCTCCATAACCCTTTCTGCCTCCTGGATGATCTGAAGTTCATCCAGCTCTAGCTCCAGTTCCCTAACACGGTCTCTGAGGAGCTGGAGTTGGATGCACTTCCCGCAGGTATAGTCAGTGGGGACACAGGTGGTATTCCTTACCACCCACATCCTAGAGGAGGAGCATGCAACTGCCCTAGCCTCCATCACATCTTACCTTACAGAATATAGCTGGACTGTGGACCAACTGGACCTCCGCCCTCCGACTCTGCTCCCAGTCAGCTGCACTCTCTGTAAACTGCTGGCCCCCTTCTCGCTCTTTGTGGAAATGAAATGAAAAGGAGCACCTTGCTCCCTCCTCACCTAACTCCCTCAGTCACCAAACTCTCACTATAGCACTCAATTGCACCCAAATTCATCACCCCCTCAGTCACCAAACTCCTCCCAAATGCAGCACTCCCTCAGTCACCAAACTCTCACTATAGCACTCAATTGCACCCAAATTCATCACCCCCTCAGTCACCAAACTCCTCCCAAATGCAGCACTCCCTCAGTCACCAAACTCTCACTATAGCACTCAAATGCACCCAAATTCAGCACTCCCTCAGTCACCAAACTCTCACTATAGCACTCAAATCCACCAAATTCAGCACTCAGTGATTTGGAGGAAAATGTAGCTCGTCTGATTAGTAAGTTTGCGGATGACACAAAGGTTGGTGGAATTGCAGATAGTGATGACGACTGTCAGAGGATACAGCAGAATTTAGATTGTTTGAAGACTTGGGCGGAGAGATGGCAGATGGAGTTTAATCCGGACAAATGCGACGGAATGCATTTTGGAATTTCTAATGCAGGTAGGAAATATACTACCCTCAAGAGTACTGACAGTCAGAGAGATCAAGGTGTACAGGTCGACAGATCACTGAAAGGGGCAACACAGGTGGAGAAGGATGTCAAGAAGGCATACGGCATCCTTGCCTTCATTGGCCGGGGCATTGAGTATAAGAATTGGCAAGTCATGTTGTAGCTGTATAGAACCTTAGTTAGGCCACACTTGGAGTATAGTGTTCAATTCTGGTCGCCACACTACCAGAAGGATGTGGAGGCTTTAGAGAGGGTGCAGAAGAGATTTACCAGGATGTTGCCTGGTATGGACGTCATTAGCTCTGAGGAGCGGTTAGATAAACTCTGTTTGTTCTCACTGGAACGACGGAGGTTGAGGGGCGACCTAATAGAGGTCTACGAAATTCTGAGGGGCACAGACAGATAGTCAGGGTAGAGGGGTCTTGAAGGTGCGAGGGGCAATGTTTAAAGGGTAGTGGGTGCCTGGAACTCGCTGCCGGAGGAGGAGGTGGAAGCAGGGACGGTAGTGACATTTAAGGGGCATCTTGACAAATGGATGAATGGGATGGGAATAAAGGGATACGGACCCAGGAAGTGTACAAGATTTTAATTTAGACGGGCCGCATGGTCGGCACAGGCAGGAGGGCCGAAGGTCCTATTCCTGTGTTGTTCGTTGCTTTGTTCTTTGTTCTTTTTGTTCATGTGCCGCATTGCACATCCCCTCAGCAGCACTATGTTGACGGTGAACTGGTGTCATCTGCCAGGTTTTCTAGAGTATCCCTTGACCCAAGGAACCACCCCTGCAAATGCCAAGGCCCTTCATAAAACTGGGGCACCTTGGAGTGGGCATTGTGAGAGCTCCCTTGGAATTGAACATGTATTTTGTGTGATCATATATCAGACGCAAGTTCCTGTTAATGAACGTGACTGGCAGTTGCCAGGAATCTCTTAATGCCATATGGGTGCAGTCAATAGCCGCTTGAACCTGTGGAAAACCTGTCATTATCGCAAAATCTTGTTGCAAAATGTTTTTCGTGCCTCTCATTTGGAATCCGGACGAAGTGGTGTGCTCTCATGAAAAGGGCATCTGTCACCTCCAAGATGCACTGTGTGTTGCTGACTGACATAGGTCCCCAGTAGAGCCCTGGAAGGAACCACTGGCAAATAAGTTCACAATATTTTATGCCACTGGAATGAGATTGCCTCCAAGTCAATGTGGCCATCATGAAGATGCTGGCACTTGTGAGCAAGTACATTCCAAGATATCCGAGGAGCCATCCAACATTCCTTTTCACTCATCTAGATAACTACACCTCTGCAAAATTCCTGTAGTTGTGCCAATGCTTGCTGTCGCACAGGTCCTTGCAGCTCAGGCTGTTACTCCACCTGGTCCTGTGCCAACCTGCACCATCCTCATCTGGACAAGAGCCAGTAGAAAGGCAGAGTTAACTGGAGCCTGCCTTATTTAGGCCTCAGTGGTTCTGTGAACGAACTGCAGTAATCAATCTGATAAACATATTCTTTTCAGGTTTGCCAAACCTTGTGCCACCCCAACCCTTCCAAGTGAAGGACATCCTGGAAGAACAAAAATGAGTGTTCCTCCCATCCATACATGGAGACATTGCTTAATGACCATGTATGAGAACCCTCCCTTTGAGATTCTTTGGAGAGACTATTTCCTTAACAACATAGAAAAACTTAGAGCATGAGCTCCCATCAGCCATGACCATTCACCCGGGATAATGGAGTTTTAGAGTCGGGAGTTTGTTGCTGTCCACCAGCTGTGGCCCTTGGAGGCAATCATAATGCTGTCTCTCATCATCCCTGCCTCTGACGGTAGCAGATGACAAATCACACAGAATGAACGGCTGCTCCAGTCCCTGTTGAGATCTCAATGTAATGAGACCCATGAGTCAGGGAACAAACCTGCTACCCGGTGGCCTTTACCACAGAGAGAAGAACATAACTGAGCCTGGTTCGCATCCAGTTGTATCATGATAATTGTGCCCACCTTGAAGCCCACCAACCGAAAAGATCCTCATCCCACTTTGAATAATCAGTTTCAGACTGATGGCATCGCATAGCTGAGGTTCTGTATAGGGAGCATGAGCAGCAATGGGCTAAATTAGAAAGCAGAACCTCAAGGGTAATCTCTGGATTATTACCTAATCCACAGCAAATTGGCATATGATAAATGAGATTGAAAAGATGAAAAGTGGCTGAAGGATTGCCGTGGGACAAATTAGTTTTGATTCATGGGGCACTAGCACTGGCACTGGGGAAAGTGGAAGCTGTAATGTTAGGAACAGTTGAGACTTGAACCATGCTGGAACAGTGTTCTGGTGAATGGTAAAACTAGGGCAGGAGGGAGGACTTTAAACTAAATATTGTGGGGAAGGGAGCACGTGAGAGGAACATTGTAACGTAAAGGGAACCAAACTAATAGAGCAGGGCAGCAATTTGGGTTTCAGAGTGTTACAGGAAGGGACAGATTATTCAAGTGCACCAGCAGATGAAACCAAAATTGATTTTTAAAAATAAGTTTAAGACCCTTAGTGTATCTGAATGCATTTAGCAAGTGTAACAAAAAGGAATGAATTGAATGTTGAACAGTTTTTGACATATCAGAATGACATGAAGCTCGAAAAAGTTGGCACATCGCTCTGTTAATTAAGGATAGCATTAGTTCAGTAATGAGAGATGACCTCAGCAGGAGGTAAAATGAGTTTGGTTAGAGATGAGAAACAGTAAAGGTAAGAGGTCACTCATGAGAGTAGTTTTTAGGCCTTTTAAAGGTTTAGGACAAGAGCATGAACTGCATAGTTGGTGTGAATCTGGGGTACACACGAAAGTACTGGATAGGGGACAAAGAGCTCTATCCCACAGATGGATTTGCACAGAAAAGGTTCTTCTGGATGGAAGTTATAAGGCAAAGGCCAGGCCTGTGGCAAGGGGATTTGGAGAAAACTTAGAAGATCAGGATTTCAGGGTAGATTCACCGACAGCAGGAAAGATTATTTTACAGATCTTCTTGGCTCTATTAGCCACAAAGGCATGGGAATGCAAATCTATACATATGAAAGCTGTCTTTTTGCAGGGGCATCATCTCCAGAGAGTCATTTTTCTCTGTCCTCCTGAAGTGGCAGCTAACGCAGAAGGGGTACTCTGGAAGTTGAATAAATGTTAATATGGATTATATGATGCGTCTAGAGTCTGGTATGTTTCGGTAAGAACATAAGAACATAAGAACTAGGAGCAGGAGTAGGCCATCTGACCCCTCGAGCCTACTCCGCCATTCAATTAGATCATGGCTGATCTTTTGTGGACTCAGCTCCACTTTCCGGCCCGAACACCATAACCCTTAATCCCTTTATTCTTCAAAAAACTATCTATCGTTACCTTAAAAACATGTAATGAAGGAGCCTCAACTGCTTCACTGGGCAAGGAATTCCATAGATTCACAGCCCTTTGGGTGAAGAAGTTCCTCCTAAACTCAGTCCTAAATCTACTTCCCCTTATTTTGAGGCTATGTGCCCTAGTTCTGCTGTCACCCGCCAGTGGAAACAACCTGCCCTCATCTATCCTATCTATTCCCTTCATAATTTTAAATGTTTCTATAAGATCCCCCCTCATCCTTCTAAATTCCAACGAGTACAGTCCCAGTCTACTCAACCTCTCCTCATAATCCAATCCCTTCAGCTCTGGGATTAACCTAGTGAATCTCCTCTGCACACCCTCCAGCGCCAGTACGTCCTTTCTCAAGTAAGGAGACCAAAACTGAACACAATACTCCAGGTGTGGCCGCACTAACACCTTATACAATTGCAACATAACCTCCCTAGTCTTAAACTCCATCCCTCTAGCAATGAAGGACAAAATTCCATTTGCCTTCTTAATCACCTGTTGCACTTGTAAACCAACCTTCTGTGACTCATGCACTAGCAAACCCAAGTCTCTTTGAACAGTGGCATGCTTTAATATTTTATCGTTTAAATAATAATCCCGTTTGCTGTTATTCCTACCAAAATGGATAACCTCACATTTGTCAACATTGTATTCCATCTGCCAGACCCAAGCCCTTTCACTTAACCTATCCAAATCCCTCTGCAGACTTCCAGTATCCTCTGCACTTTTCGCTTTACCACTCATCTTAGTGTCATCTGCAAACTTGGACACATTGCCCTTGGTCCCCAACTCCAAATCATCAATGTAAATTGTGAACAATTGTGGGCCCAACACGGATCCCTGAGGGACACCACTAGCTACTGATTGCCAACCAGAGAAACACCCATTTATCCCAACTCTTTGCTTTCTCTTAATTAACCAATCCTCTATCCATGCTACTACTTTACCCTTAATGCCATGCATCTTTATCTTATGCAGCAACCTTTTGTGTGGCACCTTGTCAAAGGCTTTCTGGAAATCCAGATATACCACATCCATCGGCTCCCCGTTATCTACTGCACTGGTAATGTCCTCAAAAAATTCCACTAAATTAGTTAGGCATGACCTGCCTTTTACGAACCCATGCTGCGTCTGCCCAATGGGACAATTTCTATCCAGATGCCTCGCTATTTCTTCCTTGATGATAGATTCCAGCATCTTCCCTACTACCGAAGTTAAGCTCACTAGCCTATAATTTCCTGCTTTCTGCCTACCTCCTTTTTTAAACAGTGGCGTCACGTTTGCTAATTTCCAATCCACCGGGACCACCCCAGAGTCTAGTGAATTTCGGTAAATTATCACTAGTGCATCTGCAATTTCCCTAGCCATCTCTTTTAGCACTCTGGGATGCATTCCATCAGGGCCAGGAGACTTGTCTACCTTTAGCCCCATTAGCTTGCCCATCACTACCTCCTTAGTGATAACAATCCTCTCAAGGTCCTCACCTGTCATAGCCTCATTTCTATCAGTCGCTGGCATGTTATTTGTGTCTTCCACTGTGAAGACCGACCCAAAAAACCTGTTCAGTTCCTCAGCCATTTCCTCATTTCCCATTATTAAAACTCCCTTCTCATCCTCTAAAGGACCAATATTTACCTTAGCCACTCTTTTTTCTCTTATATATTTGTAAAAACTTTTACTGTCTGTTTTTATATTCTGAGCAAGTTTACTCTCATACTCTATCTTACTCTTCTTTATAGCTTTTTTAGTAGCTTTCTGTTGCCCCCTAAAGATTTCCCAGTCCTCTAATCTCCCAGCAATCTTTGCCACTTTATATGCTTTTTCCTTCAATTTGATACTCTCCCTTATTTCCTTAGATATCCACGGTCGATTTTCCCTCTTTCTTCCGTCCTTCCTTTTTGTTGGTATAAACCTTTGCTGAGCACTGTGAAAAATCGCTTGGAAGGTTCTCCACTGTTCCTCAACTGTTCCACCATAAAGTCTTAGCTCCCAGTCTACCTTAGCTAGTTCTTCTCTCATCCCCTTGTAATCTCCTTTGTTTAAACACAAAACACTAGTATTTGATTTTACTTTCTCACCCTCCATCTGTATTTTAAATTCCACCATATTGTGATTGCTCCTTCCGAGAGGATCCCTAACTATGAGATCATGAATCAATCCTGTCTCATTACACAGGACAAGATCTAGGACCGCTTCTTCCCTCGTAGGTTCCATTACATACTGTTCTAGGAAACTATCGCGGATACATTCTATAAACTCCTCCTCACGGTTGCCTTGACCGACCTGGTTAAACCAATCGACATGTAGATTAAAATCCCCCATGATAACTGCTGTACCATTTCTACATGCATCAGTTATTTCTTTGTTTATTGCCTGCCCCACCATCTCGTTACTATTTGGTGGCCGATAGACTACTCCTATCAGTGACTTTTTCGCCTTACTATTCCTGATTTCCACCCAAATGGATTCAACCTTATCCTCCATAGCACCGATGTCATCCCTTACTATTGCCCGGATGTCATCCTTAAATAACAGAGCAACACCACCTCCCTTACCATCCACTCTGTCCTTCCGAATAGTTTGATACCCTCGGATATTTAACTCCCAGTCGTGACCATCCTTTAACCATGCTTCAGTAATGGCCACTAAATCATAGTCATTTACGATGATTTGTGCCACCAACTCATTTACTTTATTCCGAATACTACGAGCATTCAGGTAAAGTACACTTATGTTGGTTTTTTTACCTCTGTTTTGAATCTTAACATCTCCAGTTTTATTCCTTTTGTTATTACTGGGCCTATTCACTGTGCTCCCCTCAGTCACTGTACCTTTTACTGTCGCCCTTATGGATTTCTGACTATGTCTTCTCTGCCTTGCACTTTTCCCCTTACTTCCTTTTGTTTCTGTCCCTGTTTTACTACCTTCCAACTTCCTGCATTGGTTCCCATCCCCCTGCCACATTAGTTTAAACCCTCCCCAACAGCTCTAGAAAACACCCCCCCTTTAAGAAGGTCTTCTTAAAGTTAGGCTGTTGCCAGTTGAAAGCAGATCCGGCAATGTTTTACTGGCCCTATAAAGGAAATCTTTCTGGCATCTTTATGATGCATGTCGATGATTTTTTGTGTGGTGGAACTAGTGATTTTGAAGCTATTGTAATCTCTGGTTTGAGGAAAGAATTCAGGGTTGGACGACAGGCTTCCGGTGCACTTAAATATATCGGACTTGAAATCGGACAGACTAAGTTAGGGGCAACTTTACGTCAGCAATCTTATTTGGAAAGCATCAGCCCAATAGCAATTAGTCGTGGCCGGGTTTCACAAAAAGACGCAATGGTTTCAAAGATGGAAAAAGAGCAACTGCGAAGTTTAATTCGGCAACTGAATTGGTTCGGTAGACAGACTAGAGCAGACGTGAGTTTTGATGTCTTAGAGTTGAGTACAAAAATGAATGATCCCAAAGTGGAAGACATATTAAGAGCAAGTAAAGCGTTGGTCAAACTAAAAATGCAGAAGTGCATTTTGAGGTTCCCGGTTTCGGTGACCTTAGGCACTTGGAACTCATAGTTTATAGTGATGCGTCCAATGCAAATTTATGTGATGGGGTTTCAAGCACAGGAGGTTTTATAATTTTCTTTTGGGGAACAATGGTAAATGTTGCCCTCTTGTGTGGGAAACAAAGAAAATAAGGGGAGTGGTCAAAAGCACTTTGGCTGCTGAGACGTTAAGCCTTGTAGAGGCATTGGATATGGCCTTTTATATATCTCAGATATTGACAGAAATTTTGGGATTAGGGGATTTGGGTAATATACCTATTGAATGTCACATTGACAATAAATCCCTGTCGGAAAATTGCACTCTACGAAAAGTGTCAATTAAAAAAGGTAAAGGATAGACATCGCAAGTTTGAAGAAGATGCTGGACAGAGGGGAGATAGCAAACATTAAATGGGTCAACAGTAGCTATCAAATGTCAGACTGTTTTACAAAAAGAGGGGCTAGTTGACAGAAACGTTTGGATATTGTTAATGAAGGGTGCCTGTTTCTGTGACTTGTTTTTTTTCTTTGAAAAAAAATAAGAGAATAGGGGAAATTGCATGTGTATTTTTGAGTTTCTTGTAATTTTGTTTTCACCTAATTATTTTTTTCTCCAAGGAAGAGGAGACTGTTAAGTAATGGGTTACGAGACATTCCAATTAGGTGTCGCATTAATGTTAAGTATCCAATAATTGACACTGATTATGTAAAGAGGCTTAAGGTGGCCTTTGTGTCAGATGCTGTGAAGACAGAGTTTTGTGCAGAGTCTGTTAGAATGAAATAAAGTTGTTTGTATAAAGGAGCAGTACCTTTGACTCTTTATACAACAGCAGCTAAATGTCTAACAACAGTCATAGGTGTACAAGGAGTATAGTCGGGGGCTGAGGACACGGCCTTGTGGGGCACCGGTGTTGCGGATGATTGTGGAGGAGGTGTTGTTGCTTATCCTTGCTGATTGTGATGATGTGGAGATGCTGGCATTGGACTGGAGTGATCTTACAACACCAGGTTAAATTCCAACAGGTTTATTTCAAACACTAGCTTTTGGAGCACTGCTCCTTCCTCAGGTGAATGAAGAGGTATGATCCAGAAACATACATATCGACAAAGTCAAAGATGCAAGACAATGCTTTGAATACGACCATTTGCAGGGAATTAAGTCTTTACAGATCCAGAGATAGGGGCAACCCCAAGTTAAAGAGGTGTGAATTGTGTCAAGCCAGGACAGTTGGTAGGATTTCTCAAGCCCAGGCCAGATGGTGGGGGGTGAATGTAATGCAGCATGATTCCAAGGTCTCGATTGAGGCCATACTCATGTGTGCGGAACTTGAGAAAAGTTTCTGTTTGGTGATTTTGCGTTGGTGTGCATCGTGAAGGCCGCCTTGGAGAACGCTTACCCGGAGATCAGAGGCTGAATGCCCTTGACTGCTGAAGTGCTCCTCGACTGGAAGTGAACATTACTGCCTGACGATTGTCGCACAATGTCTGCTCATCCGTTGTCGCAGCGTCTGTATGGTCTTGCCAATGTGCCACGCTTCGGGACATCCTTTCCTGCAGGTAGACAACGTTGGCCGAGCCGCACGAGTATGTTCCGCGTACCTGGTGGGTGGTGTTCTCACGTGTAATGGTGGCACCCACGTCGATGATCTGGCACATCTTGCAGAGATTGCCATGGCAGGGTTGTGTGGTGTCGTGGTCACTGTTCTGAAGGCTGGGTAGGTTGCTGTAAACAATGGTTTGTTTGAGGTTGGGCGGTTGTTTGAAAGCAAGTAGTGGGGGTGGAAGGATGACCTTGGAAAGATGTTCATCTTCATCAATGATGTGTTGAAGGCTGCGAAGAAGATGTCGTATTTTCTCCGCTCTGGGGAAGTATTGGGCGACGAAGGAGACAAACACGGGACACAACCGACAGAGTACCCTTCGTAATCCAATAATGTAATTTCCGATTTCTCACTCACCAATCTTTCCTTAATCAAAATCAATTTAAGTGGTCCTCTTACGTCATGACCAAAAACTAGTTCAAAAGGACTGAATTTGGTTGACTCATTTGGTGCATCCCTAATTGCAAACAGTACAAATGGAATTCCTTTATCCCAATCCTCTGAATAATCGTGACAATAAGCCCTCAATATTGTCTTTAATGTCTGATGCCATCTTTCTAATGCTCCCTGCGATTCTGGATGGTACGCAGTTGATTTAAATTATTTAATTCCTAAGCTATCCATGACTTCTTTGAATAACATGAGGTAAAATTTGATCCTTGATCTGATTGTATTTCTGTGGGTAGTCCATATCTAGTAAAGAATTTAAGTAACTACTCCACAATCTTTCCAGCTGTAATATTACGTACTGGAATGGCCTCTGGAAACCTAGTAGACACATTCATTATAGTCAAAAGATATTGATTCCCACTTTTCATTTTAGGAAGCGGTCCTACGCAATCAATTAGGACCCTTGTAAAAGGTTCCTCAAATGCTAGAATGGGTATTAAGGGGGCTGGTTTTATCACTGCTTGAGGTTTCCCTATCATTTGATATGTGTGACATGGTTGACAAAATTTAACTACATCTTTATGTAGCCCAGGCCAATAAAAATGTTTCTGGATTTTAGCTTGAGTTTTCCTTATTCCCAAATGACCTCCCACTGGTACCTCATGTGCAACTCGCAACACCTCCTTTCTACACCCTACCGGCAACACTACTTGATGAACTGCTGCCCACTTTTCATCTGCCTGCAAATGTAAAGGTCTCCATTTTCTGATCAAGACATCACTTTTACGGTAATAACACTCTGGTATACACTCAGATTCCTCTTCCGTGTATGTTTTCTGATACATCTGTTTTATTTCTATACCTTTCTGTTGTAACTCAGCAAATTTTCCTGAACTAAAAATATCTCCCTCATACTGCACCTGTTCTTGTTCTTTTTCAACCATCTAATCAAAAATAGTTTCTGATGATTGCACTTCAACTTCATCTTCACTCTTTGATTTCTCCTCTTGTCTTAACCTGTGACTTTGCAACCTTATCACTACACAATCCGGAAAAATCACAGGATATTCATCCTTCAATACTTCAGTTGTCTGATTTTCCACTGCCTTATCAATCACAGTAGGCATCACTCCTACCTGCGATCCAGCTATAACATTACGCAAGATAAACAGTAGACAAGATAGTTTCTCTATTACTCCTACTACCACTTCACAACTCTTCACTGGACTTTCCATCATAGAACATAGAACAGTACAGCACAGAACAGGCCCTTCGGCCCTCGATGTTGTGCCGAGCAATGATCACCCTACTCAAGTCAACGTATCCACCCTATACCAGTAACCCCCCCCCCCCCCCCCCATTAACCTTATTTTTTAGGACACTAAGGGCAATTTAGGATAGCCAATCCACCTAACCCGCACATCTTTGGACTGTGGGAGGAAACCGGAGCACCCGGAGGAAACCCACGCACACACGGGGAGGACGTGCAGACTCCGCACAGACAGTGACCCATCCTTACCTTATATAATTGAACACTACTCCTCTCACCCTGAATTCCACATATTACGACCTTTTCTGGCAACATTCTTCCCAAACTACATAACTCCTTATCTCTTACCATGAAGGTTTGACTAGCTCCCGTATCTCTTCAAATTGTGACTTCTTTACCTGCTCCTCCTAATACACATGAGTAAACTTTACCCACACAAGTATATTCT
Source organism: Scyliorhinus canicula (assembly GCF_902713615.1). Taxonomy (NCBI): domain Eukaryota; kingdom Metazoa; phylum Chordata; class Chondrichthyes; order Carcharhiniformes; family Scyliorhinidae; genus Scyliorhinus; species Scyliorhinus canicula. The sequence continues at coordinate 57,101,740 of NC_052150.1, forward strand.
TCAAAGACATCTAGCACCTTCTTATAATCACTTCTTGATGAGGCCGTATAACATTTTTCACCTCCTTCACTTCACTTGGGCTTTCCTTAACAATTTAATAAATCCCACTGTCTTATCCTTTTTTACCGTATCAACCTTCCCAGTGCTTTTCTTCAACCACCAACACTGACTTTACATAGCCTAGTTTATTACAGCGAAAACATTTGAAACTTTTCATGTCTCTTCCACCCTCCTGGATTTCTTTTTTAATCTGAGGTACACTCTCCTTATTATCTCCCATCAGATCACCTTTACAACTTCAGTATTTCTCATGTCCCCAGTTTCTATCCCTCACAGGCTCAAACTGATATCGGAAAACATGCTTTTATTTATGAACTAATTCATAGTCATCTGCCATTTCTGCTGCTAACCTCACAGTTTTAACCCTCTGCTCTTCCACATGAGTTCTGACTACATCAGAAATTGACTTTTTAAACTCCTCTAAAAGTATCATTTCTCTGACAGCTTCATACGTTTGGTCTATTTTCAAAGCCCTTATCCACCTATCAAAATTACTCTGTTTGAGTCTTTCAAACTCCATGTATGTTTGACCAAATTCTTTCCTTAAATTTCTAAACTTTTGTCTGTAGGCTTCAGGCACTAGTTGATATGCACCTAAAATGGATTTTTTTCACCACATCATATGTCCCAGACACCTCCTCCTGTAGTCTTCCAGCTCCTTCTCGTCAAACCTTGGCAATGCTTGGACATATTTAAATAGATCCCCACCAAGCTTTTGACTATGATGCTCTTGCTCACGATCCTCATCACTATCCTCCAACTGTACGTTTCCCTTTACGTCTGCCAATTTTAACTGACTTATGTTTCATAGCTATTTTCTGAAGTTCAAACTGTCTCTTTTTTCCTTTCCTCTCTATCTCTTTCCTTCTGTTCTGCTAGGGCTGTTCTTTCTTTGTTTCTTTCTTCTCTCTCCTTTTCTTTTTCCCCAATCTGTATCTCCCTTTCTCTTTCTTTTTCTCTCATTGCATGTTCAAGCTGCTTTAATTCTTTTTCATGTTCAATTTTCTTAATCTGCAACTGGATCTTTGGCATTTCTAATGAGTCTGACTGTATCTCAGGTAATTTTAAATGCTTAGCCACTGCCATAAGTACCTCATCTTTTCGGTTTTATTCAGGTAATGTTAACTGCAATGTTTTTGCCAAATCTGTTTTTAGTCTCTGTCCATAAGGTACTGCGTGTGACCGTCTCCACCCCCAAAAACTTCTGAGCCTCTGAAAGAGCCATTATCCACAACACACTCCCCACCTAAACTCAAATACCACACCTGAAAAGAAACCACACAATATGCTCACCCCTCACTGTCTTTATGTCCACTAAGCCAATCCAAAAGATAGAATTTATTCTGGGCGAGCCCTCAATTTGTTATGGACCAGGGTTTAGAGAACCCCAAAGTGTATCATGGATTTCACCTGACCCACAACATTTAATAGATTGTGGTATGGGGAGCACACGGTCCACTCTACAGGTGTGGTACAGCAGAAATGGTAAAGTATTTTTTAAAGCAAAACAATGTTTATTCTATGAACTCAAGTTAACCTTTTTAAAACATACAGTGAACATTTTAGCAAGCATTAATTCAAATACAACCCCCACTAATTAATCCTTAAGCTGTCCTTTTAACATCCATAAGACTTTTAAAAACCTTTAAAATACAAAGATCGAGTTTAAATTCACTATTGAGAGCAGTTATTAGTTTTAAATCACCAAAGGATCGATTTACAGTCTTTAGATTACAGAGAGAGAGACTAATATATTGTCTGGCTGTGACTGTAGCTATCCAGCTCTGAAAACAAAACTAAAACACACCCTGCAGCAAATAGCCTAAAATGAAAGTAAAAAGCTGACAGACAGCCCAGCTCCACCTACACTCTGACATCACTGATAATCACCCATTTCTTAAAGATACATTTCTTAAACACCCATTTCTTAAAGGTACTCTCACAAGACAAATGACAATATCACTATACCACCGCCTCTCCCAATGCCGTCACCACTCACTGCTTCACTGAGCTACTACGGTGAAGTAAGCATCAGGTTCAATGGAGCAGGTAGTTCTGTTCTGAAATGTACAACATAGGTGGTGACCAGACAAACAATGTCTTTATGTGCATGCTAGCTGGTACTCTCCTGGGAATAAAGTCTTTGCATAGGATTTTGGCCGTATGGGTGGCTGTAGCCTTTCTGACTGAAGTAGCTTCTTTGCATCTGGAAAATTTGTCTACTCTTTAGCTGATAGTGGATAGGGGTGGGCTGTCAGGGCGTGAAATGAGGCAATAATAAGGGTCTTACCTCAGCCCAGCCGAATCTCGGATTGAAGGCTTCAGATCATCTGGTCTGGTTTGATTGTCTTCCGATCGTTTGGTCTGGTGTGATTTCCTGGACGGCCCTTTGCACCAAGGCCACATTTTCTGTGTTCGCTTGACTCGTAAATCCTCCCTGTTATCTCTTCTCTAAATGTTCGCAGTGCCAGTTATTAGATCTGAACTTTGGTTAGTGTATCTTACATGTCACCACACGATATACACTACTCATCAGATTATGAAACAGAGCTTCATGTATGAAGTAAGTTGTCTTTATTCATATAGTTTTGCAGATGTCTCTTATCAGAGGTCAGTTTCCAAGAAAATACAGAGTCTTTTTAAAGTTCTTTTTGTCCAAGCAAATACAGAGTACTGAATTGAATTCAATACAAATTACAGCTCTTGATATTTCTTCTTGTTGAATACACGATACAGAAAGTTGAAAATAGAACAAAATAGCTGTTCAAAGTGAAAGTGCAGCAAAGTAGCCTCAGAGATTAAAGTCAGTGATTCCAGAATGGATTGTTCAAACCAGTACATATTTTTAAAAGATTATTGCTGTCACTAATGTCTCTCCCCTTTCTGGCTGTGATTGGGTTAAAGTTATTACACAGTTAATTCAATTCGATCAACATATTGTCCATCAAATTTTAACATGAGGTGATGAAATGCGCCCTTCTTATGAATCTTATCTGTTGTCATGAAAACAGTTTCTGGGAGTGTTGCCCAGACACTTTTAATTAACCAAATGTGTCCTTGGTTAATTCTAGCTTTCTTATCTGATGATTCCCATGGGGAACAGCATCTCTCACTGTCTTGTCTGAAATGTGGGTATTTTAACAATCTATTTCAAGAAGCCATTTTAAATCTCGGATCATTTATTCTTTTATACTTGTTATATTTTAAAAGGTTGATTCTATACTAAAAAGGTAGATTCTATCAGGAACTGTGGACCTGCATGCACAGATCCCTCTGTACGTTAATGTTCCTAAGGGTTCTGCCATTTACATAAAATCCAAACCTAGATTTGATCCTCCAAAATACATCACCTCACATTTGTCCGGAATCAACTCAATCTGCCATGTCTGTGCCCAAGTCTCCAATCTATATCCTGTTGTATCCTCTGACAATCCTCGACACTATACTTGAGAACCCGACCACCTTGAGCGACAATGAAGAAACGGTGATATATTTCCAAGTTACTCACCACCCTGTCTTGGAAATATATCATCGTTTCTTGACTGTCACTGGGGCAACATCCTGTAACCGCTCCCTAACACAGTACACAGTGGGTGTACCTACACCTGAAGGACTGCAGCGGTTCAAGAAGGCAACTAACTCACCATCACCTTCTAAAGGGCAACGAGGGATGGGCAATAAATGCTGGCTTAACCATGGCGCCCAGATCCTGTAAATGAATGGAAAAAAAGAGGGCTCAGAAGAATTTGCTTGTGGCTCAAGCATCACTTTTTAAAATGTCCCCAATCTGATGACAATTGCCTGTTTTTCCATTGCTATTGCACCTGAACCTCACATCAGACAGGAAAAAGGAGACTTTTTATGGCTGGTCACATTAGGCACGGCCTTCACTATTCTGTTAGCAGCTTCATGCTTGAGTATTTTCCTACATTGATTTGTACACTTAATTACCAATGTGTGCACATTCAAAGTCAATTTATCCAGTTGTGAGTCAAGAGTTTTCACATTAGCTTCTAGTGGGCTGAGATTCTCAGAGCTTTCTATTGAAGTTGGGATAATCTGCAATCTTTCGCAGAGAAACCATACTTTCCACAAATGTAACAATTTCCATAAAACTTAGGGAAAGGTTCATTTGATTGAGAGACTGGAAGAATGGATGGAACAATTTTGGGACCATTGACTACATCTACTGGCTTCTCGGAACTCCTAGTCTGAGACTATAAAGGAATTTCTTTACAAAACAGGTCCAGGAACTGCAAACTCGCAGCTAATCCAAAATACCTCTGCACTAGGAGAACTCCTTCTCCTGGAGAGATACCCAATGCCAGGTCGCAATTGGTTGCCCAGACGACATGACCCGTACTCAGTTGCTGCCCGTAAAGGGACATTCATCACTACCCTTCCCCTTTAACTCCTCTATACAATTTAAAAAAATCAATTCACTTAATCCTAAATTCAAACTATGCCTTATATACATGACTCAGGCAATTATAAATCAAGTCTTTGAGGGGATGCCCTGACCCTTGTCAACTGGTGCAATTCTGTTGTCTGGGATGTTTCCTCAGGATCAAGGCCAATACAAGAATAGTAACACTTCTGGTAAAGTTAGTTCATCACTATTTGCTACCAAAAAGGCTTCAGTTAAGTCTCTTAACAGATCGATCAACTGCTTCACTGTTTAGGGGTTCAAAAACATTTCTTGATGGTCACACTGTTTGCTTGAAGTGTCAACTCCTCAAGTTCTACATGTTTATGAACAAACTGTCCTTCCACATCCACTTGGTATAAAAGGGGTCTGATCTAGGAGGCAATAATTCTGGGATCCAAATTGATCCACTACCAAAGTTTCTCACATACATGTATTAATTTAGCATAAATGTCCATGCTGTACTGTGAGAATACTGCTTGCTTTCTGATTACTTTAGCTGGCCTCCTCACTCCCTGGCAAATCTGGAAACATGAGTTTCTGGGATAACATTTCATTCGCTGGTACATGTGCAGTTGTACAACAGCTAAGTGAGACTTTGGTTTCCAAGATTCCTCCTGACATTTTCTCTGGGTGGCTGTCTCAGCTAATCCATTTGATGCTAAGTGGTAAGGCACAGCTCATACGTGTTTGATACCATTGAAAGCAGTGAAATTTTGAAACTCAACACTTGTGAATATAGTTCCATTATCTGTTACCATTACTTCAGGTAACCTGTGAGTTGAAAAACATTGGTGTAATCCTTTGATCGTCGTATGTGATGTTGGTGACTTCACCTGAAAAATCTCATCCATTTAGAGTGTGGATTGATCATGAGAAATACATTGTGCCCAGGAATGAAGCGACATATCAATATGGATCCATATTCATGGCCAAGCGGGCCGTTCCCAAGGTGCAGTGGGACTGTAATGGGCAGCTTTTGTTGCAGTTGGCACTGTTAGAATCATAGAATTCCTACACCATTTAGCCCATCAAGTCTGCACTGACTCTCTGAAAGAGCACCCTAACTTCAACCTACTCCCTGCAGTATCCTCGTAACCCCACCTCAGAGCAATTTAGCATGGTCAATCCACCTAACTTGCAAATCTTTGGACTCTAGGGGGAAACAGGAGCACCACAAAGTAAACCCACGAAGAATGTGCAAACTCCACAGTCACCCGAGGTTGGAATTGAACCCGGGTCCCTGGTGCTGTGAGGCATTGAGTCACCCAAAGCTGTTGAGAGTGCTTGTCTATCTTGATATCAACATCAATAGCAGACCACCACACATAACGCCTGGCGAGGATCTTCACTTTGAGATGCCAGGATGAGAGCTGGGTAATCCAGGAAGGAGCAGGTCTCTGCCTGGTACATGAATGACTTCTCTTGGTCTGCAGCGTATGATGCTATCCTGATAGCTCAATTCATTCTTGTAAGTAAAGAATGAGCCAGAAACTGGCTCAGTTATTCATCCTATATGAATCTTGGGCGGGATTCTCCCCTACCCGGCGGGGCGGGTGGTCCCGGCGTAGGGGAGTGGCGCCAACCACTCCGGCATCGGGCCTCTGCACCTTTGGGGGCCAGGCCCGTGCCGGAGCGGTTGGCACCACGCCGACTGCCGGCAAAACCGGCACCAGCGACCTTTGGCGCCCGCCGCCCGGCGCCGGGGCTGGCCGAAAGGCCTTCGACGGTTTGCGCATGTGCCGGTGGTGACGTCAGCGGCAGCTGTCGCTGACGTCACCACCGGCGCATGCGCGCTGGCGGATTCTCTTCCGCCTCCGCCATGGTGGAGGCAGTGGCGGCGGCGGAAGAAAAAGAGTGCCCCCAACGGCACTGACCCGCCCGATCGCGGGCTTGGCCACCGTGGGGGCACCCCCCCGGGGTCCGATCGCCCCGCGATCCCCCCCCCCCAGGACCCCGGGGGCCCGCTCACGCCGCCGAACCCGCTGCAGAGGTGGTTCAAACCTTGGCGGCGGGAGAGGCCCCCCAGCGGCGGAACTTCGGCCCATCGCGGGCCGGAGAATCACCGCAGGGGTCTCGCCGATCGGTGTGGGGTGATTCCTGCCCCCGCCAATTCCCGGGTGGCGAAGAATTTCTGCCACAGCAGTGGCAGGATTTTCGGCGGCCCCAGGCGATTCTCCGACCCTGCGTGGGGTTGGAGAATTTCGCTCCTTGTCTCTCACTTTAGAGAAAAGTTGATCTTGATTGGTCCAGTTCCTGCTCTGCTTTGCCCAGACTGGCAATCTGTCGAAAAGATGTATTGCCATGATGATTTCTTGTACTGGAGTACATGTGATACTTTCCTGCAAGGGTAGGAAGGTAAAGGCCTCTGCATTCATTATGTGTGACCCAGGTCGGTGCTTGAACGTATATTCGTAGTTGGACAGAGTTAACACCCATCGTTGAATTCTTGCCAAGGCGATCAATGGGATAACGTTGTCCCTTTTGAAAAGACCCAAGAGCAGTTGGTGGTCAGAAATGATGGTACATTGCCTACCATGTATGTACTGGTGGAATCATTCTCAATTTGTGAGTACCCTTTTTCGGTCTCTTGAGAGGATTCTTGACACATACCCTATCGGCTTTTCAGAGCTGTCATCCATCTCATGGGGCAATACCACACCAACGCCATGGGTCGAAGTGTACAAACAAGTTTGAAGAATATAGTAATTGCTTCACTCTGTTGAAAACTTCCTCCTGGGGCGCCTTCCAAGGTCAACAATAGTGTTTCTATGGAAGAACATGCAAGAAGGCCATCAATATGTTTGGTAAAAGAAACATCCGGAGTAGTTTACCATGCCTTAAAACGATTTGTGTTTGGGGGAAAGGCCTTGATGCCTTGACCTTGTCTTCCACAGGGTGAAATCCTTTTGCATCTATATGGTGCCCCAGGTAGGTCATCTTAGTGGCTTGAAAGGTGTGATTTTCTTTCTTGAGGCAAACCCCAGCCTCTTAAAGTCTCTTAAACAACTCTTCTAAGTTTGTTTGCTTGCTTGCTCTTTGTCAATCTAGTTCTACTGACATTGTTAAGGTGTACTACTATCCATGGTAAACCCTGGAGCAGATTCTCCATTGACCTTTAAAATATTGCACATACTGAAAAGCTGCCAATAGGCATAAGCTTTGTGTGTTTCTCATGACATACCCCAAGCAGTGTCATCTAATTCAAATTGCTGGTATGCGTGACTCATATTCAGCTTTGTGTAAAATTGACCTCCTGTCAGCTTTATGTACTGGTCTTCAGTTTTGGGGATTAGATATTCACCTAGCTTGGCAGTTTGACAAAGAGTTATCGGACTCGAAACGTTAGCTCTTTTCCCTCCCTATAGATGCTGCCAGACCTGCTGAGATTTTCCAGCATTTTCTCTTTCGTTTCAGATTTCAGCATCCGCAGTAATTTGCTTTTATCTATTGACAGTTTGATCAACTGATGGCTTATAAACACCACAAATACCTTGTGCAGTATTGTCCAGTTTCAAAACTGGGACCGTAGGTGCTGCCCATTCCAAAAACTGAACCGGCTGGATGATGCCCAGTTCTTGCAACCTATTTGACTCACCAACCACTTTCTCTTGTAAGGCATATGACACCGGTCTTCCCCTAAAGAATTGGGGGGGGGGGTTGCCTTGGATGAACATAAATCTTAGCTTTCAATGTCTTTGCCGAATTGATCATGGGAAAGGTTGTCGTATTTTCTGAACAATTTGGGCAGTCTCTCTTCCCGCACTTCAAAAATCTTAGCCCAATTCAACTTGATTTTGTTAAGCCAATCGCGACCAAGAACGCTTGTTCCCTCACCAGTCACTATTTTCACTGGGAATTGGGTAGACTATTGTCCATAGCTCACAGGTATTATTGTGGTGCCTTTTATTTCTATTGCTTCCCCCGCATAAATCTTAACTTGCCAGAATTGCTCTCCAAGCTGGATTCCCTCTCATAGGTGCTAAAATTTATGCTCGCACATCACAGTGGCTAATGCTCCTGTGTCCACTCCCATACTTAAGAGGCTTCCTATTTACTTCTAGCATTACTGTAATTGAGTCTGATTTGCCTGTTTTAGAGTAAAAAGGGAGTGAATCAAGAATCAATGGTGCCAAACTCTTCCACATTGTAACTTCTTGGTTGATCGATTATTCAGCAGTCTTGACAATGAAAACATTCAGCCTCCTTAACCCAACGTTTTCAGCAGTGTGGTTGCCTCCACATCAGTAACATTCCATTTTAAAAATCACTGTCTGATAGTCTTTGCTGTGTCTGTTTGTTCTTTCGGTGGCTGCCTTGGTGGTTTGTGGTGCCACGGCTGACTTCAGGTTACCACCTTAAACTGCTGAATGACACCATTCTCTGCGCTGTACAACTCTTGCTCATCCTTCTCGGTGATTTCCATGGCCAGCGCTATTGCCATGGCTCATTTAAAATTTATGTCAACCTCGGCAAGCAATATGCATTGAATAGCATCATTGTTCACTCCACAGACTAACCTATCCTGTAACATGTCATTTAGTGTTGTTCCAAAATCATGATATTCTGATAATTACTTCAGTTTAGCAATGTAAGTTGCAATCGGTTCACTGGGGCCTCCCAACCTCAAATTAAATTAGAATTTCTGGAATATGATTGATGGCTGAGGTTGTAAAGGAACCTTCACTAAATCCACAAGCTCACTCAACAATTTGGTGTCGGGGGCGGTTGGGACTGTAAGATTGGGAACAAGGCTGTAGGTCTGACTTCCATAAACACAAAGGAGAATTGCTTTGCATTTCACCTCCTCCCCTATTTTGTTAATAATACCTGAGGGGCTCGATGTATTGTGATTAGTCCCCTGTGGAGGAGTCAAATTTGTACAAAGAGAGGCATTCTGGTGAATATATTTTTTTATCAGGCTTAGATTAAAACAGGATAATCAAAGGTGTTGGGCCAGAGGCAGTGCCAGGAACATTTATTCTCATCACCAGATATAATGACGTACTTTCAGAGACTTAATTATTGGAACAAAAAAGGGTTTATTTATAAAACAGTTACAGGAACTTCATGCTCGCAGTAATCCCAAGTACATGTGCACCAGAACTCTTTTGATAGGAGAGATTCCCTGCGCTGGGTCCCAATTCGTCGCCCAGATTATGTGACCCTTACTCGGTTGTGTTGCCCTTAGAGGGACAATCACCACATAAAGACAGGCACTGGTTTGTCAAGTTCTTGTTTGATGCCGTATAAGGATTTGAACACATCAATGTGATCAAAAGCTATTACCTCCCCGATGCCTTTGACGATGTCTCTGACTGGGGTACCTTTTATAAAACTGCCTCAGACAGCTGGTTATTAACTTTAGGCCGGGCCAAAAGCTGCTATCGGAACATGCTAACAATTTATAGGTTCCATCGCAATTTGTGCGCTTAAATTAAATCCAAAATTTATGAACTGTCAGCAGACCAGTACCGTTAATTATATCCAATTCCATTTTCAGAGTATATACCTCAGTCATGGTCGGGGCATGGGGGCGGTGGAAGTGTGGTCTGAAACGTGTTCTAGGCCATTATCATTGGTCTTCCCACAACCGTGTGTAGTGATAATTCTAGTCACTGGATTTTCTACACAGGAAGTTACTTCTCCTGAGGAAAATCTAACTGTAGTACCAGTATTAGTGCTAGTGGTGCCAAATATTTCAGAACTACCTTTCTTTAAGTCACTGCTGGGCACCTGGAATAGTCGATGGACTGTTTCAATCGCATCACTGTGCCTCAAATGTTCCAGTAGCTCTGAAGCTGCATGATGTATGGTCTGCTTCACTGAAGGGACTTTGCCAGATTTCAGCTGATGAAAATATTGTTCTTTTTTTTAATAAGGCCCGAGTTCAGCGTCTCATTTCACCCCAGTATTCAGCGCCTCACCAATGTGACCTACTGCCAGAGTAGTGGAGGCAGTGACTTAGTGGTATTGTCACTGGGCTAATAATCCAGAGACCCAGGGTAATTCTTTCGGTACCCAGGTTCAAATCTCACCATGGCAGATGGTAAAAATTGAATTCAATAAAAATCTGATGATGACCATGAAACCATTATTTATTATCGTAAAAGCGCATCTGGTTCACCGATGAAGGGAAGGAAATCTGCCACCCATACCTGGGGTGCTATTCAGTAGTGGCATTTTGCTGTTTTTTTTGTCCTCGCCGAGAAACTGCCCGTCGAGGCCACTCTTTATTTACAATTTTATTGAGGTATTTTAGGCATATAGAAAAAATGACATTGTACAGGACAAACAAAGAAAGAAGTCAAGACACACATTAAACATAATGCAAACCACGGCTCTGTTCACACATGGACCTGCCTCAATATCCCCCTACTCTACTCTACCCTAGCATCCCCCCCGCCCCCTGCTGATGCTTACTCCTCTGAGAAGAATTCAATAGATGGCTGCCACCTTCGGGCGAACCCTAGTAGCGAACCTCTCAAGGCGAACTTGACTTTCTCTAGTCCAAGAAAGCTCGCCATGTCTGATAGCCATACCTCAGCCCTCGGGGGCTTTTAGTCCCTCCATACTAACAATATTCGTCGCCGAGCTACCATGGAAGCAAAGGCCAGAACATCGGCCTCCCTCCCTTCCTGGACTCCGAAACCCCAAAGTTTGCCACCTCAGGGCTCATTACCACCCCAATTTTCAACACCCGGGACATGACATCTGCGAATCCCTGCCAATACCCCCCGAGTTTATGGCACGACCAGAACCTCCGGCGCATCTAGCACACTTGTCCTCCAGCCCGAAGAATTTACTCATCCGGGCCACCATCATGTGGGCCCGGTGCACGACCTTAAACTGGATTAGGCTGAGCCTGGCGCATGTTGCGGTCGTGTTTAATCTGCTCAGGGCTTCTGCCCAAATACCGTCCTCCAGCACCCCCCTGAGCTCCTCCTCCCACGTAAGCTTCAGGTCCTCGGTCTGCGTGTCCTCAGCTCTCATTAGCTCCTTGTAGACGTCTAAAACTCCACCCTCTACCACTTCTCCAGCCTTTACCAGCCCCTAGAAGCTCTGTGTAATTGCCAGCGGCTCTATGGCCAGCGCAAACAGCAGAGGGGAGAGAGGGCAGCCCTGTCTTGTCCCACGGTGCAGTCTAAAGTAGTCCAATGTCATCCTGTTCGTCCTTACACTCGCCCCCAAGGGCCTGATACAATAGCCTAACCCAGTCGATAAACCCCCCCCCCCCCCCCCGAACCCGAACCGTCCTAGTACCTCCCACAGATAATCCCACTCGACCAGGTCAAAAGTCTTTTCAGCATCCATGGCTACCACTATCTCTACCTCCTGACTCTCCGGGGGCATCATAATCACGTTGAGCAGCTTTCTTATGTTGGCCACCAGCTGCCTCCCCTTTACAAACCCAGTTTGGTCCTCCACAATTACATCCGGTACACAGTCCTCAATTCTGGTCGCCAAAATCTTGGCCAGTAACTTGGTGTCTACGTTAATCAAAGAGATCGGCCTGTATGACCCACAGGCCTCCGGGTCCTTATCCCGTTTCAGAATGAGCGAGATGGTGGCCTGTGTCATCGTCGGGGGTAAATTCCCTCTGTCTCTTGCCTCGTTAAAGACCCTGACCAGCACCGGCCCCACTATCCCGGCAAATGTTTTGTAAAACTCCACCGGATACCCGTCCGGCCCCGGGGCTTTACCCGACTGCATGACCTTCAGGCCCCGCAACACCTCTTCGATCCTGACCAGGACCCCCAGTCCATCCACCAACCCCCTCCCCACTCTTGGGAAGGTCAGTCCGTCCAAGAATCGCCCCATCCTCCCCGGTCCCCCGGGTGGTTCCGAAGTGTACAGCTTCCTATGAAAGTCCCTAAAGACCTTGTTCAGTCCTGCTGGATCACCCACTAGATTACCCTCCCCATCCACTACCCTCCCTATTTCCCAGCCGCTTCCCTCTTCCTTAGTTGTTGCATAAGCATTGTACTGGCCTTCTCCCCATGCTCATAAATTGCTCCTTTGACATTTCTAAATTGCTCTACAGCCTTGCCTGTAGTCAGCACCCCAAAGTCGGCCTGCAGCTTCTGTCGTTTCCTGAGTAACCCTGGCCTCGGGGATTCCGCGTAACTCCTGTCCGTCTGTAGAATTTTCTTAATCAGTCGGTCCGTCTCTTCCCTGTCTGTCCTGTCCCTGTACGCTCGGATTGAAATCAGCTCCCCTCTCACCACTTCCTTCAGTGCCTCCCAGAGCATCGCTGCCGAAACTTCTCCAGTATCGTTCACCTGCAGGTAATTCTGCATGCATTTCCTCAGCCTCTCCCACGCCACGTCTGCGGGTAGTCCAACTTCCGGCCTCCATGGTGGGCGCTGAAAGCTGTCCTTACAAAACTGCAGGTCTACCCAGTGCGGAGCATGGTCTGATATGGCAACTGCCGAATATTCTGCCCCCACCATTCTGGCCAGCAGGTCCCTACTCACAACAAAGTAGTCAATTTGGGAATACACCTTGGGGACATGGGAGTAGTACGAGAACTCCCTCGCCATCGGCCAGCTAAATCTCCACGGATCTGCTCCCCCCATTTGCTCCATGAACCCTCTCAGTTCCTTTGCCATCGCTGGCAACCTGCCCATTCTTGAACATGACCGGTCCAGGCTCGGGTCCAGGACTGTGTTATAGTCCCCGCCCATGATCAGCTTATGTGAGTCCAAGTCGGGGATCTTCCCTAGCATCCTCCTAATAAAATTCACATCGTCCCAATTAGGGGCAAACACACTGACTAGGACTACTCTCACCCCTTCAAGCTTACCCCTCACCATAACGACCCTGCCACCCCCATCCACGACTGTGCCCTCTGCTTCAAATTGTACCCTTTTATTAATCAGGATTGCAACCCCCCTCGTCTTAGAATCAAGCCCCGAATGAAAGACCTGACTGACCCAGCCCTTCCTTAACCTAGCCTGGTCTGCCACTTTCAGGTGCGTCTCCTGCAACATGACTATGTCCGCCTTCAGAACCCGCAGATGCACAAACACACGCGCCCTCTTCACTGGCCTGTTTAACCCTCTAATGTTCCAGGTGATCAGCCCCCCTTTGCCGATCAGCCATCCCCTTTCCTTGGCCAGCCCCCCAGCCATGTGTTGCGCTTCCTCTGGCCCGCCTCCTGGCTGGCTCCACCCATGACCTCCTCACTCTTAACATGCCCAGTTCCCCTCCCCGTCAGCAGAACAACTCCACATCACTTCCCCAGATCAGCCCTAGTTAAGCAAACACTCTATACAAGTCAGAAACAACTCCCATAATAGCACAATTCATGTTAAACAAGAAAAAAGAGATAAGAAATAACAGGCACTCTTCAGTCCTTCCCATACAGACACAGAAATAAAATTGCACAAAGTTCCCCTGAAGCATCCATTTTAACCCAACCCTTTTAACAGTTTTCTTTATTAATTCCCCCCCCCCTCTAGCCAAACTCCAACTAAGCAAAGAGCCCAAACAGGAAACATTCAGGCAAACCACGCAAAGAGCACGCAAAAATCAACCACAAAAAAAAGATACATCCCAAAACGGGAGAGACACCACACAGTAACTTAATTTGAAGCCTACTCGTGACAATAAGCAATTTTCATTTCATTTCATTTCATATACTTAAAAGTTCTAACATGAGTCCAAACGTCCTCAGCTCAGGGCCAGCTCTTGCTTCTTAACGAAGTCCATCGCCTCTTCGGGTTCCTCGAAATAGGTGCTGACCCTCATACGTAACCCACAGTCGTGCCGGAAAAAGCAGCCCGAATTCCACCTTGTTTTTATACAGTATCTCCTTCACCTGCCTGTAGCCCCCCCGCCCCCCCACCCCCCCTCCTGGCCACCTCAGCGCTCAAATCCTGGTACACACGGAGGGTGGTATTGTCCCAAGTACAGCTTTGTGTGCTCTTTGCCCACTGAAGCAGCCGTTCCTTCTCCAGGTACCTGTGAAAGCATACCACCATCGCTCGTGGGGGACCCCCTCGTCGCGGCTGCCTCACCTGCACTCTGTGTGCCCCAGCCACCACCGGCGGGCGCGGGAACGCCTTGTTCCCCAGCAACTTCTGAAACATACCCTCTACATATGCGGCAGCGTCCAGCCCCTCTGCCCCCTCCGGGAGACCCACGATTCTCACGTTCTGCCGGCGAGATCTGTTGTCCAGGTCCTCCAGCCTTTCCAGAAGCACTTTTTGCTGGACCCATAACCTCCGAATCTCCACATCTGGCACCGTTTGAAAGTCAGCCTGCTCCTCCACTGACTTCTCCAAATGCTGGAGCTTCGCAGCCTGATCATCCAGCTTCTTTTCCATCCGATCAATCGACTTCTGTAGCGGCTCCAAGTTGTCACGCTTCAAAGCCAAAAAGCCCTCCTGCATAGTCTGCAGCAGCTGCTCCATTGTGGGCTGGGCTGTCGGCTCCTTGCTCTGAACATCAGCCGTGCTGGTCCCTCTCACAGCCTCCACTGTGCCCTTACTCAACCACTTCTTCTGCTGTTTACGGTCCCTCTGGCTTCTTAGGTCCCTACAATTCTGTATGGGTCCAGTGCCTGAGTACTATTGCTTTCCAGTTCCGCGCTCAAAAGCGCAAAAAAGTCGGGGGGGAAAAGGTCCAAAAGTCCGAATGAAATGGGAGCCACCAAATGTGCGACCGACTCCCTATTAGCTGCCACCGGAAGCCAGTCGAGGCTACTCTTTAAGTTATTTCCTGCACTGACGAGCTCAGCTCGCAGGAAGACTACTTGCAATTCGAGGCACCATGTTTAAAGGCATCCCCAATCTTTCAACCATCCTCAGCACCCCCACTGCAACCACTTCACCAAACATTCAATGGAGATCCTAGCACTCAGCCAGGAGGGACTTCACAGCCTTGCTGTTGCATTCCCTTTCCAGTTTTGTATGGAACTAAAACCAAGTATCTCTTGCTGATCTGCAACAGCCAAGCAGATGATGCATTCCTGGCGCTTTCCCTGTCATGATCACTCATTTTCCTTCCTCTTATTTTATGTGACGGATGTTCCTCTGACTCTGCCTCCAAAAGTGCTTTAATACGACTAACCAAATTACTGCAATAGATGGCATCTTTTTGTTTGTTCACTGACAATATTTTAAATTGTGTCCCCTTTACAAATTCTCTCCCTGAAACTATGGATCATGTGGCGAGGGGGTGAGGGGTTCTGACTAATTATATTAAAATACATGCAAAACCATTAAAGTGATGAGGTTTGTGGCCTTTGTGGGTGTGAACCTCGTGCCGTCACCAGTGGGGTATGGAAATTGGGAAATGCGGGACTGGATTTTCTGTTTCTCAGTCTAAGTACTGACGCCAATGTCAACGTGGAGTTTCACGTCAGATAAATCGGTGCCACAACTGCACCGATTCCGCTACTGGTGAGAGGGTAGCAAAACGCACGGAAAACGGTGCGGGAGTAGTCGGGTCCGTGATTGACACTTACAGGGCTGACAAGCTGCAGCCGCTCTTATTAGACTATACACCCCCCACACGCGCACTGATCGCGACCAAAAAGATGGCACTGGTTGTGCTGGACCGCCCATACAGCTGATGGGTCGGCTGGGGCCAGAGGGCACCCAGGAGGGTGCCATGGGGTGGGGGGGGGGGGGTGGGGGGAGGGGGGGGGTGGGGGGGGGGGGGTTACCCATGCGACCCAGGGCGCCAGGTTTATAGCGGGATGTCAGCAGCATGTGCAGCCGCAGGGCTACCTTACTGGCTGCGGTAATGGTGTTGCGTACCCATCCACCCCAACCCCACAGCCCACCTCCTGGCCACCCCCCACTACTTGCCCCTGCCCTAGCAGAAGGTGCCTGGCCAGCAGCACAACTGCCGGTGAAGTATCGCGGTGTTGGACACTGTCTCTCAGCAGCCACCACACCAGGTTCACGATCGTGGAAAGGACATGTGGACCATGCTTTCGGGAACTTGGCCTATCGGAGGCAGAGCATCATGGGCGCGCCCGCTAATGAGACAGGAATGGGGTTGCAACAACTCGTGTCGTGCGCCGCAATGATGCCGTTTTGAGGAGGCAGAGCATCGCGATTCACCATCAAACCGGCGCCTGCTGTTTTTTCAGTGTCGGGAGCTATTCTCCGCCCAATCACATGGTCAACAGAGAATCCACCCGACGATCTCTTTGGAGAGAATCTCGTTTTCCAATTCCCTCCAAATTTTCCACCCATGTTGGTAATCCCGATGACCACTAACTCAGTCTCAAAATTGCCCCCACAGTAAGTAGGAGTAGGCCTTTTGGCGCTTCAAATCTGTTCCACCGTTGAATATGATCATGGGTCACTGTCCGTGTGGAGTTTGCACATACTCCCCATGTCTGCGTGGGTTTCACCCCCACAACCCAAAGATGTGCTGCTTAGATCGGTTGGCCATGCTAAATTGCCCCTTAATTGGAAAAGAAAAATAATTGGCTCCTGTAAATATATTTAAAAAATGGAATATGATCATGGCTGATCTCAATCACAGCACCACCATCCCATGCTCTCCCCATACCCTTAACAACTTTAGATTCCAGGAATCTATCCATTTCCTTGTAGAGGTCATAGAGGTTTATAATATGGAAACAAATCCTTCAGCCGAACTTGTCCATGCCACCTAGTTTTTACCACGAAGCTAGTCCGAATTGCCTGCATTTGGCCCATATCCCTCTATAACCATCTTACCCATATAACTTTCAAAATGTTTTTTAAAAGACAAAATTGTACCCGCCTCTACTACTGCCTCTGGCAGCTCATTCCCTTCATCGCTCTGTGTGATAAAATTGCCCCTCTGGACCTGGACCCTTCTGTATCTCTCCACCCTCACCTTAAACCTATACCGTCTAGTTTTAGACTCCCCTACCTTTGGGAAAAGATGTTGACTATCTACCTTATCTATGCCATTCATTCTTTTATATACCTCTATAAGACCACTGAAGCCTCCTACACTCCAGGGAAAAAAGTTGCAGTCTATCCAGCTTCTCCTCATAACTCAAACCATCAAGTCCCGGTAGCATCATAATAATAATAATAATATCCTTTCTATAATGTTGTGGAGAATTCCACAGGTTCACCACCTTCTCAGTGGAGAGGTTTCTCCTTACCTTAGTTCTAAATGACCAACTCCCTTATACTGTGACTGTGACCCCATGTTGCAGAACCCCCTCAGCCAGAGGAAACATCATTGCTGCAGCCAGTCTGTCCACGCCTGTCAGAATTTTATACGTTTGAATGAGACCCCCGCTCACTATTTTAAATTTCAGTGAATACAAGCATAATAGACCCAATTTATCCTCATATGACAATCCTGCCATCCCAGGAATCATTCTGATTAACTGTTGCTGCACTCCCTCTATGGCAAATATATTCTTTCTTCGACAAGAAGACAAAAACTACACACAGTACACACAATGGTGTGGTCTCACCAAGGCCCTGTGCAGCTGCAGTAAGACACCCTCGCTCCTGTACTCAAGTTCACTTGCAGTGAAAAGCAACATACCATCCGTGCAAGCAGCAGATGTTTCAAATTCTGCTTTGCCACTACAAATCCTGCAAGCTGTGTGTTTTTGTTATGCTTGAAGTTATATGATGAAATCCATTTTAAAATGGATTTTAAACTGGGCTTTAGTATTTACATTAAAAATGGCCAAATTAATGTGCCTTTTACCTATCAGAAATAGCTGGTTCCCTTCAATCTTTCCTTTTGATAGGTCGAAAGATTAGGTGAGATGTATCACAATAAAATAAAAAGGAAGGAGAAATGCAATAGGATAGGTAAAAGCGCGAAGAGGAACTCATTCAGATTGTCTTTGATGGTTTCTTTGTTTGAAAACAACCTTCAACAATAGAGCGGGCAAGCATTGCATTTCAAGCATTACAGCAAAAATTATGAAAATTCTTAATGAATTAATATTATACAATAACAATGAATCAATTAATTGAATTTTATTCTCCTGATTCAGTATTAATCTTTTTGCAATATATTGGTAATACAGTCAAATAATTGATAGGTTAGTTACATTTCAACAGTAATATTGTAGTTCTATTTCATCTAATGGTGATGCAGTGACGTTAGTGTGAATCATTCTGATTATTGAGCTCCTGCGTTTAGTGAATAGTTGGCTCACACATTTGATCACCAGGAATGTCATGTAGATGATGAATCCTGCTCCACAAAAGAAAAATATTGTCTGTACTATGGACATTCCTGTCAGTCCCAACCACCTGCAAAGTGTCTGCCAGAGAGAGATATCTGGGGGTTTGTCAAGCTTTCTGACTTCTTTTTGAATGTGTGCTGCCAGATAGAACATAGAACATAGAACAGTACAGCACAGAACAGGCCCTTCGGCCCTCAATGTTGTGCCGAGCCATGATCACCCTACTCAAACCCACGTATCCACCCTATACCCATAACCCAACAACCCCCCCCCCCCCCCCCCCCCCCCCCCCCCCCCCCCCCCCTTAACCTTACTTTTTTATTAGGACACTACGGGCAATTTAGCATGGCCAATCCACCTAACCCGCACATCTTTGGACTGTGGGAGGAAACCGGAGCACCCGGAGGAAACCCACGCACACATGGGGAGGACATGCAGACTCTTTAGCTTCTTTTGAATTGTCTGGAATAAAAGTGCAACACTCCGCACCAATCAGGGCGCAGGTGCCACCTTTTTCGGCTAGCACATAATCAAGTGCCATTCGATTTTGTAGTGCCATGGTTCAAATTGCTCGCATTTAGTCAGAGATGTTATCCAGGGCAGTGCCGGTATAATCAGCTACATCTTGTTTGATGGTTGTTATTTTATTTAATTCATTGGCTACCCTTGTTTCCCAAAAAAAAGGAAGAATTTTAGCATAGATTGTGTCTCGTGAACTGAGGGCATGTTTATTTCTTTGAGCGGGTAGTCCTGATAGAGAAGGAAGATGAGAGAAATGCCTTAGTAAAAATTAATAAATTGCTTAAAACATTGATATACTGATTAAAAATTTATATCATGATTACATAATTCAGTAATAAATGATTAATAATAATTTCATGTATGCAAATATAATGGGCGCGATTCTCCGCTGCCCACGACGGGTCGGAGAATAGCGGGAGGGCCTTCCTGACATTTTTCCCGACCTCCCGCTATTCTCCCCCCCCCCCCCCCCCCCATGGCCGCCCCACGACACGAATCGCTGCTCGTTGTTTTTTACGGCGAACAGCGATTCTCCCCAGCCCGATGGGCCGAGTTCCCAGGCGTTTACGGCCGTTTTCACGAATGCAAACACACCTGCAATCACCGTTCGTAAAGTGCCGTCCCGGACAACCATGGCACCGATTGGCACGGCCGCACCACGGCCGTACCAAGGGTGGCATGGGCCTGCGATCGGTGGGCACCGATCACGGGCAGCGGGTCCGATACCCGCGCACTCTTTGTTCCTCCGCCGCCCCACAGGATCAGTCCGCGGGGCGGCTGAGGGGCATGACGGCCCGTGCATGCGCGCGTTTGATGCATATGCTAAGCCCGCGATGCCGTGCTTCACGGGGGCCGCGCTGCTAGCCCCGCCCGGGGGGGGGGGAGAATCAGGTCCCGGGAGGGGGCGCGGAGGCTGCCGTGAAACATGGCCAGTTTCACGGCAGCCTTTACGACTCTCCGCATTTGCGGAGAATCGCGCCCAATTATTATACAGCAAAATAAATGGAGTATATGATTTTGTAATAATTGATAAAAATGACCATCAAAATTGATTATTTAATTCAGTAATAAAATTATTAATAATTTATTAATCACTAATAAATGAGTAATAATGCAGTAATAATAGTTCAACAGAAACTTTCCATGTTTATGTTATTGGCTAGTGGTGCATATGAATTAATATGAACCATGTGGATTGGTGTGGCATGCATTGACCAAAGTATCTGATCAGTAACATTAGTATGTAAATGATAAGTCCAACTATGCAAAATAGGAAAAGTCCCTAAATGATATTAATTCCTGTGCCACCCAACCAATTGGAAAGCCAACCCCAAAGAGTGTAATCAAAGGGTTGGTCAAGTTTTTTTTAAACTTTGCATTTGATGTGTATTATTTGATAGCTTCTGGATTATACACAAAAACCTGTTGGAATAGTTAATTTCCCTGCAGAAACAAAAGGGGCATATAGCTTGGAGTTATGCCATTTGCATCTTTCTAAACGTTTTTTTTTACATGTCACTCAAATGGACTGGGAGTAAAAGTTGGATTGCTGCCAAATGTCTTCTTATCAACTGTCTTCGGAACAGTGTGTTCTGAAACATAGATTTGCTTTTCAAGCCTCTGTCTGGGTTTTAATCTGTTTTAAAAAGAATCAGAGGTTTTTAAAAACAGCATCCACATTGTCTAAAGTTTTAATTTCCAAGCTAATTTTAATCATTAACTTTAAAATATCAAACACAGTAACTTATTGAATATATGACTGAATCAATCTTGCGCTGAATGAACTTGGTTTTCTGTAGATGAATTCGCCGGCTGTTTTAAAAAAAAAAAGCACAGCTAACCAGATTTGTTAATTTCTGTAATTCATGAAGCAACATTCAAAATAATGACAGTTATTCTTTCTCAAGTTAACAGTTCTTGTCAACAAACTATTGTGTTGCGTAGCTTTCACCTTTTTGGTGACACGTGACTTGGGGCGTATCCCTGTAGCAGGAGGCGGGTCTTCATTGTAGGAGTCCATTTTGTAATCATGAAATTTGAAAATCGCAAAATGGCCGTCTTCAACACAATAAAGAAATTTCATATATTTTCTGGAAATCTTTTTCGGAGTGAGTACAGGGGTCGGATTTGTTGTTACCGGAGGAGGAGCAACTACGATTGATGTACTAATTTTAGCAGTTGCTGTTTCAGACTGGGACTGAGGTCTGTGTAGGATCAAGTTTAAAGCTGTGGGCAGTTCTGGTCTCAAACCAGTAACAACATTTGTTTTAAATGATCCTAATGCACTAATTTCACAGTTTTTCTCTTTTGCCTGGAGTTACATTCCAGAAAACTCCTTCCAAACTGTTTCAAACATTTCATCATCGTTTCTGAGATCCTTTAAATGCTTTTGAACCCAGGCTGTTGTCTTTATCACTTCAACTCCAAGCTGTATGATGCTTAATGGGTTAAGTTGTATTACCCTTTGTTTACCACTAGGCTCGTTGTTCAACTGAACAGGCTTTTCTTGTTTAACAATCTCATAGTCTATTAAAGCTACCAGGGGAGGCTTTTGGATCAGGACCAGCAGCATGTCTTGGTCGGGTTCAGAGTGAGATAACGGTTTGTTCTGGGGAAAAAGGGTCCTTTTACCCAGAACGGACATATAGTCTACTTGGCCAGACTCCCCTTGTGGAATTCCGATCAGGTATTCATTGTTTTCATGTCAGTAGCAGCTTGCAATAATGCAGGATCTGATTTAGAAACCGCTGGTACAGCTCGGGCTTTAGTTAAAATCATTTCAACTATCGTCGTTGATGGAACTGTTTGCTTTGGAGAGTTGAGCTGAGGTTTTAAAGACAGATTTGAAGGCTTTTGAGCCCTTAATTTGTCTGTCAGTAATTTGTTATGACATTTCATGGTGTCCATGTCACTTTGCAAAATACATTTTTCCTCAAGTAACTGGCAATTTTGACTTTTGAGACCATCATTTTCTGATATTAACTGTTGAAGTTTGGATTCTGAGTCAGTATTTCTCCTTTGGAGTTCATCAATTTGTCACAGTAATACCTGAGTTCTGCATTTTGAGTCTGCCAATAATGTTTCAGTTTGATCAAATTTCACGATCTTAGATTTTGTAGCTCGCAATTGGTCAATGACTGCCACTCGTTTTTCTTTGGCAGTTTTAAGTTCGCAATTGTGTTTTGTGTTTGTGATTGTTTCTTGCTGCTTATGGAGCTGTGCCATTACTGCAAAAGACCATTTCATAGGTTTCTTTTTAGTCAGTCATGCTCCCGAAACTTTTTTGATGTCGTCAAGGGACCACTGTCCTTTAGGGATGTCATATTTTTATTAAATTTTCATAGCTACTTTAGACAATCCAAAATGTCTGTAAATTGAAGATCTAAGGTTTCCCAATATATCGTCAACAGAGACATCTAACACTTCACAACCCCCCTTTGAAGGAGTGGGAAGTTGTTCTCTACCCTTTGAAGGAACAAGGTTTATTCTAGGACTTTTGTCCGCCATATATCCTGTCTTAAAACCCAATTTTTGGTCGCAAACAGTTTGTGTAATTAGAAGATTACACAACCACAACTATTAGTTGCATTTTATTTAGTTGTATGGTCTGCACCAGATTTAAATACTCTTTTTTAAAAGGTCCTTACGGGGTTGAAGCACGAACCTTTGCTGCTTTAAGACTTTTAATGGGTGAAAAAAAGATTTTCTTACCCCAGTCGAGTCGTTTTTCGAATATATGTCTTTGGGTCTTCCGCCCTTCTGGCCTTTCTTTGGTCTTCCGAATTCCTCCGACTCTGCGCTCCTTCCCTTCTGCCGACTGCGCCAATTGTAGTAATCTACCATGAGGTTTATGTGTAGTCTCATATACACTTCAAAACTCAGTAGAATTTAAGTCCCGCTTCTCGGATGCGAAATAAAAATCTTTTATTGTGTTTATTGATTATAATTGAGAGACTGAAATCTTCTTGTGGTTACAAATCAAATGTTCTCAATAAAGCCATTGCCAGCAAAAGACTTTAAGAGATATAATTGGCTTAACGGTTTACAACAGATTTAACTTTCAAAATACAGTAGTGGTTTTTTGCTCAAAGTAAAACAGCTTGCGCAGACTTTAAGAGTTAGAGAGGTAATATGAAAATACGAAATAAGGATAGCGAATAGTCAGGTAAAAGGTATAGAGTGATCCTGGATGGAAAGTGTCTGCCCGGACCTCTATATTTAAGGAGAATGCTATCAGTCTGACTCCATCTGTCCCTGCAATGTGCTTGGGTGGGTCTCAAATGAATTTGGTTGGTTAGTCAGTTGTCAATCATCAATAAGCAACTTTTCTGAAGACATGTTGCTTTTTGGATGCTTGTCCTGTGTTGGAATGTGATATATTATTTTAATCAATTCTAGCTTTCACTGGTTTTACTGCTGACTGCACTATTATCTGTATCCTGAACAATGGTGAATTCATGTTGTCATGTTGCTTATTTTGACCTTGATCAAATTGTGATGTGGCTGCATAACTTCTGTAATTCTGTTCATTAGAACAATGGATAGTTTACAATGTAAAAAGGTGCATAAGCTTTAGCTAGCCTTTAGATGTTTCACATTCTGTGCTTTGCCACTGCAACTCCTGCAAGCTGTGTTTTTGTAATCAAAGTTATGCTTGAAGGTTTAAACTGAAATCCATTTAAAAATGGATTTTAAACTGGGCTTTCGTATTTATATTAAAAATGGCTAAATTAATGACTCTTTTACCTATCAGAAATAGTTGGTCCCCTACAGCATCCTTTATAATAGACTCCAGTCCTTTCCCTGCTACTGATGTTAGGCTCATTGGTCTGTAATTCCCTGTGTTCTCCCTCCTTTTTTAAATAATGGGGTTACATTTGCTCACCTCCATTTGGCTACGACTGTCCCAGAATCTACAGAATTTTGGAAGATGACAGTCAATGCATGAACATTTCCATGACCATTTGGGATGTAGATTGTCACGCCATGGGGATTTAACAGCTTTCAGTCCTATTATTTTTTCCAGCACTCTTATTTTTAATGGTACTTTCAATTCCTCCTCACTGTAACTATATGCAAACATGCAGCTAATGAACACTTAGAATAGGACATGACCAATGAGCAGTCGGGACACTCAGGGGTGGTACCTCATTACAAAAGGGATGAGGCACTCACACCCCGCCTCTTTCCACAGACGGACATCTGAAGGGTACATTAGGGTTGATCAACAGCATCCCACCCAGCAACCAGCAACCGAACCCAGGCACGATGATCGAGATTCCGACTCCTAATCCACTCAGGTACCACGGCAATCTCAGTGCCAACTGGCATTCATTCAAGCAAAAATTTCAGCTTTACATGGAAGCATCTGACAAATATGGCGTGGCCGATGCTGAGAAGATTGCTCTTCTACTCACCATTTCGGGTGAACATGCAACAGAGATCTTCTGCTCCTTTCAATACTCCAAAGGGTAGGACAGAACGTGATTCCAGACAGTCCTGGACAAATTTGAAAGCGATTGTGAGGCAGACACAAAAGAAGTCGGTAAAACTGGCGCCAATATTCACCACAAGGCAGAGATAGGGTTGCAACAGAAGAAAACGGCAGTTTTGATTGGCTGCCATCTTGCGTGTATCCAGCCGGCCCAATCCGCACATGCGCAGTTCCCAGAGAGATGCGAACCAGCAAAACAGTGTTTTGCGCATGTGCGGTTACAGTTGCGAAAAGAGCACACAGTAAAAGAAAAGCGCTTTGCGCATGCGCAATCTATTCCTGCGTTTTACATCATGAGCGTCATGACGTCAGAGGCCCCAGACCACGCCCACTTAAAGGGGAATTATCCAAAAATTACAAAGAAGAGTTTTAAAGCCACAAATCACCATTCTTTCACCTCGAAAGACAGAACAATGCCTAAACTTCTACCAGTAGTTGAAATCAACCTCCGCAGAACCCTGCAACCAGCAGTTAGCACCGCCCAAAGAGATGATTTGGTCCTTGAAAACTACTACTCAGACGATGATTTCTTCCTTGGACACAGAGAGCGCAATGACAATACCGAGCACAAGAGGATAATTGGTTTATCGACCAATACTACTCCGACATGGCTGAGTTATTCGGATATGATGATCATACAAGGATCAGCGCCACGGTTGAAAAGCTCAAAACGACTCTACTCATGATAGATTAATCCAATACCATGATGCCATGGCAGATTGTCGATACATTGCATGACAGCAACCTGTCAAATACCCACGAAGAAGATGAAGCCCACAGAGAGCATCCTGATGCCACACGAAAAGTGGTCCACGCACAACAAAGAGTCCCTGACTCCACACACAATGCAATGAAAGCCAAGCTCACCACTGCACCTGTCCTCCCCCTCTTCGACCCAGACCGGGAGACAAAGGTATCCGCAGATGTGAGTCAGGATGGCATTGGTGCGGTGTTACTTCATCAAGATGACATATCATCCTGGGCACCAATAGCTTGCGCGTCACGGGCAATGACACCCACTGAAACCAGATATGCACAGATTGAGGAGTGCTTGGGCCTTCTCACCAGCATCCTCAAATTTAATGATTATGTCTACGGCCTGCCGACATTCACTGTTGAGACGGCTCATAGTCCTCTGGTCCACATCCATAAAGACCTGAATGACATGACGCCTCGGTTGCAGAGAATCCTGCTTAAACTTAGAGGTATGACTTCAACTTGGTGTAAAAGCCTGGCAAGGAGCTCATCGTCGCTGATGCATTGTCCCGCTCTGTCAACTCGCCCAGTGAGCCGTTGGAGATCATCCAGCACATTGAATCACAGGTGCAACTGTGTGCTAGCACTCACCAGGCGACAGATGAGAAGAGTGTTCTCATCCGAGATGAGACAGCCAAAGACCCTGTTGCAGCGAGTCATCCACAACCTCACCAATGGCTGGCAGAAAGGGCAATGCCCACAATTTTGCAATGCTAAAGACGACCTGACAGTGATCGATGGCATCCTCTGGACAGGATTTTCATTCCGCTGAGTCTCCAGAACTTGGTGCTGCGCCAGATTCATGAGGGACACCTGGGCTTTGAGAAGTGCAGACACAGAGCCCGGCAAGCTATCTACTGGCCCGGCATCAGCCAGGACATCACAAACATGGTCCTGAACTGTGCTACCTGTCAGCGGTTCCAGCCAGCGCAGAGCAAGGAGACGCTCCAGCTGCATGACCTAGAGACCTCTCCGTGGTCCAAGGTTGGCATCTACCTCTTCCATGTGAATGGTCGCGACTACATGTTGATCATTGACGACTTCTCGAACTTCCCTGAGGTGCTGAAGCTACAAGACCTCACCTCATGGACCGTCATCAAAGCCTGTAAGGAGACATTCTCAAGGCATGGCATCCCAATCACCGTCATGAGCGACAATAGTCCATGCTTTCACAATCGAGAATGGTCCACGTTTGCCAGGTCATACAATTTCAAGCATGTCACCTCCAGTCCGCACTACCCGCAGTCCAATGGAAAAGTCGAGAAAGGGATGCACATTGTTAAACAGCTGATTTGCAAGGCTGCTTCCAACATACATCTTGCATAGCTCGCGTACAAGGCAACTCCATTGTCCACGGGCATGTCGCCGGCTCAACTGCTGATGAACAGGGACCTATGGACGACGCTTCCAGCCATACACCTGCCCAACCTGGATCACCTCCCGGTGCTGTAGAAAATGCAGCAGCTTCGAGAACTTCAAAAGTAGGGCTATGATGCCCATGCCACCGATCTGGCTGTGCTATCCCCGGCAGACACTGTCAGGATCACGATACTGGATGGTGGGTGGTCTGCTCTGGCTGTCGTTGTTCGCTAGGCCATGCCCCGCACTTATGTTGTACGTATGGCTGATGGCTCCATCATGCAAAGGAATCGACAGGCACTGTGCAAAGTTGCCATCCCACAACCACTTTTCCCTACATTTCCACATGTTGAATTGCCACCTCCAGATACCTCACACCACGAGGCCACCAGTCAGGCTTCCATACTGCCTGTCAAGGCGCCGTCATCCCCTCCACCACCTCTCTGGCGGTCGACCAGGATCAGACGCAAGCCTCAGAAACTGGACTTATGAACATTTGTTTTGTTTGCTCTGTTCTGTATTCCTCAGTCAGTCACGTTAAACAGACTCATTCACGTACATGCGTTCACGTACACCAACAAAACATAAAAAAGTGGAGATGTCATGATTTGGAAATGTGCAGCTCATGAACACTTAGTGTAGGACATGACCAATGAGCAGTCAGGACACTCAGGGGTGGTATCTCACTATAAAAGGGATGAGGCACTCACACCTCGCCTCATTCCACAGACAGACATCTAGCGAGTACAACAGGGTTGATCAACAGCATCCCACCCAGTACGTGGCTTAGAGCAGGCTGCTAAAGATAGACCGAGTTACTATAGCTAGATTAGCAGAGAGTCAAACTCATTTAAGAACTGTGTTAATAGTTCAATAAACACTCAAACTCATTTCATATTCTGGAGCTTCCTTTGTCAGAGCATACATCAAGGAAGCAGCTTATGCTACACGAAGAAGCATAACACAACACTCTCTAGACCCTTGGTTCCTTTGCATTTCTGGGGCGTTATTTGTGTCTTCCTCTGTGAAGACAGTGTTTAAATAGTTCTGTAGTTGCTCTGCCACTTCTTTGTTGTCTATAATAAATTCTCCTGTTTTGTCTGTAAGCGGCCTAAATTTGTCTTCATTAATTGTTTTCTTTTTATATGTTTTTCTCAACTTTTACAGTCCGTTTTAATGCCACTTGCAAGTTTACTCTCCTACTCTATTTTTCCCTTCTTCATCAATCTTTTGGTCCTCCTTTATTGAATTCTGAAGTGCTCCCAATCCTCAGACTTGCTACTTTTTGGACCTAATGCTGTCCTTAATTTATTTTGTAAGCCATGATTGCGCTGCTTTTCTTGATGCATTTTTTCACCAGAAAGGAATGTATAACTTTTACAATGCATACATTCATTCCTTAAATATTAGCCAATGCCTACCCACCGTCATGCCTTTTAATGAAGTTCCCCAAACTATCTTAGTCAACTCACATCTCTAAAACATAGTTATAAGTTTTTAGATTTCGGACCCTAGTTTAAGATCGAATTCTTCACTTTTCATCCTAATGAAGAATTCTATCATGTTATGGTCACTGTTCCCTGAAGGACTCGATATAACAAGATTATTAATTAACCCCTTCTCATTGCATAATTCCAAATCAAGAAATGCAAGGATGCATTCTCAACCCCACCGTGCCACATTTCTGTTTCACCCCGGCGGGGGAATGCTCCGTTATACCGGTCGGTCAATGGGGTATCCCATTGTGGGGCAGTCCCACGCCGTCGCAAAACCCCCGGACTGCCGGCAAAATGGAGCATCCCGCTTTCAGAGAATCCAGTCCAGGATGTACCCCAGTTGGTTCCTTGATATTCTGGTCTTAAAAAAACATTTTGTACACACTCCAAGAATTCATCTGCTACAGTATTGTTGCTAATTTGGTTTGCCCCATTTATATGTAGATTAAAGTCATTCATGATCTCTGTAGCACCCTTATTACGTGCATCTCAAATAGAGTATAGAACATACAGTGCAGAAGGAGGCCATTTGACCCATCAAGTCGGCATCGACCCACTTAAGCCCTCACTTCCACCCTATCCCCGTAACCCAATAACCCCTCCTAACCTTTTCTGTCACTAAGGGCAATTTATCATGGCCAATCCACCTAACCTGCACATCTTTGGACTGTGGGAGGAAACTGGAGCACCCGGAGGAAACCCACACAGACACTGGGAGAACGTGCAGACTCTGCACAGACAGTGACCCAGCGGGGAATCAAACTTGGGACCCTGACGCTGTGACGGTATCCACTTGTGCTACCGTGCTGCACTGCTTAATCACCTGCTTAATACCATCCCCTACCTTACCATTATTATTTGGGAATCTATGGACAACTCCCACTAATGTTTTCTGCCCCTTGTTACTTCTTTGCTCCACCCAGACTGATTCTGCATCTTGATTTTCTGAATCCATATTCTTTCTCACTATTGCACTGATTTCATCCTTAACTAACTACGTCGCCTCACTCCCTTTTTTTTGACTGTCCTTCTTAAATATTGGATACCCTTGGATATTCAGCTCCTGGCCTGCTGTCATGTCTCTGTAATTGCAATCATACCTTAACCGTATATACCAATTTGTGCTGTTAATTAATACCTTATTGCGATTGCTCCGCAGGTTCAGGTACCATGGATTTTTGTACTGTGCCCCTATTTGCTGCTCGCACTTGTATCCTCTGACTTTCACTTTTGCTTTCTACTATTCTATCTTTCATTTCTATCTTTATTTCCCTCTTTTGTGCCTCTCTGCTCAGGTTCCCATCATCCTGCCAATCTAGTTTAAACCCTCCCAACAGCAGTCACAAGTACCTGTGCGAGCATATTGGTCTCAGTCCTGCTGGACCCATCCAGCTTGTATAGGTCCCACCTTCCCCAGAATTCGTCCCCGTGTCTCTGGAGTCCAAATCCCTCCCTCCTACACCATGTTTGCAGCCATGCATTCACCTGGTCTGTTCTCGCTAGCATATGGCAGTGGGAGTAATCCTGAGATTACTACCTTTGATTACTTGCCTTTTAATTTATTTCCTAGCTCCCTATTTCTGCTTTCAGGACCTCATCCCGCTTCTTTCTTACATTGTTGGTATCAATATGGACCACAGTCTTTGGCTGTTCACCCTTCCCTTCAGAATGTCCTGCAGCCATGCAGTGACATCCTAGACACCCTCAATCACTCTATATGGAGGAATTGATGCTGAGGGTAAAATTGTTATTCTTTTAAAAAGGCTTCAAGTTGGTTCTTAGTGCAGCAAAGGGGTGCTATGAGCATCCTTAGACAAATAGGCACCTAGCTCTTATCAGCAAGACAGTTCTTCACATTGCTGACAGTCGAGCTGTTTCAAGCTG
This sequence comes from Scyliorhinus canicula, assembly GCF_902713615.1. Classification (NCBI taxonomy): domain Eukaryota; kingdom Metazoa; phylum Chordata; class Chondrichthyes; order Carcharhiniformes; family Scyliorhinidae; genus Scyliorhinus; species Scyliorhinus canicula. Next base: position 57,131,913 of record NC_052150.1, read on the forward strand.
TTTCACAGCTGTGAATTGCTAGCAGCGCATCTTTAACTCTTTAATTACCTCTCTCTCGGAAGGCAAGAATTTAAGCCAAACTAGTTAAAGTGTGTTTAATATGAGATCTGTAAATGTTGGTCCTAATGAATACAAAATCCTAAAATTAGTAGATTATCAAAATCTTATGGCCTACCCTGAATTTAGTTATATTCATAGAATCCCTAAAGTGCGAAAGGAGGCTATTAACCCCATCATGCCAGCACCGACCCTCTGAAGGAGCACCCCACCTAGGCCCACTTACCCGGCCACCCCGGCCCATCCCCGTAACCTAACCTGTGCATTTCTGGACACTAAGGAACAATTTAACCAGTTGAGGACCCAAACCTGTTCAGAACAATATCTCACTTTGCTATTTCCTACTGCTCTCTCTCTGTGGTCCTGTCATCTCATGTCCACTTTACCCTGACTCTAGGTGCATATTGCTGCTGTCTTTCCTCTATATGCCATATGTGGGTGGGTCCTGTTCTCCATCGTTTGTGAACAACACAGCCTTACCCAACGAGACTGAGTCTGTAATGTTGCCCACTTATCTTACAATGTAATGAATGATGAAGAGGTGTCCACACAGATGTGCCTTTGCTTTTTCCCAGCCAGCCCACCACCCCTTTTCTATGGTCAATCAGCAGCCTCTACCTCAGAGGCAAGAACAGCTGTTAAGCTGCTCCTTTACGCAACTTCATATAGGGCTCAGAAATGTTTAGCTCGGGCCTTCAGAGCTCCTCAAATCTCCAACACCAAGTCATAAGCACAGTATGAGCTGAGGATATTTTAGGAGTAAAACTCAGAATTTCCTGTTTTCTGCTATTTTGAAATGGCCCTGGACTGATTTGGAACTAGCGGGTGTGTGATTTCCCCATCCTTTCGCACAGCTGTGGAAATCAGAAATCCCACGAATGAGATCGGTACTTCAGGATCTGGGTTCCACCTGCTATTTCCTTGACTCCATGAAAATCCATCCCTTTGTTATATACGTTTTTTTTAATGTTAAATGGGGCGGTAGAGTTGGTAGTGAGGAACTTAAGTAATCTCGGCAAATTTCACGGATAATTCTTCACCCATAGAAATCTGCATTGCATTATCATTGGGTTTCATTTAGCCAAACTAGAATCATACTGTTGTTCGGTGGGCTGCACAATAATGGATACGCTGTTAATAGTTGTATCTATTTAATTTGTTGAGTTCATAGGGTCTTTTTGTTTGGAATACGTGACTGCAGTATTACTGTCTCAGCAAATGATGTGTAATAGGCACAATACAATACAATAATATAGGGTGTGTTGCTGTTAGGTTTTTGGTTATTTATAAGAATACATTTTCATTGATTTTTACTAAAGGACCAAACTGTCAGCTGGTGGATAAACGTAATTCTACACAAAACACTTTTAAATTAGTAGCAGGGACAGGGATGCAATCTCTGAATAATTGATTACATCTGACTTGACTGGAATTTCCTTCTGTCCAGAGCTACCCTTGCTAAAATATTGGTGCATGTTGCACAATACAGTTCCCAGCCTATTATTAAGGAAAGACTGAATTATTTCAGTGTAGGATTGCATCTAGAGGACAGTAACCTCCAAGGGATAGCGCATGTAGCTGGGAATTGATTAGAGTCGAACTGCTGATCAAGCTGGTTATGTGTGGCAGAGAAATCAAGGTGGAGATGAGATAGCACAGTGTGTGTGCACTCAGCAAATCTAAATTTGGATTGCCTCAAACGACATAGTCGGAAGGGTCACCAGACGTCGAAAGGGGTCTTGTCTCCTGATCTCCTTATGATGCAGCTTGGTGTTTTTGCTTTCGTCTGTTGATGGCATGTTCTGCTTATACAGAACAGAACACATTTTCTCCTGGCTGTCGAGCGAGATCAGCACAAGACATGAGTGGGGAAAAGCCCAAAAGGAGAGCCTTTTATTTCATGAGGATGAAGCCATTGAAGGAGCCCGCTAACCACAATGTTTCCTTCGTGATTCAGTGCCGTATAGGCAAGGAGATAAAGCATATATGCAGCAATTGCAGTCGTGGAGAAGTGGCTAAGGATGGTAAGATTGAGATTGCTTTTTGTAGCTTCTAGTACTTCCATGAGCTGTTATCTTGCATTTAATATATTGCATGAATGTAGTGCATGAATTATTGTCTAAATGATTTATTAAGCCTTGATTGCAAAAGAGCTACCATGCAAGCCAGCCAGAAATCATCACTCTGGTCTTTAACTATGCTGGTCAGACCAGTCATTTTAAAGCTTATCCTGCTTCACTGAAAAGAATCTGCTTGAAGCATTGATAGTTTCCGTCTCATTCAGTTGGCATCAATACTTCAGGTCATTGTATTATCTATAACTGTTTTATTTAAACATATGGCATTGTATTTACGTTATTGATTCCTGAATAGTATCATTCTGTTGTCATCCAGAAAGTATTTGTAAAGTGAATCTGGCACCTTTATGCCCATTAATTCTAGCTGCAAATGAGGGAAATAAATTGGGAAATTGTTCAAGATCAAACAAATAACTGAAATATTGTAGTCAGCGGGCTTAAACCTGAATATAGTAATTGCTTCATTAAAATACTAGATCAGAAAATGTAATACCTTATTAATAATCAGTGGATAGTGAAAGTGTTATGTGATGTGAAGTGAATTTTATCCCAGAGGGAGTGAGCACATATTACTGTACTTTAGGCAGATCACTGCAGTGGACGAGGAACACTGAATCTTGCAGTCTCCTGTCAGCTCTATGACTGCAGTCTATAGTACTCTCCATGGATGTCACTAATATGACCTATGAGCTTGGAACAGAGACAGGAAGTACAGTAACTTAGTAGTTATGTACCTGAACTAATAATCTGAACATGTATTCTACTTGCATCACACCAAGTGTAGAAATTCAGTTAATTCAGTTAATAAATCTGGAATAAAAGCTCGGTATCAGTAATGATGACCATGAAACTACTGGAGTGTTGGAAAACTTCCTACTGTTCACTAATGTCCTTCAGGGAAGGAAATCTGTTGTTGTACCTGGCCTGGCCTCTACGTGACTCCAAACCCACAGCATTGTGATGGACTTTTAACAGCTCTTTGGAATAACCTAACCAAACATTTTGCTATATAGGGATGGGCAATCAATTCTGGCCTTGCCTGTGAGAAATGAAATTGAAAAATTGTTCTGTGATTATCAGCATTTATTATGTTGATGTAATTGGCCATTCAAATCACGTTAACATCATAAGAAGATAGGACTTAAGATAAGAAGACCATGAGTGATCTGATTGTCGTCTCAACTCCACTTTCCTGTCTTCCCCCCATGACCCGTGACTCCCTTGTCCATCAAAAATCTGTCTAAATCAGCCTTGAATAAATTCAATGATCGAGCCTCCACTGCAACTTCAACAGATCAGCAACCCTCCTGAGAGAAAACATTCCCCTCATCCTCCTCTGAAAAGGAGACCCCTTATTTTTAAACTGTGTCCCCTGGTTCTAGTCTTTCCCACAAGGGGAAACGTCCTGCTCGTATCCACCTTGACAAGTTCACTCAGGCTCCTTTATGTTTCAATAAGATCGTCTCACTTTTCTAAATTCCAATGGGTAAAGAGAGGTCCAAAATGTTTAATTTTTCTTCGTAAGATAACCCCTTCATCAAAGGAATGTGTTGATTAACCTTTTCTGAACTGCTCCTAATGCAGTTATATACTTTTTCAAATAAGACCAAAATTGTCCACAATACTCCAGATGTGGTCTCACAAAGCAACATATACAGCAACAGCAGCAGACTCATGGGAACACCACCACTTAGAAATTCCCCTCCAAGCCACTCACCATCCTTTCTTCTAAATATATCGCCGTTCTTTCACTGTCACTGGGTCAAAATCCTGGAATTCCCTTTCGAACAGCACTGTGGTTGTACCTACACCTCAGAGACTGCAGTGGTTCAAGAAGGCAGCTTATCACAACCTTCTCAAAGGCAAATATGGGCAACAAATGCTGACCTAGCCAGCGATGCCCACAGCACAAGAATGAATTGTAAATAAATTATATTCCCCTTGCAACTAACACCAATATTCTATTTGGCTTCTGACTCACTTGCTGAACCTGCTAACTAAATTTTTGTAATTCATATACCAGAACATCCTGATCCCTTGTACCACCGAGTTCTCTATCACTCATCATTTAAATAGTATAATGCTTTCTTATTATTCTTGCCAAAGTGACACTCCACATCATACACCATCTGCCAATCTTTTGCCCATAAGTTGCAGATCCCCAACCTAAAGAGGATCTATGTATCCCTATTCACTGTCTCCTCTTAGCTAGCCGATCCTTTATTCATGTTACTGTTATACCCCTATGGGCTTATGTTTTGTGTATTAACCCTTGATCTCACACCCTAACAAATGGATATCCAAGTACACCACATCCACCGGTTTCCCGTTGTCCACCTTACATGTTACTTCCTCAAAGAACTCTAATAGTTTTGAAATATCCAACGCTATCCCCTTTAATAATGGATTCTAGTAGTTTACCTATGACAGATGCTAGGTTAAATAGCTGATAGTTTCCTGCTTTCTGTATGCTTCTTTTCTTTAATAAATGTGTTACTCTGCTAATTTCCAATCTGCTGGGAGCCTTCCAGGATCTGAAGTGTTTTGGAAGACTATAAGCAATGTCTGTACAATCTCTGCAGTCAGGCCCTTTAATACCCGACACCCGAGGATGCACTATGTTTGGCCCTGGGGACTTCTCGGTCTTTAGCTCGAATAGTTTTCGCATTTTCTTTTCCCTGGTTATGTTGACTGTTCTATGTTCTTCCCTCCTTTCCATCTCTTGATTTTTCAATACCTTTGGGAGCTTTTCTAAGTCTTTTGCAGGAAGTCAGACACAAAATACCTGTTCAACACTTCCATTATTTCCTTGTTTTCCTCTATTAATTCCCTAGACCCACTCTCTCAATGACCAATACTATTTTTGTTCCTATTGTCCATTTGAATACTTATGGAAACTCAGATTACTGTTTTTATACTGCTTTTCTAGCTAGCTTTCTCTCATACTCAAAAAACACTTTTTTTTAGTTAGTCTTTACTGGTTCTTTACTCAGAGTAAGGATGTGGAATGCCCTGCCTGCAACAGTAGTGGACTCGTCAACACTAAACGCATTCAAATGGTCATTGGATAGGCATATGGGCGATAAGGGAACAGTGTAGATGGGCTTTAGAGGGGTTTCACAGGTCGGCGCAACATCGAGGGCCGAAGGGCCTGTACTGCGCTGTAATGTTCTATGTTCTATGGTTCTTCAAATATGTCCAATCTGACCTACCAATACTCTTCGCAGATTTATATAATGTTTCTACTTATTTGATACTATCCTTAACTTCCTTATTTAACCACGGAGATGCATTTTTTTGGGGATAATCTTTCTTTCTGCGATAAAACTTGGTTATAAATATGAGTTATTAAATATCTTCTTAAAGTCTGCAAAACTATTAACCAAACTTTTAATCTAGTTTCCCAATTCACTTTAGCCAACTCTGCCTTCATAGATTTTAATTACTTTATTTAAATTAAAGAAGAGCCACACCTTCAAACTGAATGTGAAATTCTGTCATTTTATGATTGCTGTTGGCAAGAGGCTTTTTTACTGTGAGGTTATTGATTAACCCTGTCTCATTGCACATTACCAGACCTCAAACAGCCTGACCCCTGGTTGGCACGAGAATGTATTGCTGTAAAAAATTGTACAAAATACACTTTATGATACAATTTTCCAGGCTACCTTTATCAATCTGATTCACTCACTGTACTTGTAGATTGAATCACCCATAATTCTTGCAATGCCTTTCCTACATACCTTCATAAAGACTTCTCCCTTTATGCTCTGTAACTACTGTTGTGATAAGATTAATAAATGTCTAAAAAAAATTGAATAAACAATTAAGTAATTAATTAAAGCTCATACATATGGCAGGACAGGTGATGTGTCAAGGCTGCAGCTTGTGGAGCTTGTGGTAAGGGGCAGCAGGGTAGCATGGTGGTTAGCATAAATGCTTCACAGCTCCAGGGTCCCAGGTTCGATTCCCGGCTGGGTCACTGTCTGTGTGGAGTCTGCATGTCCTCCCCCTGTGTGCGTGGGTTTCCTCCGGGTGCTCCGGTTTCCTCCCACAGTCCAAAAATGTGCGGGTTAGGTGGATTGGCCATGATAAATTGCCCGTAGTGTCCTAATAAAAGTAAGGTTAAGGGGGGGGGGGGTTGTTGGGTTACGGGTATAGGGTGAATACGTGGGTTTGAGTAGGGTGATCATGGCTCGGCACAACATTGAGGGCCGAAGGGCCTGTTCTGTGCTGTACTGTTCTATGTTCTATGTGGAAGCTCATGGATACCAGTGTGATCCAGGGCAAGCATGTCCGCAGTACGTGTCTGTGGCTTGAGGAGATTTGGCTCAGGGTCATTGAGCTGGGGGCTGAGCTGCAGACTCTGTGACACCTCAGGGAGGGAGATAGTTGCCTATACGTTTTGTTTTAGGAGGCGGTCACAGCCCTTAAGATAGAATCTTCTGGTTTGGAAAGTGGTCAGAGACAGGAGGGAGTCACTTCAGCTGAGGCAGGTCAGGGGAGCCAGAGGGCAGGAGTCTGAAATTGACCAACAGGTTTGATGTTCTTTCAGCTTGTTTGGATAAGAGTGGGGGCTGCAGGGTGGACGAACTGACTGGCCATGCCACTGTGGTACAAGATGACATTCAAGTGGGAGGGGCACATAAGAATGTAGTGACAGTGGGTGAAAGTATATTGAGGGGGATTGACACTGTTCTCTGTAGCAAGGAGCAAGAGTCCAGGTGACTGTGTTCCTGCTGCCCGCCTGCTGCCAGGGTTTGGGACATCTGCGCCAGGCTGGAGAGGATCCTGCAGTGGGAGTGGGAATATCCTATTTTCATCAAAACAAATTACTGCAGATGCTGGAATCTGAAACCAAAAGAGAAAATGCTGGAAAATCTCAGCAGGTCTGGCAGCATCCACAGGGAGAGAAAACAGCTAATGTTTTGAGTCCAGATGACCCTTTGTCAAAGACATAGAAAATGGGAGATATTTATACTGTGGGGTGAGCGAATGAAAGATGAGTCATAGCCACAGAAACCAAAGGGAAAGAGTGCTAATGGCAGTCTCAGAGAGAATAAAAGGTGTGAAAGGCCAAACAGCAGAGAAACTAAAATCAGAGGGTAAACTGGGACAGATGTAGGGGAAGGGGGAAGCAAAGGTGAGAAAAGGTAAGGAGAGGGGGGGATAAGATTGGGGGGATATATATAAAAAGAAAGACAAGAAAGATATAGAATGTAAAAGACAGTTAAAATGAAATGGAATGAAAAGAAAGGGGTCGATGTGGGGTAGAGCTAATCATATGAATTTGGTGAATTCGATGTTGAGGTCGGAAGGCCGAACCGGAAGATGAGATGCTGTTCCTCCAGTTTGCCTTGAGCTTCACTGGGACATTGCAGCAGGGCAAGCACAAACATGTGGGCATAGGAGGAGGGTCTTTTGTTAAAATGGCAAGCAACTGGAAGGTCAGGGTCCTGAATGCGCACAGACCGAAAATGGTCAGAAAAGCGATCACCCAATCTGCATTTGGTCTTTCTGATATGGAGGAGACCACATTGGGAGCATCTAATCCAATAGATCAAATTGAAAGAGGTGCAAGTGAAATGCTGCTTAATCTGGAATGAGTGTTTTGGTTCTGGGATGTTAAGCATGGAAGAGGTAAAGGGGCAGGTGTTACCCCCTTCTGCGATTGCAAGGAAAGGTACATGGGTGATGGGAGAGGTGTTGGGTATGGTAGAGGAGTGGACTAGATTATCTCGGAAGGAACGGTCTCTGCGGAATGCTGACAGAGGGAGTGAAGGGAAGATGTGGTTGGTCGTGGCATCATACTGGAGTTGGTGAAAATGGCGGAGGATTATGCTTTGCATACGGAGGCTGGTGGGCTGAAATGTGAGAATGAGGGGGACTCTATCCTTGTTCTGGAAGGGAGAGGAGGGGTGATGGTAGCGGTGGGGGGGGGGGGGGGGAGATGGACCGCATGCTGTTGAGCGCTCTGTCAACAACAGTAGGTGGGAAATTACAGTTGAGGAAGAAAGTACACATTTTCAAAGCACCACTTTGGAAAGTGGCATCATCGGAACAAATGCAACGGAGACAAAGAAGCTGAGAGAAAGGGATGGAGTCCTTACAGGGTATAGAGTGTGAAGAGCTGTAGCCCAGATAGCTGTGGGAGTGAGTGGGCTTGTAATGTATATCAGTAGATAGTCTATTGCCAGAAATGGAGACAACAAGGTTTGTTTTTAAATATTTTTATTCTCCTTTTTCACATTTTCCCCCAAAGTGCACCCACCAACAATAAACAATAAGTAGTAACGAATATAATGTCAATCCCCATATCAATAATAACAATCCCATCCTCCCACCAACCCCCAAACAACCGCCCACATAACATAACATAAACAAATAACAAAACATAATCTGGAATCGCCTGTAGTCACCATACAGTCCTGCTTACCCCAACCCTCCCAACCCCCCCCCCCCACACTAATGTTCGATGTTATCCAATTCTTGAAAGTGCACAATGAATAATGCCCATGAATTGTAGAACCTCTCCATCCTTCCCCTCAATTCAAACATAACCTTCTCAAGAGTCAAGTATTCCAACAGGTCCCTCCGCCATGTAAGGGCACAGGGTGGAAAGGCTCCATCCCATCAGGATCTGCCTTCGGGCGATCAACAAGGCAAAGGCTACAACATCTGCCTCCGCACCCGTTTCCAACCCCAGCTGGTCCGACACCCCGAATATGGCCTCCAAAAGGCCCGGGTCCAGTTTCACGTGTACCACTTTAGAGATGACCCAAAAAACCTCCTTCCAATAATCCTCCAGCTTTGGACAGGGCCAAAACATATGAACATGATTTGCGGGGGCCCCGCAGCAATGTTCACACACACCTTCTACCCCCTCCTTAAAGAGCCAGCTCATCCTCACCACTGTGGGGTGTGCTCTATATACCAGCTTCAGCTGTATCAGCCCCAACCTCGCGCATTCTCCGGAGCACCTCACATCAGAACCCTTCCTCCATACCCTCTCCCAACTCTTCCTTGCACTTTGCTTTGATCCCTTCCAGTGGTGCCTTCTCCTCTTCCAAAATCACCCCGCAAATCACCGACACTACCCCCTTCTCCAGGTCCCCTGTCGTCAGCACCTCTTCCAGCAATGTGGAGGCTGGCTCCACTGGGAAGCTCTCTATCTCCATCCTGGAAAAATCTCGAACCTGTATGTATCTCAACATTTCCCTCTGCTCCAGCCCACACTTTGCTCCCAGCTCCTTCAATCTTGCAAACCAACCCCCAAGAAACAAATCTTTTAGTATCTTAATCCCTTTCTCCTCCCATTTCCGAAAATTTCTGTCCCACTTGCTGGCTCAAATCTGTGGTTCCCCCGAATTGGCGTTTCCCTTGACCCTGCCCCCAACCCGAAGTGTTGGCAAAACTGCCTCCAAATTCTCAATGAAGCTATTATTACTGGACTCCCTGAGTATTTCCCCAGGGCCATAGGGAGCGGGGCTGTTGCCGGTGCCCTCAATCCTGACCCCCTACATAAACTCTCCTCCATTCTGACCCACTGCGAATCGACCTCTCTGACCCAGCTCCGCACCGTCTCCACATTTGCCGCCCGGTAATAATACATCAGGTTCGGAAGACCCAAACTCCCTGCCTGCCTTCCTCTCTGTAGCAGCACCTTTTTAACTCTGGCCACCTTCTCTCCCCATATGAACAAGGTAATGATTCCTTCAATCTCTCTAAAAAATACTTCTGGCAGAAAAGTCGGCAGGCATTGGAAAATAAACAGAAATCGTGGCAATAAGTTCATTTTAACCACCTGTACCCGACTCACCAGTGACAGAGGGAGACCATCCCACCTAGCTAGATCAACTTTCACTCTCCCCACCAAACTAGAAATGTTGTACCTACGGAGCACCCCCCCCCCCCCCTTCCCTCCCCCACTCACGAGCAACCTGCACCCCCAGGAATCTAAAGTAAGTCCGTGGCCTACGGAATGGCAGCCCCACCATCCTGCTGCCAGCCCCGGCTGAGACACCACAAAATACTCACTCTTGTCTAGATTTAAGTTGTACCCCAAAAAAGACCCAAACACCTGAAGCAGCTCCAATATTCCCCCTATTGACACACCTGGCTCTGACACCTATAACAACAAGTCATCGGCATATAAGGACACTCTATGCTCTATTCCCCCACCTCCCGCACTATCCCTTTCCATACCTCCGAACTTCTTAACGCGATGGCCAACGGCTCAATTGCGAGTGCAAACAATAGAGGGGACATAGGACATCCCTGGCAAGTCCTCCGGTAGAGAGAAAAGTATCTCGAGCTGATGTTATTTGTGTTGACACTTGCCCTCGGCCCCTTATATAATAGCTTTACCCCATCCACAAATATTGGGTCAATCCCAAACCACTCCGGAACTGCCATCAAGTACCCCCATTCTACCCGGTCAAACACTTTTTTGGCGTCCAATGCCACAACCACATGTTTGCTTCCACTCCGCCAGTGCCATAACCATGTTCAATACCCTTCTAACATTCGAAAAGAGCTGCCTCCCTCTCACGAACCCCGCCTGATCTTCAGAAGATACTCCTCCAGCCTACCTGCCAGTACATTCGGCAATACGACACAAGGTTAAGGAAGAGAAGGGAAGTGTCTGAGATGGATCAGGTGAAAGTGATGGAGGGGTAGAACCTGGAAGTGAAGTTGATGAATTTTTCAGGTCCGGACGAGAGCATGAAGGGGCACCATATTAGTCATCGATGTACCGGTAAAGGAGTTGTTGGAGAGACCTGGGTAGGCCTGGAACAAGGAATGTTTCACATACCACCTGAAAAGGCAAGCGTAGCTAGGACCCATGCAGGTACCCATTGCTACACCTTTGATTTGGAGAAAGTGGGATGAGTTAAAGAATAAGTTGTTGAGAGCTAGAATGAGTTCAGCCAGGCGGAGGAAAATTGTACAGGCATCTTTTCGAGAAAGAAGCGAAGAGATCTCAGACCATCCTGGTGTGGGATAGATGTGTAGAGAGATTGCACATCCATGATAAATAGGAGGCGGTTAGGGCCTGCGAACTGGAAGCTGTCACTATGATGCAGGGCATCAGAGGAATCCAGGATGTAAGTGGGGAGGGAATGGACCAGATGAGTGAGGATGGAGTCAAGATAAGAGGAAATAAGTTCGGTGGGGCAGGAGCATGCTGACACAATGGATCTGCTGGGACAGTCCTTTTTGTGGATTTTGGGAAGTAGGTAAAAGTGGGCTGTCCAGGGTTGGGAAACTATGAGGTTGGAATCTGCAGGGGGAAGGCATCCAGAGGAAATGAAGTTGTGAACGGTGTTGGAGATAATGGTTGATGTTCAGTGGTCTGGTCATGGTGCAGGGGGAGGTAGGAGGAAGTATCTGAGAGTTGGCGCTCAGCCTCTGCGAGGTAGAGTGCGCCAGATGACAACGCACCCCCTTTGGCAGCAGGTTTGATGACAAAGTTGGGGTTGGACTTGACGGAGTGAAGAGCAGAAAGTTTGGAAGGAGAGAGGTTGGAATGGGTGAGGGGGGCAGAAAAATTAAGACGGCCAATGTCCCATCGACAGTTCTCAATGAAAAGATCAAGGGCAGGTAATTGTCCCGGCGGGGTAAGAAAGAAGAATTCTAGGATGGGGATAAAGCGACCGTGGTTACAAGGAAGTTAGGGATAGTATTAATTTGAAAGAAAAAAAACTTAGAATTTGGCAAAGATGAATGGTAAACCATTGGGAAAGTTTGAAAAACCAACAAATGATGACTAAAAAAAGGGAGAAGATAAACTATGAGGGTAAACTAGCAAGCTATATAAAATGGGCAGTAAGAGTTTATTTAAATACATAAAAGGGAAGAGATAGACCAAAGGCACCATAAGCCCCTTGGATAATGAGACTGGGGAAATAATAATGGGGAACTAGGAAGTAGCTGAGGAGTTAAATAAACACTTTGCATCAGTCTTCAGGTGGAAGTCACTAATAATGTTCCAAAAAACACTAAATAGTCAAGGGCCAATAGGGTGGAGGAAATGAATAGTATAATTATCACTAGAGAAAAGGTACTGGGGAAACTAATGGGGCTAAAGGCCGATATATCCCCTGGGCCTGATGGTTTGCATCCCCGGATCTTAAAGGAAGTCTCCACAGAGATGGTGGATGCACTGGTAGTAATCTTCCAAGAATCCAAGAATCATAGATCATAATAGTCAGAGTCAGATTGGTTTCATGAAGGGAACATCATGCCTGACAAATTTATTGGAATTTTTAGAAGTAGTAATGAGCAGGATAGATGTAATATGCTTGGGTTTCCACAAAGCATTCAATAAGGTACCGCACTAAAGACTATTTAGTAAGATGGGGGCCCATTATGTTGGGCATAGTATATTAGTGTGGATGGAGAGTTGGCTAGCTTGTAGAAGCCAGAATTGGAATAAGAGGGTCGATTTCAGGATGGCAACCTGTAACTAGTGGTGTGCCTCAGGGATCGGTGCTGGGGCCACAATTATTTACAAGATATATTAATGACATGGACGAGAGAAATGAATGTACTATCGCCAAGTTTTGGGCTGATACATAAATAGGTGGGAAAGCACGTAGTGCGGATAGTACAAAGGACAGAATTTTCCATTCTCTGCGCAGAGTGCTGGCTGAGACAGGAAAAACAGCAGGTAGGTTGCAGGCTGCACAGCTGGCATTTCTCTCCAGATAATCCCTGTGCAGAATAAGTCTGGATATGTGGTCCATGCAGTCACGCTGGTGGGGCAGGGCTGTAAAAATCTGGAATCTGAGAACACCAGGAAACACCTCCTCCACGCATATGGGGAGACCGCCCCTCACGGACATGAGGGACTCCACCCCCTCAGGCATCGGGAAACGTACCCCCCACCCATCACACAGGGGAAACCTCCCCACCCTACCCCTCCCGACAGACATGACGAATCACCATCACCCTTATGGATATGAGGAAACACCCCCCCCCCCCCCCCCAAACAGGCATGCGGACTTCACTCCACATGGACAAGGAGAACACCCGTTCAACTGATAAGACAAACCACCCCAAAGGAACTCCCCACTTGCCACCAGCACTTTCCCTTGGTGGGGGGGGGGGGTGATACAGAAGGAAAGCACAATAATTCTATTGAAATGTATTCAAATGAGGTTCCTGATCTTCCTGGGCAAGAATCTCATTATGTCACTGCCTGGGGGGCGGGGAGAATTGGAAAATAGGATCTCCTAGAAGAGAATTGCATAGAATCCTGACAATGCAAAGGAGGCCATTCAGCCCATTGAGTCTGTACCGACCCTCCGAAAGAGCACCCAACCTAGGCATACTCCCCCATCCTATTCCCTAACCCCACATAACCTTTTGGACACTAATGGGCAATTTAGCATAGCCAGTACACCTAACCTGCACTTCTTTGGACTGTGGGAGGAAACCAAAGTACCCGGTGGAAACTCGCACAGACATGGGGAGAATGTTCAAACTCCACACCGACAATCATCCATGGTCAGAATTAAACCTGGTGCTGTGAGGCAACAGTGCTAACCACCGACGAGATTCTTATTTTCTGAGACTCGCGATATTTTGCGCCCATGTCGTCTTTTGCCCTTAGGTGAACAAAACTGCTGCAAAAGTATCTGTAGACAGATATAAACAGGTTAAGTGAGTGGGCAAAAACTTGGCAGATGGAATTTAGGTTGAGATCTTCTGGTTCTTCATGCTGGCTCTGTTCCAGAGACCATGCACCCTGCCATGGATCTTCCAATGGTGTGATGTGGATTCAGTGGGAAATCCCATTCCTAGAGGCAGGATCAGAGGATCCAGCCAAAGGTGGGCCGCCTCTTGCTGCCGAGAGACATGGCGTGGCGGTAGGCCAGAAAATCCCAACCATTCTGTCGGAAAATGTGAAGTTATGCACTAGGAAGAACAAAGAAGCTGAATATTATTTAATTGGAGAAAGATTGCAGAAACCTGCAGCACAAAGGGATTTGGGGTTCTTCGTGCATAAATCACAAAAAGCTAGCATGGACGTTAAGCAAGTATTGGGAGGTAAATGGAATGTTGGCATTTATTTTAAAGGGAATTGAGTATAAAAATAAGGAACTGTTGCTAAAACTGTACAAGGCATTATTTCGATCACACCTGGAATACTGTGAACAGTTTTGTTGCCTATATCTAAGGGATTGGATGCAGTCTAGAAAAGGTTCACTACTTCGATCCCAGGTGTGAAGAGATTTTCTTGTAAGGAGACGTTGAGTAGGTTGGGCCTGTACTCAAAGGAGTTTGGACGAATAGGAGACATATTGGATTCTTAGGGGTCTTGACAGGATAGATGCTGAGAGGTTGTTTCCCCTTGTTCAGGGCTGAGATAGACAGATGTTTAGTCAGGAGGATAATCAAGGGTTATGGAGATAAAACAGGAAAGTGGAGTTGAAGTTTATCATATCAGGTCAGTCCTGATCTCATTGAATGGCGAAGCAGACTTGATGGGCTGGATAGTCTACTTCGGCTCCGAGATCTTATGATCTTTGTTATAAACTGACAGGCGGCTCAGGGATCTGCAACCTCACAAACTCGATGGCTTCACCTGACTGTGATCTACCGAGATGAGGGGGCAGAGCTACCCCCTTAAACTAGGAGCCTCTGGGACATAAATACCCCGACCCAAGTGTGGGCCGAGTTCGGGAGACCCTTCAGGGAATAGAAGGTGTAAATATATAAGAAAAATAAATCTATGTTTTTCTACAGTCGTCGCTTCCGAGTGGTTACTTGCCTGAGACCTAACAGTGTTATAGCCAATAAAATAACAATCTAATAACATAAAATTTGATGCCACTAGCCACTGTCTGAAAAACAACTTTGTGGTGCCAAATCAATCTGCTGAAAACAACAATATTGTCCATATAGTTGTTTTAGGAAGAAACAGGATTGATTTTCTGACAATTTTCTGGTCACCAGAGCTTTATCCGCTAATTCAATTATCTGGAAACTTTGGGTGTGTTGCCTGCATTTGCTGATTGAGCTCAGTTACAGGACATGATTCCTGGTAACAACACATACTTAGAAAATCCGTCTTATGAAATGACCTCCGTGACACTGTCACAAGGATAGTCTCCTCACCATGAACGGAAATGATGCTTTCTGCAATTGCTTAATATTCTTCAGATAAACAAATATTATGGGAAACTTGAGGTCCATCCATTTGACTGGCAGATGTGAACTCATGTTGTCAACACAAGAGATTGTTTGCCCTAATATAAATTTATTCCTTCAACTACTGGTTCATATTGTCCACTCAGCTCAAACCTGGTAGGATATGTGGATTTTTGTCATTTATTAATGCAATTTGCATTCCAAGTCTTTATAATATGGATACTACACATGGAGGTCTGTGCTCTTGATATATAACCAAAGATAGAAAATTAGCTGCGATAAGTGACCCAAGGACTAGCAGGGCACTGCATAACTTCAAAAGTGATGGAAGAATGTGACACTCTTGGTGCAATAACATATACTGTGCGTGTCATAAATCTGAAATAAATATAGAAAATGGTTGAAATACTCAGCAGGCCTGACACATCTGTCGAGGGAGAAACAGTTAACTTTTCAGTTTAATGACCTGTCATCAGAACGTTTCAATTTGGTGTTGAGTCACTTAGATAATGCTTGCTAATATCCTTGCTGTTGTTTACAGTTTGCTTTCTAGGGCACCTTGATCTTTAAGATAATTGCACTAGTATTCCCTGTGTTTAAATTGTATAAACAGCGACAAGTCACTCAGAAGCTAATTGATGTTATTACTGGAGCTTGCTCGAAGGTGACAGCTCTTTGAGCAAAAGTGAAGTTATCTTAAAGTGTGAAATGATTAATTTCCTTTCTGTTTTTCACACCAGGCTGAAGACTTTACTAAGTATTTACAGCACAGAAACAGGCCATACAACCCAATGCTAATACTCCACAAGAGCCTCCTCCCACTCTTTTTCAACTAACCTCCATCAACATATCATTCTATTGCTTTCTTCTTTGTGTAATTACCAGTTTTCTCTTAAATGCACCTGCTCTCTTTGCTTCCACTGCTGCTTGTTTCACATTACAACCACACTCTGATTTACTAATACCTATCTCATTTTTCATAAAATCATAGAAAATTAACAACACAAACGGAGGTCATTTGGCCCATCGTGTTCATGCTGGTTGATGAACAGTCTAATCCAATCTACCCAGTCTAATCCTATTTTCTTGCTCTAGTCTGTAGCCTTGTTGAATACAGCCCCTCATAAGACCATAAGATGTAGGAGCAGAAGTAAACCATTCAGCCCATCACGTCTGCTTCACTATTCAATGAGATCACGCCTGATTTGATATATTCCTCAACCCCACTTTCCCGTTTTAACCCCATAACCCTTGATTCCCTTACAGATGAAAAATCTGTCTATTTTAGCCTTGGACTAATTTAATAACCCAGGTTCTACAGCTCTCTGCGATGATGAATTTCACAGGTTCACTACCCTCTGAGAGAAAGAATACCTCCTCATCTCTGTCCTCATGAGCGACTGCTTACTGTGAGATTCTGTCTTCTGGCCGTAGACTCTCCCACAAGAGGGAAAATTCTTTCAGCATCCACCCTGTCAAGCCCCTGAGAATCCTATATGTCTCAATAAAGTTGCCGAACCCAAACCCTAACCCTAATCTAAATCCAACGAGTAGCCCAAACTACTCAACCACTCCTCATAAGAAAATCCCTCCATCCCTGGGATCAACCTAGTGAATCTTCTCTGGACTGCCCCAATGCCAGTATTTCTTTCTGGAGATAAGGGGACCGGAACTGTTCCCAGTAATTCAAGTGTGGCCTAACTAGTGCCTTATATAGGTTTGGCAAGACTTCCCTATTTTTACACTCCATTCTCTTTGAAATACAAGCCAACATTCCATTCGCCTTCCCTATTACCAGCTGAACTTGCATGTTAGCTTTTTGTGATTTATGCACGAGAACCCCCAAATCCCTCTGTGCTGTGGTTTTCTGTAGTCTGTCTCCATTTAAATAATATGCAGTTCCTTTATTCTTTCTACCAAAGTGCAGAACTTAAAACTTTCTTACATTATATTCCATCTGCCAAGTTTTTGCCTACTTACCTAACCTGTCTGTATCCCTCTGTCGACTCTTTGTGCCATCCTCACCTATTTTTGTATCATTCACAAATTTGGCAAAGTGCATTTACCTCCCTCGTCAAAGTCATTAATATATATTGTAAATAATTGTGGCCCCAGCACTGATCCCTGTAGCACTCCTCTAGTTACAGATTGCCATCTTGAAAATTACCCACTTATCCCAACTCTCTGTCTTCATAGAATCACTACAGTGTAGAGGAGACCTTTCGGACCATGGAGTCTGCACCAACCCTTCAAAAGAGCACCCCACTTAGGCCCACTCACCTATCCTATCCCCTTACATTACCTAGCCCTTGGGCACTTAGGGACAATTTAACATGGCCAATCAATCTTCCTTGGACTGTGGGAGGAAACCTGAGCATCCAGAGGTAACCCTCGCAGACACGGGGAGAACATGTAAACTCCACACAGGCAGTCACCCAAGGTCAGAATTGAACCCAGGTTCCTGCTGCTGCTGTGAGGCAGCGGTCCAACTACTGTCTGCCCTATCCTCCATCCATGTTAATATACTACCCCCAACACTATGGGCTCTTATGAACATACATAGAAAATAGAAGCAGGAGGAGGCTTTCGGCCCTTTGAGCTGTAAATTCTATGGTTCTATGAAATGTGAGGTAATGCATTTTGGTAGGTCTAACATAGAGGGGAAATATACCGTAAATGGCAAAACTCTTAGGAAAATAGAAAGTCAGAGAGATTTCGGTGTGCAGGTCCACAGATCTTTGATAGTGGCAACACAAGTGGACAAGGTAGTCAAGAAAGCATACGGAATGCTTGCCTTCATTGGACTGGGCACGAGTATAAGAACTGGCAAGTCATGCTGCAGTTGTCTAGAACCTTGGTACGGCTTGGATTATTGCGCACAATTCTGATTGCCACATTACCAGAAGGATGTGGAGGCCTTGTAGAGGGTGCAGAGGAGGTTTACCAGGATATTACCTGGTCTGGAGGGTGTTAGCTATGTGGAGAGGCTGAATAGACTCGGACTGTTTTCATCAGAAAGACGGAGGTTGGGGGGTGACCTGATAGAGGTCTACAAGATTATGAGGGGCATGGATAGAGTGGATGAGCAGGCATTCTTTCCCAAGGTGAAGGGGTCAGTCAACAGGGAGCATATGTTTATAGTCCGTGGGGCAAAGCTTAGAGCAGATGAGCAAGGCAGGTTTTTTTACACAGAGGGTGCTGAGTACCTGGCACGCGTTGCCAGTGGAGATTGTGGAAGCAGTTCAAATGGCGTTCAAAAGGCATGTTGAGAAATACATGCGTAGGATGGGTATAGAGGGATACGGCACTAGGAAGTGCTAAGGGTTTTGGCCAAGGGTTGCAGCATGACCGGTACAGGGTTGTAGGGCCAAAGGGCCTGTTCCTGTGATGTATTGTTCTTTATTTTATAGTAATCTGCTATGTGAGACCTTGTCAAAAGCCCTCTGAAAGTCTAAATAAACCACATCCACCGGTCCTCCCTGGTCAACTCTACTATTTGCACCTTCAAAGAATTCTAGTCTTGTCTTTTTAAGTAGTCTTTTGTATAGCACCTTAACAAACGTTTTTTGTAAATCCAAGTATATGGGGCGGGATTCTCTAATAATGGCGCTATGTCCCCACGCCAGCATGAAAACCAGCGGCAACCACTCCAGCGTCAACGGTCCCCGAAAGTGAGGAATTCTCACCTTCCTAGGGGTCTAAGTTGGCACCGGAGTGGTCCCCGCAGCTCCAGCCAGCACGGAACGGCCTGCGTGAGTGCACGCTTGCGTGATTCCGTGCATGCGCGGCGTTCCCTTCTTCGTGCCGGCCCCTGGGCAATACGGCGGAGCCCTACAGTGGCCGGCATGGAGTAAAGTAGGTCCCCACGGAACCAGCCTGACCGCCGATTGGTTGGCCCTGATTGCAGGCCTGGGCACTGTGCCCCCCCCCCCCCCCCCCCTCCCGGGGTCAGATCCCCCGCGCACTCACCTTCCAGGTCCCGCCGTGTGGGAGCTGAGTAATCCATGCCGGCGGGACTCGGCCAAACTCGTCGGCCATGCGGCCTACCGGGGCCTGAAATGATCGCCGGGAGGGGTGCCGAAGTCAATGGCCCCCGATTGGCGTGGAGGCAATCCTGCGGGCGCCCGAAAAACGGCGCCGGAAAATGAGGAAGTCGGCGTCGGGGCGGCGCCCTAGGATTCTCCGAACATTATATCCACTGGTGTCCCTTCATCCATTCTGCTCGTTACCACCTCTAAGAGTTATAATAAATTTGTCAGGCATGATTTCCCCTTCATGAAGCCAAACTGACTCTGCTTGATTATATTGTGAATTCTAAATGCTCTGCTATTACATCCTTTATAATTGATTCTAACATTATACCAATGACAGAAGTTAAGCTAACTGACAAATAGCTACTTGCTTTTCTGTCTCCCTCGTATTTTGAATAAAGATGTTACATTGGCAGTTTTCCAACCCTCTGGGACTTTTCCAGAATTTAAGGATTCTTGCAAGATTACTACCAGTGCATCCTCTATCTCTGTAGCTACTTCCTTTAATATCCTGAGATGCAACCCATCACTTCCAGGGTAGTTATCGGTCTTTAGTCATGTTAATTTACCTAGTACCTTTTCTCCAGTGATTGTTACTGTATTTATTTCCTCTCCCTCTTCTGGCTCTTGATTATTTAATATTTTTGGAATGTTATTTGTGTCTTCCACCGTGAAGACTGGTGTATTGTATTTATTTAACTTATTAGCCATTTCCTGGTTCCCCATTAGTATTTACCCAGTCTCATTCTGTAAGGGGCCAATGTTGCCTTTGGTCTCCCTCTTCCTATTTATGTATTTTTAAAAAACACAGCAATTCCTCCCTCTGCCACTTTCCTAATTTGCCACACTTACCTCATCTCAAGTTCCATTCACGGCAGCTAACACTATGTGTAGACATCCAATTACCTTTTAAGTGTGGTGAAAATTTCTGCTTCTAAGACCTTTCAGGCAGCAAGTTTAAGGACACCACCATGCTCTGGATTGAAAATAGCTAATTTATATTACTTCTAATCCTTCTATATACCTTGGCTTTTGATTTTGCTGAGGTAAATCGGTAAAAATAAGGTTAAAAATTGTTCCTATGTACATTATCTAGTTCCCTCTTAAGTTTACATTCCTCAATTAAGCCACACTTCAGTCTCCTCAGTTCCAAGTAAAACTGCAATCTTTTCTCATCGCAAAAGACCTGTCAATATCCTTGCAAATCTGCTCACCTTTGCAATCATACCTTTCCTGTAATGTGGTGACAAAAATTGTATGCACTACTCAAGCTTGGACTTGTTCTGTGCAGTTTTACCATACCAGTTTTAATGGGCGGCACGATGGCACAGTGGTTCGCACCAGAAACCTAGGTTCGATTCCGATGCTGGGTGACTGTGTGGAGTTTGCACATTCTCCCTGTGTCTGCTCCGGTTCCCTTCCACAGTTCAAAGATGTGCAGGTCAGGTGGATGGCCCATGCTAAAGTGCCCTTTAGTGTCCACAGGTTAGATGGGGTTACAGATTATGGGGATAGGGCGGAGGATTGGGACTAGATAGGGTGCTCTTTCAGAGGTCGGTGCTATCTCGATGGTCTGAATGGCCTCCTTCAATCATAAGTCCAAATTTCAGTCCAAAGATGTGCGGGTTAGGTGGATTGACCATGCTAAATTGCCCGTAGTGTCCTAAAAAGTAAGGTTAAGGGGGGGGGGGGGGTTGTTGGGTTACGGGTATCGGGTGGATACGTGGGTTTGAGTAGGGTGATCATGGCTCGGCACAACATCGAGGGCCGAAGGGCCTGTTCTGTGCTGTACTGTTCTATGTTCTATATGATTCAATGATAACCTCCTCGCTCTTATATTCTGCGCCTCAGCTGATAAAGGAAAGCATACTGTGTGTCTTTTCAGCCATATCATTGACCTGTCTTATTACCGTTTAAGGATCTGTGGACATATACTTCAAGGCTCTTTGTTCCTTCACACTGCGCAATATTCTCCTAGCTATTGTGTATTCCTTTTCTTCCTGCACTTGCCAATATGCATTACCTTGGGCAGGAGTCCCCAGGCCGCGGGAAAACTGGCGTGAACCGGCCTGGCATCAACAGCCCCAAAAGTGCGGAATTCTCCGCAGTTCGGGGGCTAGGTGGATGCTTGAGGGGCTGGCTCCGCGCAAGCTGGCGCCGAAGGGCTGCACAATTCCGCACATGTGCCAAAGGGCCGGCGTGATCCCGCTCATGTGCAGAACTGCTGGCATGTTCTAGCGCATGCGCGGGGCCTCTCTTCTCCACGCCAGCCATGGCGGAGCCCTACAGGGGTCAGTGCAGAAGGAAGGGGTGGCCCCATGGCACAGGCCCGCCCTCAGATCGGTGGGCCCCGATCATGGGCCAGGTCACCGTGGTGGCCCCCCCCCCACCAGGGTCGGATTCCCCCCCCCGACCCCCCGGGGACCACACCAGCCGACATACCTGCCAGGTCCCGCCATGTGGGACCATGTCTAATCCACGCCGGCGGGACTGACCAGAAACGGATGGCCGTTCGGCCCATCGGGGCCTGGAGAATTGCTGGGGGAGCGCTGTCAAGGCCCCCCACCAGCATGGCATAAACCCCGCCCCCACTCGAAAAATGGCGCTGAAGAATATGGCAGCCGGCGTTGGGGCAGCCTGGCGGGATACACACCACCCCCCGGGGATTCTCCGACCCAGCGTGGGGTCGGAAATACCTGCTGCTTATCTTCCATTTTTAGCCCATACCAGATCATCTTATTGCAGTCTAATGCTTTCCTCCTCACTGTCAAAAACAGTATTTATTTTTGTATCATCTGGAAACTTCTTTATCATGCCCCCACATTTGGGTCTCAATCATTAAAATAAACAATGAAAAGCAAGAGACTGAGTACTGAGCCCTGTGGAAGCTCACTGATAACACCCTTCCTGCTGCAAAAAACCTTGTCAGCCATTAACATTTGCTTCCTGCCTCTGAACCAATTTTAGATCCAATTTGCTGCTGTCCCTTGGAAATTTAATCTTGTTAGGTCAGGCATAATGTTCCCTTCACAAATCTATGTGACTTTCCTTGATTAATTTAGGTCTGATTAATTTCTAAATGTATGTGTATACTGTCCCTCAGTATTGATTCCAGTAATTTTCCCACAACCAAGGTAAAGCTAACTGGCCTACAGTTACTCAGATTATCCATTTCCCCCTTTTAAAACAACAGTAAAACGTTGTCATCTCTCCAGTCCCCTGGCATTGCACCTAAAGCCAGGGAGGGTTGAAAGGTGATGGTCACTCTTGGGGACCAAGGACTGTGCTCCATTTGTTTTCCCCCTTACACAGCTGAGTATGAACTCCCCTGGTAATTGGGGGTGGGGTTTCTGACCTGGGTACCTGACCTGACCTCCCCTTTGGAGAGAGGAGTAGTACTTTTGTGATTTTGTGCACACTGTAATCAGCCAGTCATTCATTTCTGCCCTATAGTGTGTTCCTGTTGTCTCTCCAGTTCTACCGTCACCTTGTGCAGTTGACTCAACCTCTTTGAAATGCAAATCAGTTATAGAATGTTGCCCATTTCAAGTGCCCTTTTTAAAAACATTTTCTCAATTGATGGGGTTCTGATTTACAACCTGCCTTACAGTAAATCCAGCGTTTATTTCAAGCATTTAGGACCTAAAGTAGCAAATCCACCACCTTATTGTGAGCAACACCATGAAATAGATGGAATTTATGTTGCAGTTGAATGAGGCTCTGGTCAAATCCCATTTGGAATACTGTGGTTCAGTTCTGGACACTACTGCACTTCAGAAGAATATATTGGCCCTGAATTGAATGCAGTTGGGGATCATATGTATAATTCTGGAGCTAAAAGTGTTGTTATTTGGACGGATTTCACAGACTTAGCTAGCATTTCCTTGAGTATAGTAGAGTAGCAGTTGAATTAAGTGAGGTTATGAATGGATTTGATAGGGTTAGATAGCGAGAAACTGTTTCCTCTGTTTGGGAAATCCAGATGAAGAGGACAGAACCTTAAAATTAGAGCTTGGTTTTTCAATGGTGATGACAGAAAACACTTCTTCACACAAATGCTAGTGGAAAACTGTAACTTGGGAACTTGTGGGTGGAAACCAGAGCACATGTAATATGGAAAAGAAATGATATTGTGTAAGGATCCTCCTGTTTAAACCCCGTTTTCCTTGTTTATTCTCTTTATTTTGTCTTGGCTTTTATAATTGTCACACACCAATTTCCTTCCAAGTCCCTGTGTTGAATCATAATCCTAGCAATTCACGCTGTTATATTATATGTGTTGTGTCTTTGTAAGTTCGGTATACAAGCAGTTGCGCGGCTCTTCCCATAGGGGGAGATGAGGAGTTTGTACTGGGCTCCACCTTTGGCTCCGCCCATGGCTCCGGCCATGGGTCCTCCCACTAACCGCAAGTATAAAGATCTACAGTTGTGAGCCGGCTGCCAGTTCATCTCGTCGCAGGCAGGCTCAGTTGTAAAACTATTAAAACCACTGTTCACTTCCAATCACGTGTCTTGTGAATTGATGGTCATATCAATTTAATAGTCTTGGGAAACTTGAAGAAAACGACTATGAAATCAGCCCTCAAACCTGACCGACTAGAACTCGACCCGCAGGCTGCAGAGGCAAAATAAATCTTTCTACACTGGCTCAGATGTTTCAAGGCCTACCTGGCTGAATCAAGCACTACAGAATCTACAAAGGAGCAGAAACACAGTCTACTGCACGCAAGGGTGAGCCACCGTATCTCTACTCAACTTAACAGCACTACCTCATATACGGAGGCCCTAGCCATGCTAGATTGAATGTACGTGAGGCCCATCAATGAGGTCTACGCGTGCCACATTTTTACGACACGCTGCCAGCGCCCCGCGGAGTTGTTGGACGAATTCCTGTGCGATTTAAAAGCCTTAGCTCGGGACTGTAATTATCAAGCTGCATCAGCTGCCCAGCATATCGAACTCGCTGTCTGAGATGTGTACGTGGCAGGGCTCAGGTCAAACTATGTGCGCCAGCGATTGCTTAAAAAAGGGGCTCAGAACTTGGAGGACACTGTAGAATTGGCTACTACCATGGAAGTCTCGTTCCGCAGCCTCACCTCGTTCCCCGCAGACCAAGCGACCCCATCCTGGGCCCCCGACCAGCGACTGCCCCAGGCCTGCGCCGCGCGGCCACCCACCCACTACGCAGCCCCAATGTGCCATTTTTGTGGGCAGCCCCAAAATCCACGGCAGCACTGCCCGGCCCGCAACGCGACCTGCAGCAGCTACGGTCGCAAAGGCCACTATGCCCGGGTCTGCCTGATGAAGAAATCCCCCTCTCCAAACTCTCCTGCAGCCCAGAGCACTCGCTTCCAAAACTCACAGGCCCGCAGGCCCCGAAATGCTGCGGCCTGTACTCCAACTCCGCCCCCACCCGACACGTGCGACTCATGGGGGCTGCCATCTTGGGCGTCATCTTCCTCGCCGCCTGCCACGTGCGATCCACGGGGGCTGCCATCTTGGGATCCATCCTCTTCAAACTCTAATACTCACCTCGAAGACTACAACCTCAGCGGACAGTCATCACGGGGCCACTCCAGCACAGCTGATCGAACCGCTGACTACCTGCAACTCAGCGCGGTCACGCTGGACCAGTCGCGTCCGAAACACCTCCGCAACTCTATGATGACCGTTAAAATCAACGGGTACAGGACACCGCACTTCTTTGACTCCGGGAGCACCGAGAGCTTCGTACACCCAGATCTGGTAAGACCGCTATTCGCTCCCTGTCTTCCCTGCACGGCAAACTATCTCCCTCGCTTCGGGCTAACACTCTGCTCACCTCCAAGGGTGCACCGACGCGACCCTAAGATTCAGGGCGCTAGTTACTCGAACTTCCAGCTATACGTACTCCCCGAACTCTGCGCCCCACTCTTACTGGGACTCGACTTCCAGTGCAACCTCAAAAGCCTCACCCTCAGCTTCGGCGGGCCCCTGCCCCCACTCACTATCTGCAGTCTAGCGATGCTAAAAATCGACCCCCCTCAACTCTTTGCCAATCTCACTTCGGACTGCAAACCCGTAGCCACTCGCAGCAGGCGATACAGCCTGCAGGACAGGGTGTTTATCAGAACCGAGGTCCTTAGGCTTCTACGTGTGGGGATCATAGAGGCCAGTAATAGCCCTTGGAGAGCTCAGGTGGTGGTCGTCAAGACCGGGGAAAAATTCCGAATGGTAGTGGACTATAGCCAGACCATTAATTGGTTCACGCTCCTCGATGCACACCCCTCCCCGGGATTGCAGACATGGTGAATCAGATCACACATTATCGCATCTTCTCCACGGTGGATCTGAAGGCTGCATACCACCAGCTCCCAATCCGCCCGGAGGGCCGCCACTACACGGCGTTCGAGGCTGATGGCCACCTCTTCCACTTCCTCCGGGTTCCCTTTGGCGTCACAAATGGGGTCTCGGTGTTCCAACGAGCAATGGACCGAATGGAAAGTGGAGCTGAGTCCACAAAAGATCAGCCATGATCTAATTGAATGGCGGAGCAGGCTTGAGGGACCAGATGGCCTACTCCTGCTCCTAGTTCTTATGTTCTTATGTTCTTATGAATGGTGGACCAGTACGGGCTGCGGGCCACGTTTCAGTACTTGGACAACGTCACCATCTGCGGCCATGATCAGCAGGACCACGACGATAACCTCCATCGATTTCTCCAGACTGCCCAGAAACTCAACCTCACGTATAACACGGAGAAATGCATATTCCGCACGACCAGGCTAGCCATCCCGGCTATGTCGTGGAAAACGGAGTCCTGGGCCCCGACCCGGACCGTATGGGCCTTACAACTCCCTCTCCCTCATTGTCCCAGGGCCCTCAAAAAGTGCCTGTGATTTTTCTCGTATTATGCCTAGTGGGTCCCTCTGTATGCGGACAAAGCCCGCCCACTATTTAAGGCCACACTCCTTCCTCTATCAGATGAGGCTCGCCAGGCCTTCACCTGCATCAAGGAGGACATCGCCAAAGCGGCCATGCGGGCGGCGGATGAATCCGTCCCTTTTCAGCTAGAGAGCGATGCCTCAGAGGTAGCTCTCGCAGCCACACTAAATCAGGCAGGGGGACCAGTCACCTTTTTCTCCCGAACCCTCTCCGCTTCGGAACTTCGACACTCCTCAGTCGAAAAGGAAGCACAAGCCATCGCGGAAGCTATACGTCACTGGAGGCACTCCCTCGCAGGTAGGAGGTTCACCCTCATCACCGACCAAAGATCGGTAGCCTTCATGTTTGACAACTAACAAAGGGGCAAAATTTAAAACGATAAGATCCTACGGTGGAGGATCGAACTCTCCACCTACAAGTACGATATTATGTACCGACCGGGGAAGCTCAACGAGCCCCCAGATGCCCTGTCCCGCGGCACGTGCGCCAGCGCGCAAGACGACCACCTGAAAGCTATCCACAATGACCTCTGCCACCCGGGGGTCACCCGGCTCGCCCACTACGTCAAAGCCCGAAATCTGCCTTTCTCCACCGAGGAGCCATCACCAGGGATTGCCCAATTTGTGCGGAGTACAAACCGCACTTCTATAGACCAGACAGGGCCCACCTGGTAAAGGCCTCCCGGCCCTTTGAACGCCTGAGCATCAATTTCAAAGGGCCACCCCCCCTCAACCAATCGGAATGTGTACTTCCTAAACGTCATCGACGAGTTCTCCCTCTTCCCCTTTGCTATCCCGTGCCCCAATATGACCTCCCACACAGTCATCAGAGCCCTGCACAGCATCTTCACCCTGTTTTGTTTCTCCAGCTACGTACACAGCGACAGGGGTTCGTCCTTTATGAGCGACGAGCTGCGGCAGTACCTGCTCGACAAGGGCATCGCCTCGAGCAGGACTACCAGCTACAACCTCAGATGGAATGGGCAGGTGGAAAGGGAGAACGCAACGGTCTGGAAGACCGTCCTACTGACCCTCCCGTCCAGGAAGCTCCCGACCTCCCATTGGCAGGAGTTCCTCCCCGAAGCACTCCATGCTATTAGGTCCCTCCTATGTCCAGCCACCAATCAGACCCCTCACGAGCGGCTATTTGTTTTTTCCAGGGGCACTACCACGGGGGTTTCTAACCCACTCGTTGCGAGAGTGCTCCTCCTCATCTCGAACCCCCAATATGCGTTCATCGAATACCCTGACGGCCGTCAGGACACTGTTTCCCCCCGCGACCTGGCGCCTGCAGGATCCAACCCCAACACTACTACCGCCAAGGTACCCCCCACACTACCCCACCCACCCCCCGCGCCCTGCGCCCCCACGCCTACAGGTTCACTGCCCGTGCTCCGCGCCCCCGCGCCTATGGGGTTCCGGCGCTCACCGTCACCAGTCGAACCAGTCGGGTACAAAGCTCGGACCGAATCACCCCCGGAGTCCGCCATCGTACCCTCACCGGCCGCCACCACCCAGCCTCCAGAAGTGGCTGCAACCCCGGCGCTTCGCCGATCCCAGAGGACGACTCGACTGCCGGACCGGCTCAATTTGTAGACCCATCACCCCCGCCTGATTTTTTTTACAGGCGGTGAATGTGGTGAATCATAATCCTGGTAATTCACACTGTGTTATATTATTTGTGTTGTGTCTTTGTAAGCTCGGTATACGAGCAGGTGCACGGCTCTGCCTACAGGGGGAGATGAGGAGTTTGTACTGGGCTCCACCATTGGCTCCGCCCATGGCTCCTCCCACTGACCGGAAGTATAACAATCTGCAGTTGTGAGCATTCTGCCAGTTCATCTCGTTGCAGGCAGGTTCAGTTGTAAGACTATTAAAACCACTGTTCACTTCCAATCACGTGTCTTGTGAATTGATGGTCACATCAGTCCCGACTTACCCTGGCCTATCTCAAAATCTTTTCTTTGTCCTGAAACTTGTGCATACGCACAATCACTGCCCACGGCGGCTCCCCCACTCTCGCTTTCTTCCTCAAGGACCTTTGTAGAATCATATATTCTCTACAGTGCAGAAGGAGGCCATTTGGCCCATCAAATCTGTGCCGACCCTCCGTAGGAGCACCGTACCTGAGCCCAATCTCGTGCCCTATCTCTGTAAGCCCACCCAACCTATGGACACTTAGTGGCAATTTATCATGGGCAATCCACCTAACCTGCACATCTTTGGACTGTGAGAGGAAACCGAAGCACCAGGAGCAAACCGATGCAGAGACAGGGGGCGGAATTCTCCGCTCCCGCGATGAATCAGGAAGGCTGTCGTGAAACTCGGCCGAGTTTCATGACGGCCTCGGAGGCCGCTCTTCGCACCTTATTCACCCCCACCCGAGGGGCTCGCAGCGGCGCTCCATTAATGTTGGCCGCCGGGCCTTGACGCTTACGTCAAGGCGGCGGGCCGAGAATGACGCGACGGCGGCGCCTAAATGACGTCAGCTGCGCATGCACAGGTTGGCCGGCTCCAACCTGCGCATGCGCGGCTGACGTCACGATGGCTGACAGCTCCAACCCGCGCATGCGCGGTTGCCGTCTTCCCCTCCGCTGCCCCGCAAGACGTGGCGGCTTGATCTTGCGGGGTGGCATAGGGGAAAGAGTGCGTCCCTTTGAGACGCCAGCCCGACGATCCTAACCACCCCCCACAAGCCACAAATGAGCATCTGCCGCCCATGTTCATGACGGCAGCGACCAGGTGTGGTTGCCGCCAACGTGAACCGGTCGGGAACGGCAGGCCGCTCGGCGCATCCGGGCCGGAGAATCGCCGGTTGCCGTGAAAAATGGCGAGCGGCGATTCGGCGAGCGGGGGGTGGGAGAATCGCGGGGGGGAGGGGGGGGGGGGGCCAGGGCGGCATGTCGTGAGTGGCCCAGCCCTCCCGCGATTCTCCCACCCGGCGTGGGGAGCGGAGAATCGCGCCCGGGGAGAATGTGAAAATTCCACACAGTCACCCGAGGTGAAAATCGAACCTGGGTCCCTGGCGCTGAGAGGCAGCAGGGCGAACTGATCCACTAACCGGTCCATTAGTAGGACCGGTCCGCCTCTGGAACCATGTCTAGAACTTTCTCCTCTACCAACTTCACCAACATCGTCGTGACCTAGCTCGTGGCACTCACACCTTCAGCTTTCTCTGGCAGGCCCACAATTTCCTTTTGTTTGTGGGGAAAGGAAATGAGCCTAGTTTGGCTGGGTTTTCATTGCTTGAGGTGGGGTAGGAGGGGTGCTTATCTGAGCTAGGTGGATTGGTTGGCTGTTATTTGGAGGGAGAGGGACTGGGATGTTGAGAGTGGTGTTGGCTAGGAAGCTGAGGGGAGGTGGGGAAGGGGCGGGAGGATAGAATGCTGACAAGAGTTTCTTTGTGGCTCTGTATGAGGGTGGGGACTGCGGCCATCTTGGGTGGGCCTCGATTTTGAGGTAGGTGAGTTGCTCACGGGGGCGAGGGTGTGTGGAATATGGCTGATTCCAGTAGCGCGGGGGGCGTCCAGAGGCCAACGCGTCAGGCTGGGAATGTGGATTGTTTGCCTATTTTAAGAGTTTCAGTACAGAAGTAGTCTTCTTTCAGGAGACGCGTTTGTGGGTTTGTGATCAGACGAGGCTGAGGAAGGGATGAGTTGTGGCCGGTGTTCCACTCAAATTTTGATTCAAGGTCGAGAGGGGTGGCAATCTTGATCAATAGGAGGATGGTTTTTACAGCAGTCAGTTTGGCCAACAGGGATAAGGTTGGCAGGACGGAAAGGCAGAAGTTAGTTGACTCAATTGTGGAGTTGGATCGGCAGTATTCCATGGCCCTGATAAAAGAGCTTTTAGTGGAGAGAAAAAGGCTACAAATGGATTTTGAGCTTGAATAGACGGGGAAGGCGAACCAACTTCGCTGCTCGCGAGGGGCATTTTAAGAGCACGGGGTAAGCCAGCTGTCTATTGCTCACTAGGTGAGACGGCAGGCAGGTGCATGGTAGAAAGCTCGTTAAAGATGAGAGAGAGGGCTGGGACAAGTTAATGGAGCTTTTGAGGCTTTCTACCGGGGCTGTCGACCAAATGAAGGTCGATTTTTGGAGGTGGGACGCTCTCCCGTTGTCACTAGCTGGGAGGGTGCAGACGGTGAAGATGATCGTCCTCCCGAGATTCCTGTTTGTATTTCAGTGCCTCCCCACCTTTATTCCGCGGTCCTTTTTTACACTGATCAACAAAGTGATCACTGGCTTTGTCTGGGCGGGCAAGACCCCGCGAGTAAGGAAGGTGATGCTTGAGTGGAGTCGAGGAGAGGGCGGGCTGGAGTTGCCAAACTCCAGTAACTACTACTGGGCGGCAAATACAGCCATGATCAGGAAGTGGGTGATGGGGGAGGGTCAGCATGGGAGCGTTTGGAGGCGGCATCATGCAAGGGCACTAGTTTGGGGGCGTTGGTAATGGCGCCTCTGCCATTCCCACTGGCATGGTACTCCACCAGCCCTGTGGTGGTGGTGGCCCTGAGAGTCTGGGGCCAATGGAGGAGGCATGTGGGAGTAGAGGGAGCATTGGTTTGGACTCCAATCTGTAATAATCACTGGTTTGCCCCAGGAAGGACGGATGGGGGGTTCCGGAGATGGCAGAGAGCAGGGATTGAGAGGATGGGGGATATGTTATTGAGGGGAGCTTTCTGAATTTGAGGGCGCTGGATGAGAAGTTTGGATTGGCAAGAGGAAACAAATTCAGGTACCTGCAGGTACGGGACTTCCTATGTAGATAGTTTTCAACCTTTCCGCTCCTACCACCAAGGGGGATACAGGACAGGGTAGTTTCCAGAGGGTGGGTGGGAGAGGGGAGCGTCTCTGACATTTACAAGGAACTTATGGAGTCAGTGGAGATGCAGACTGAGGAGCTGAAGCGCAAGTGGGAGGAGGAGTTTGGAGGAGAGGTGGAGGATGGTCTATGGGCGGACATGTTGAGTAGAGCCAACCCGTCCACAACATTGTATCAGGCTGAGCCTGATACAATTCAAAGTCATTCACCGGGCTGACATGACAGTGGCCCGGTTGAGCAGATTCTTTGGGGTGGAAGACAGGTGTGCAAAGTGTGTGCGAGAGCCAGCGAACCACGTCCACTTGTTCTGGACATGTCCGAAGCTTAGGGGATTTTGGCAGGGGTTTGCAGATGTCATGTCCACATGGGTGGCACCGAGTCCAGAGGTGTCGGAAGATCCGGGAATCCAGGAAGAGAAAGAGGCAGACATTCTGGCCTTTGCTTCCCTGGTAGCCAGGAGATGGATACTATTAGCTTGGAGGGACTCAAAGGCCCCGAAGTCGGAGACTTGGCTATCGGACATGGCTAGCCTTCTCTGTTTGGAGAAAATCAAGTTCGCCTTGAGAGGGTCAATGTTAGGGTTCGCCCGTAGGTGGGAACCGTTCGTCAACTTCTTTGTGGAAAATTAATCGTCAGCAGAAGGGGGGGAGGTGTTAGTTTAGCTTAGAGTAGGGGGTTAATAAAGGTGGAAACTGTAAGGAATGGCTTTTGCACAACGTTTATAGATTCATGGGCCGGGATTCTCCCCTACCCGGCGGGGCGGGAGGGTCCCGTGTAGCGGAGTCGCCAAAACCGGCGCCAACGGCCTTTGACGCGCGCCCCCCCGGCATCGGGGCTGGCCGAAAGGCCTTCGCCGGTTCGCGCATGCGCCGGTGCGTCAGTGGCCGCTGACGTCACCACCGGCGCATGTGCGGTAGGGGGGTTCTCTTCCGCCTCCGCCGTGGTGGAGGCCGTGTTGGCAGCGGAAGAAAAAGAGTGCCCCCATGGCACTGGCCCGCCCGCCGATTGATGGGCCCCGAACGGCGGGATTGGCCTCTCAGTGGCGGGACTTCGGCCCATCGCGGGCCGGAGAATCGCCGCGGGGGGCGCACCGATCAGCGCGGCGTGATTCCTGCCCCCGCCAATTCCCGGGTGGCGGAGAATTCCGGCAACAGCGGGGGGGGGGGGGGTTTACGCCGGCTCCGGGCGATTCTCCGACCCTGCAGGGGGTCGGAGAATTCCGCCCATATACATTGTTTATTTTGTTGTTGTAAAACCAAAAATACCTCAACAAAATGTTTATTTTTTAAAAAATCCCTCTTAAGGCAGTTCCTCAAGGAGGACTTTCTTTCCCTCCAGTTTGATGGGTTGAGATGGATGTTAAGTCCAGTGCATGATCTGCAGACTCTGCACATGTAGAGTAGGTGGTGCTTGAAGAGTAAAGTGGATGAATTGTCTGAAAATTTGTGTTCTCTCCCTACTGCCTCGATTTCACTTCTGCATGTTCCGAACAAAGTCTATCGATGTGTTCAGTCTCTTTCTAAATAAATCTATGCACAGTGGTTAGCACTGTTGCTTCACAATGCCAGGGTCCCAGATTTGATCCCTGCCTTGGTCACTGTCTTCACATTCTCCCTTTTTCTGCTTCGGTTTCCACCGGGTACTCCAGTTTCCTCCCACAAAGTCCCGGAAGACTTGCTTTTAGATAATTTGGACATTCTGAATTCTCCCTCTGTGTACCCAAATAGACGCTGTAGTGTGGCGATGAGGGACTTTTCACAGTAACTTCATTGCAGTGTAATGGAAGCCTACTTGTGACACTAATAAAGATTATTGGTATAATTATTTTGGTCGGTCACAAACCAGCAACTCCTATGTATTGGAGATGGTCATTGCCTGACCATCAGACCTTCTGTGGGCATCCCTGAAGCGGTTATGCTATCGTCCTGGGAGCCTCCTGCAGGGACTGAGTTCTGAGTATAACAGTTGCTGCAGGAGTCTGGTGACAGACATACAGCAGACCTGTTTTTCAGTGAGTAGGCATCAATGTTAGGCGTGTTGGTTTGAGAGAGGACATTGCTGTTGGGCTGTCTTGCCACCAGACCAGCATCCTTTATGTTACTCTGATGAGACAGCTAGCTGGCTGGTGGGAGTGTAATATTGGGTAGCAGGATGCTGAAGCAAAATTCAATTGTAAAGAGTTCCGGGGAATACTTTACATTGACTGAATAAGTTCAGCTCCATTTCTCGTAACAGCCTCCCCGAACAGGCGCCGGAATGTGGCGACTAGGGGCTTTTCACAGTAACTTCATTTGAAGCCTACTCGTGACAAGAAGCGATTTTCATTTTGTTTCATTTTTTTCATTTCATTTCACGACTTGAAATGTCAACTCTGTTCCTCCCTCTACAGCAGCTGCCAGACTTGCTGAGTATTTCCAGCATTGTCTGTATTTATTTCACCCTTTCCTTAATTATAGATTCTAGTGATATCCTGACAACCGGTGTTAGATCTATAAATCCGTTTTTCTCTCACATCTTTCTTGACTAAGAACATGCACAATTTTCCAAACTAATGGAATGGTTTCAGAATCAGAAGAAGTCCAAAAGGTTGTCGTTAACAAATCTTGTTAAACCATACAATGATAATATCCTGGGGTTCTCATCATTGCTTTCTTCATGACTGTTATTTGTAGCCAGCAGCTACAAGGAGAAACAGTGAAAGATTCTACACTGCAGAAACTGGAAAACCATCATTCAAGGGTAGCCTGATTCAACTCAGCATGCCCACGAACACATGACACTATTTTGGCCTTGTCAGGATGAGCTAGGCATTGCCAGGTGAGTCATTTATAAATGACTCTGCAACCTGATATTCTTCAACAACTTCATCATTCACACATGAGCACATATTGGCCGAGAAGAGTCTCAACAGAGGCAGCCCATAGAATTCCCACAGTGGAGAAAGAAGCCATTTGGTCCATTGAGTCTACAGTGACTCTCTGAAACAGCACCCTACCTAAGCCCACCCCCCCCCCCCCCCCCACCCTAACCCCGTAACCCCACCTAACCAGCACATCTTTAGGTATGAAGGGATAATTTATCATGGCCAATCCACCTAATCTGCACATTTTTGTACTGTGGGAGGAAACCGGAGTGCCCGGAGGAAACCCACACAGAAACGGGGCGAAGGTGCACACTCCACATTCAGTCACCCAAAGCTGGAATTGAATCATTACCTACTTTACCATATACCCCATTATTCGACAGTTGAATAATAAATCAAGCAAAACTGTGGTAAGCGCTCTATTTTCAGTCTATGTGGTGTGCCTAAGGAAATCATTGCGGATAATCGTCCAAAATGCATTTGTAAGAATGCATGTGAGAAGTGGAATATTGATGACACTCACATCTTCTACTCACTACCCTAGATCTGACAGCCTAGCTGAATGCATGATTCACATGCTTAAATCCCTAATTCTCAAAGATAGACTGATCAAGTAGTATCGACACATTGCAATGTTAAATCCGAAAGTACAACTTAAGTGCAACTATCCTTGATAAGTATGTACCTGTCAGGCAGGGAGGAGGTTGTCGAGCAAGGGAACAGTGGTTTACTAAGGAAGTTGAAGCACTTGTCAAGAGGAAGAAGAAGGCTTGTGTTAGGATGAGACATGAAGGCTCTGTTAGGGCACTTGAGAATTACAAGTTAGCCAGGAAGGACCTAAAGGGAGAGTTAAGAAGAGCGAGGAGAGGACACGAAAAGTCGTTGGCGGATAGGATCAAGGAAAACCCTAAGGCTTTCTATAGGTATATCAGGAACAAAAGAATGACTAGAGTAAGATTAGGGCCAATCAAGGATAGTAGTGGAAAGTTGTGTGTGGAATCAGAGGAGATAGGGGAAGCGTTAAATGGATATTTTTCGTCAGTGTTTACACTGGAGAAAGACAATGTTGTCGAGGAGAATACTCAGGTACAGTCAACCAGGCTAGATGGGATTGAGGTTCACAAGGAGGAGTTGTTAGCAATTTTGGAAAGTGTAAAAATAGGTAAGTACCCTGGGCCAGGTGGGATTTATCCTAGGATTCTCTGGGAAGCCAGGGAGGAGATTGCAGAGCCTTTGTCCTTGATCTTTATGTCGTCTTTGTCGACAGGAATAAGGAGTAAGACTGGAGGATAGCAAATGTTGTCCCCTTGTTCAAGAAGGGGAGGAGAGACAACCCTGGTAATTATAGACCTCTGAGCCTTACTTTGGTTGTGGGTAAAATGTTGGAAAAGGTTATAAGAGATAGGGTTTATAATCATCTTGAAAAGAACAAGTTGATTAGCGATAGTCAACATGGTTTTGTGAAGGGTAGGTCATGCCTCACAAACCTTATTGAGTTTTTTGAGAAGGTGACCAAACAGGTGGATGAGGGTAAAGCGGTTGATGTGGTGTATATAGATTTCAGTAAGGCGTTTGATAAGGTTCCCCACGGTAGGCTATTGCAGAAAATACGGAAGTATGGGATTGAAGGTGATTTAGCGGTTTGGATCAGTAATTGGCTAGCTGAAAGAAGGCAGAGGGTGGTGGTTGATGGCAAATGTTCATCCTGGAGTTCAGTTACTAGTGGTGTATCGCAAAGATCTGTTTTGGGGCCACTGCTGTTTGTCATTTTTATAAATGACCTGAAAGAGGGTGTAGAAGGATGGGTTAGTAAATGTGCAGATGACACGAAAGTCGGTGGAGTTGTGGATAGTGCTGAAGGATGTTATAGGTTACAGAGGGACATAGATAAGCTGCAGAGCTGGGCTGAGAGGTGGCAGATGGAGTTTAATGTGGAAAAGTGTGAGGTGGTTCACTTTGGAAGGAGTAACAGGAATGCAGAGTACTGGGCTAATGGCAAGATTCTTGGTAGTGTAGATGAACAGAGAGATCTCGGCACCCAGGTACATAAATCCCTGAAAGTTGCCACCCAGGTTAATAGGGCTGTTAATAAGGCATATGGTGTGCTAGCCTTTATCAGTAGGGGGATTGAGTTTCGGAGCCACAAGGTCATGCTGCAGCTGTACAAAACTCTGGTGCGGCCGCACCTGTAGTACTGTGTGCAGTTCTGGTCACCACATTATAGGAAGGATGTGGAAGCTTTGGAAAGGGTTCAGAGGAGATTTAGTAGGATGTTGCCTGGTATGGAGGGAGGGTCTTACGAGGAAAGGCTCAGGGACTTGAGGTTGTTTTCGTTAGAGAGGAGAAGGCTGAGAGGTGACTTAATAGAGACATATAAGATAGTCAGAGGTTTAGATAGGGTGGACAGTGAGAGTCTTTTTCCTCAGATGGTGATGACCAACACAAGGGGACATAGCTTTAAATTGAGGGGTGGTAGATATAGGACAGATGTCAGAGGCAGTTTCTTTACTCAGAGAGTAGTAGGGGTGTGGAACATCCTGCCTGCAACAATAGTAGACTCGCCAAATTTAAGGGCTTTTAAGTGGTCACTGGATAGATATATGGATGCAAATGGAATAGTGTAGGTCAGATAGGCTTCAGATGGTTTCACAGGTCGACGCAACATCAAGGGCCGAAGGGCCCGTACTGCGCTGTAATGTTCTATGTTATCCTATCAGCAGCAGAGTTCATGTTTGGCTGACCAGTGTGCACCAATTTACCTACTCTTACCCATTCTACTCCCTCAAAAAGTAGAAAGCAACTTTTAAAACTGCAAGAGAAGATAACCAACATGCACGATTATAAAGTGGGTTACAGACTTGCCAAGTTTACAGTTGGAACAAGAAGTTCACGTGCAGGAGCTGACAGACATTTTGTGGCAACCAACTGAGATTCAACCAACTGAGATTACAAGAAATGTTTCAGAACTCAACGTCTTGCAAAATCATTCTCCACAAAGGCATAACCCAGGACAAATCAAATCCATTCCAACTAGTCAAGCACCTTGCATCGAAGACAAGATCCCAAATGCAACCAGAAACAATAGCCGAGAATGACAATGCCATAGACCATTGTGAGCAATCCTCTTCCAGACAAGTTGACCAAGGATGATCAAGAAACTGATGAAGGGAAAAGAGAATATGTATGCAAGCTGATGAGCAACATTTAAGGTGGACTGAAAATATTCTTTCAGTATGAGAAAGGGAAAAAAATAGCAAGAACAGATATGGGTCCATTACAGGTGGAGACAGGAGAATTTAAATGGAGAATAGGGAAATGGCAGAGAAACTAAACAATTATTTTGTCTGTCTTTATGGAGGACGATACAGAAAATCTCCCATATATACTAGGGAAATGAGGAACTGAAAGAAATTGGTATTAATGAAGTGGTTTGTTGTTTTGTTTCTCTTCCTGGACCTAGTTTGGGGCAGCACAGTAGCATTGTGGCTAGCACAATCGCTTCACAGCTCCAGGGTCCCAGGTTCGATTCCGGCTTGGGTCACTGTCTGTGCGGAGTCTGCACATCCTCCCCATGTGTGCGTGGGTTTCCTCCGGGTGCTCCGGTTTCCTCCCACAGTCCAAACTTGTGCAGGTTAGGTGGATTGGCCCTGGATAAATTGCCCTTAGTGTCCAAAATTGCCCTTAGTGTTGGGTGGGGTTGCTGGGTTATGGGGATAGGGTGGAGGTGTTAACCTTGGGTAGGGTGCTCTTTCCGGGAGGCGGTGCAGACTCGATGGGCCGAATGGCCTCCTTCTGCACTGTAAATTCTATGCAAATTCTATGTAGTTGTGCACAAGGGAGTCTTTCATTTCTTCCCATAGCAATTTTTTTCTGGAATAGGTCACTCGCCTGTTGCCAGAGGCTTATAGCTTGAGGGGTGTCACTCCACTAAAAGCATGGCTGATCAGGTGTCTCTCCCATTCTTAATGTCTGCCATTGGCGTGTTGGAAGGATTTTGCAGGTTGATTCTCAACAAGTTTGGCCATATTATAAATGCATCTTCCTTATCCACCAAGCCGTAGTATGGGACTCAAACCCAGAGCTTCATGCTCACAGGCAGAGAGGCTACACACTGCGCCACAGGACCTCCATTGACAAAGAGGTAGTAATCGAAAGATTAATTGGATTGAAGGTTGAGAAATCCCCGATCAGTTAAAGTACATCGTAGAGGATTCAAGGAGGTTGCTTCAGAAATAAATAATAGATGCAATGATGGTTTTACTTTACAGAATCACAAAATTATTATAGTGCAAAAGGAGGCCAGTCAACCCATCATGCCTGCACTAGCTCTCTGACTGAGCATAATGATGTGGTGGCATTTTCCTGCCTTTTCCCCATTACCCTGCAAATTATTTCTATTCACTTAACCATCTAATTCCCTCAAATGCCTCGATTGAACCTGCGTCCACCACACTTCCAGACAGTGCCTTCCAGAAGCAAAATACTCCCAGTATGAAAAAGGTTCTTTCCCCACATTGCATTTGCTTCTTTTGTAAATCAGTTTAAATCTCTGCCCTCTATTCACGATGCTTTTATGCGTGGAAACAGTTTCTCACTATCTACTCTGTCCCGCTCCCCTCTCATGATTTTGAATATCTCTATCAAATTCCCCAATCTATCCTAATATCAGAAACTTCTCATCCCTGGAACCTTCTTGTAAATTTCTTCTGTACTTTCCCCAATGTGTTCACATCTTTCCCAAAGTGTGGCACCCATAACTGTGCACAATATTCCATCTGAGGTTTAACTGTGCACAGTATTCCAGCTGAGGTTTAACTGTGTACAATGTTCCAGCTGAGGTTTAACTAATGTCTTGTTCAGCATAACCGCATTAATATTAATAATGACCAGAATT
The DNA here is from genome assembly GCF_902713615.1 of Scyliorhinus canicula. Taxonomy (NCBI): domain Eukaryota; kingdom Metazoa; phylum Chordata; class Chondrichthyes; order Carcharhiniformes; family Scyliorhinidae; genus Scyliorhinus; species Scyliorhinus canicula. The sequence continues at coordinate 57,170,741 of NC_052150.1, forward strand.
CTATCTGCTTTATTAACTGTTTTCTCCACTTGTCATGCTACCTTCAACGATCTTTGCACATAGACACCCACGTCCCTCTGCTCCTGTACACCCTTGAGAATTGTAGCCCTTATTTTATATTTTCTCTCTATGTTCTTCAATCATCTCCCATTTCTCGGCATTGAACTTTATCTGCCCACTCCACTAACTTGTCTCTTGTCCTTTTGAAATTCAACACTGTTGTCCTCACAGTTTGCAAACTTTGGGATTGTCCCCTGCACACCAAGATCTAGATAATTAAAATATATATACCAGCCCAAAAAATATCCATTAACCATTATTCGCTGTTTCTTATTCTTCAGCCAATTTTGTATCTATTTTTCTACTGTCCCTTTTCTTCCATGAGTTGTAACTTTTCTCACAAGTCTGTCTGTGACACGATATTGAATGCCGTTTGGCATTCCATGTACACCACATTAACAGCATTACCTTCATTGACCCTACGAGGGAACCTTTGAACCTACGAGGGAACAAGCGGTCCTAGATTTTGTCCTCTGTAATGAGACAGGATTGATTCATGATCTCATAGTTAGGGATCCTCTCGGAAGGAGCAATCACAATATGGTGGAATTTAAAATACAGATGGAGGGTGAGAAGGTAAACTCAAATACTAGTGTTTTGTGCATAAACAAAGGAGATTACAATGCGATGAGAGAAGAACTAGCTAAGGTAGACTGGGAGCAAAGACTTTATGGTGGAACAGTTGAGGAACAGTGGAGAACCTTCCAAGCGATTTTTCACAGTGCTCAGCAAACGTTTATACCAACAAAAAGGAAGGACGGTAGTACGAGGGAAAATCGACCGTGGATATCTAAGGAAATAAGGGAGAGTAACAAATTGAAGGAAAAAGCATACAAAGTGGCGAAGATTAGTGGGAGACTAGAAGACTGGGAAATCTTTAGGGGGCAATAGAAAGCTACTAAAAAAGCTATAAAGAAGAGTAAAATAGATTATGAGATTAAACTTGCTCAGAATATAAAAACAGATAGTAAAAATTTCTACAAATATATAAAACAAAAAAGAGTGGCTAAGGTAAATATTGGTCCTTTAGAGGATGAGAAAGGAGTTTTAATAATGGGAGATGAGGAAATGGCTGAGGAACTGAACAGGTTTTTTGGGTCCGTCTTCACAGTGGAAGACACAAATAACATGCCAGTGACTGATAGAAATGAGGCTATGACAGGTGAGGACCTTGAGAGGATTGTTATCACTAAGGAGGTAGTGATGGGCAAGCTAATGGGGCTAAAGGTAGACAAGTCTCCTGGCCCTGATGGAATACATTCCAGGGTGCTAAAAGAGATGGCTAGGGAAATTGCAAATGCAGTAGTGATAATTTACCAAAATTCACCAGACTCTGGGGTGGTCCCGGTGGATTGGAAATTAGCAAACGTGACACCACTGTTTAGAAAAGGAGGTAGGCAGAGAGCGGATAATTATAGCCCTTCGTTAGTAGGGAAGATGCTGGAATCTATCATCAAGGAAGAAATAGCGAGGCATCTGGATAGAAATTGTCCCATTGGGCAGACACAGCATGGGTTCATAAAGGGCAGGTCGTGCCTAACTAATTTAATGGAATTTTTGAGGACATTACCAGTGCAGTAGATAACGGGAAGCCAATGGATGTGGTATACCTAGATTTCCAGAAAGCCTTTGATAAGATGCCACACAAAAGGCTGCTGCATAAGATAAAGATGCATGGCATTAAGGGTAAAGTAGTAGCATGGATAGAGGATTGGTTAATTAATAGAAAGCAAAGAGTGGGGATTAATGGGTGTTTCTCTGGTTGGCAATCAGTAGCTAGTCGTGTCCCTCAGGGATCCGTGTTGGGCGCACAATTGTTCACAATTTACATAGATGAATTGGATTTGGGGACCAAGGGCAATGTGTCCAAGTTTGCAAATGACACTAAGGTAAGTGGTAAAGTGAAAAGTGCAGAGGATACTGGAAGTCTGCAGAGGGATTTGGATCGGATAAGTGAATGGGCTGGTGTCTGGCAGATGGAATACAAGCTTGAAAAATGTGAGGTCATCACATTAATTTTGGTAGGAATAACAGCAAACAGGATTATTATTTGGGCAGCACGGTAGCATGGTGGTTCGCATAAATGCTTCACAGCTCCAGGGTCCCAGGTTCGGTTCCCGGCTGGGTCACTGTCTGTGCGGAGTTTGCACGTCCTCCCCGTGTGTGCGTGGGTTTCCTCCGGGTGGTCCGGTTTCCTCCCACAGTCCAAAGATGTGCGGGTTAGGTGGATTGGCCATGCTAAATTGCCCGTAGTGTCCTAAAAAGTAAGGTTAAGGGGGGGTTTGTTGGGTTACGGGTATGGGGTGGAGACGTGGGTTTGAGTAGGGTGATCATTGCTCGGCACAGCATCGAGGGCCGAAGGGCCTGTTCTGTGCTGTACTGTTCTGTGTTCTGTGTTCTGTGTATTTAAATGATAAAATATTAAAGCATGCTGCTGTGCAGAGAGACCTGGGTGTGCTAGTGCATGAGTCGCAAAATGTTGGTTTACAGGTGCAACAGGTGATTAAGAAGGCGAATGGAATTTTGTCCTTCATTGCTAGAGGGATGGAGTTTAAGACTAGGGAGGTTATGTTGCAATTGTATAAGGTGTTAGTGAGGCCACACTTGGAGTATTGTGTTCAGTTTTGGTCTCCTTTCTTGAGAAAGGACGTACTGGCGCTGGAGGGTGTGCAGATGAGATTCACTAGGTTAATCCCAGAGCTGAAGCGGTTGGATTACAAAGGGAGGTTGAGTAGACTGGGACTGTATTCGTTGGAATTTAGAAGGATGAGGAGGGTTCTTATAGAAACATATAAAATTATGAAGGGAATAGATAGGATAGATGGGGGCAGGTTGTTTCCACTGGCGGGTGAAAGCAGAACTAGGGGACATAGCCTCAAAATAAGGAGAAGTAGATTTAGGACTGAGTTTAGGAGGAACTTCTTCACCCAAAGGGTTGTGAATCTATGGAATTCCTTGCCTAGTGAAGCAGTTGAGGCTCCTTCATTACATGTTTTTAAGGTTAAGATAGATAGTTTTTTGAAGAATAAAGGGATTAAGGGTTATGGTGTTCGGGCCGGAAAGTGGAGCTGAGTCCACAAAAGATCAGCCATGATCTAATTGAATGGCGGAGCAGGCTTGAGGGGCCAGATGGCCTACTCCTGCTCCTAGTTCTTATGTTCTTATGTTCTTATGTAAAGCTAAAGTCCCATCCCTCATTTTCACATAATCTTGTCACCTCTCTACGAATGTGATCCACCAGATTATCAATTTTCTCTGAGTTATCAGGCATGTATGTGCAACAGTCACTTGCAATCAGGGCACAAGTGCCTCCCTTTTCAGCTAACAAGAAATCAAGAGCCATTCTATTCAGCAGGGCAACCGCTCTTATAGCAACTATCTCAGTTTCTATCTGGTTAACAGTGTCATCAGCTACCTGCACAAGGATGCCTCGTAGTTCGTGTAGTTCGTATGAATTAGTGGCTATTCCTAATGTTGGTATCATTATTCCCAGCATTTGTGCCCATGTCATAACCCTTTGTGTCGTCCTATGATGGGGCTGGCATGTTACATTAAATCTAGGCCACCACCATCCTTTAAACCTATTCATATCGTATCCAGCTAATCTCCAATCAAACACATTCTGTGTATCTTCACCACGGCCTCTACTATTTTATCTTAGAGCCCATTCTGCTATCTCTTTACTGGTGAATACGATAGGTCGCACAGGGAAGCCCTCCCCCAAGCATCTGGGAATTTGTGTACAAACCCAACAACTGAATTTATTTACCCTCTCTGCGTATGAGTGGGACATGTATGTCAATGTGTTAGTGTTCATTTTACCCTCTACGTGATTTTGGATTAATATGATAATATAAAAACATCAACACCGTCATTCTCTTCAGGTCAGCGTTTCGCTAGTACTCTCAAAGTTCCGTATGATGTAGTTTACACGAGTTGCGTGGATCCCATCTGGCTTTTCTTTGACTTTAATGGCTGTTCGGGTTGTTAGCAGCACTTGGTAGGGTCCTTTCCACCTCGGAGAAAAATAATCTTTGTTTAGTGCTTTCACCTATACTTGATCTCCAAGTTTAAAGTGTGTGTATTTCCCTCTTTTGGTTGCATCTGAGCCTGTTGCACCTTTTCATGTTTTTTTTAGCGGTTGCACACATGGCCCGGGCATATTTTAGTGATGCCTCATCTGCCCGTATTAAGGCTACGGCCGCTGGAGTCATTGGGCGTTTAGTTCCAGTTGTCATGGAATGTTCCATTAATATCTCATACGGGGTAAACCTGTATTCCAACTTTTCTGATTTCTCAGGGCATACATTACTATGGGTATGGCATCTGACCATAGCAGCCCATCATGTTGTTTTAATTATTCCATTCACCCGTTCCACCATTCCTGAGGATTGCGGCTGATATGGGATATACAATTTCCAATCAAATCCCATGGCATCTGTTCTGGCTTTCGTCAATTTGCTATTGAAATGAGTTCCCCTGTCACTGTTAATATCCATCGGTATTCCAAACCTAAGTATTATTTCCTTCAGTGGAATATTTACCACTATTCCAGCATCGTCTCTTTTGGTTGGAAAAGCCTCGACCCACCGGGAAAACATGACAACCATCACCAGCATGTATTTAAATCCCTTAGTCATCGGCATGGGTACAAAATCTATCTGCAAATTTTCAAAAGGTATTTCGGGCTGTGGGAGATGATAAAAGACAGCGGGTGCTTTGCCCCGATTATTCCTCTGACAAATCATACATGTGCGGGCTACTTTTTCAATTGTTACCGTAATACCTGGGGCATACCATTGTTGACCTATTGCATGTGTCACCCCTCCTTTGCCTCCACATGAACCTGCCCATGGGCAAGGCGGCATAGTGGCAAGAACAGACTTCTGGGACATACTGCGCGGGTATCGGGGTGGACCCAGATCTGATGGCTGTCTTGGTGACAACCCACTTTTCAACAAGAGCGATGCTCCTGTAGCGAGGCTTGTTCTTGGTTCTGTTATGGTGGACGGAAGTTCAACTGCAGCGGCTTGCAGTTGTGGCTGCTGCTTGAGAGCCACTTCCTTTGCTATTTTATCAGCAAATCTATTGCCGCTTGAGACTTCATCGTCTGCGGTAGTATGCGCTTCACACTTTAAAACGGTTAACTTGCTGGGCAGCTGAACAGCATCTAGTAAATTTAAAACCAATTTAGCATGTTTAATAGGTTGGCCAGCGGAAGTTATGAATCCCCTGTTTTTCCATAATTAGCCAAAATCATGTACTACCCCAAAAGCGGATCGGGAATCATATAAATTAAATGAAAATCGCTTATTGTCACGAGTAGGCTTCAATGAAGTTACTATGAAAAGTTCCTAGTCGCCACATTCCAGCACCTGTTCGGGGAGGCTGTTACGGGAATCGAACCGTGCTGCTGGTCTGCCTTGGTCTGCTTTGAAAGCCAGTAATTTAGCCAAGTGTGCTAAACAGCCCCTGTTTAGCCCCTAAACAGCCCCTAAATATTGACTGTTTTATTTTTAGCTAGAATACATGCTTTTGTACGGGCAAACTATTCTGCCGTTTGAGCAGACGTTCCCGAAGGCAGAGCTTCCACTATCTTGAATGGCGTTACTATTGCATAGCTGGCCAGGAGGGCCGTATCATTTGGCCGGTTTGCTGACCCATCGCTGAGAAAGATGATGTCTGGATTTTCTAGTGGGTCACTCAATAAATCAGGTCGAGGGGTTGTGGTGGCTTCAACCAATTATAAATAGTCATTACCATACATATGTTCTGCCTCCGAGGGTGCGGGTAAGAGTGTAGCAGGGTTGACAGCTGGCGCTCACTTGTAGGTAAAGTTGGCTTTAGAGAGGATTAATTCGTACCCAGTGCATCGAGCCGCAGTAAAATGCTACATTGCGGATGAATTAAGCAGCCGCAAAACTGATTTTTTTCTACTATGGCCACTGTGGCTGCTACTGCTCTTAAGCAACTTGGCATATCCTTTACCACAGCACATAGGGCCACCGAGTAATAGGCAAGGGGTCTTTTCCCTCCTCAATGCTCTTGCACCAGGACTCCTGTTGTAAATCCCCCTGCTTCATTCACATAAAGAGTAAAGGGCTTGCTGAAATTTGGAAGTCCCAAGGCAGAGGCGCTAATCATGGCTTGTTTCAAATTACGAAATGCTTACTCCCTCTCTGGGATCCAGGTAACAACTAAAGGGGCATCCTGCAGGGTAGCCTTGCGCAGTGCTGTGTCCATCTCTCTATAGTCCGGTATCTACTGCCTGCAATAGCCCACCACGCCAAGGAAGGTAAGGATCTCCTTTTCCGTGCGCAGAGTTGGAACCCTTCCTTCAGCCTCTATTCTTTCAGACCCAAGCCTCTGCTGTCCTTGCTGCAGCTGAAATCCCAAATACTGAACTGTCTCCTGACAGAATTGCAGTTTGTCCATTGAGACCCTATGCCCTCTTTCTGCCAGATATGATAATAACAAAAGGGTATTCTGTTGACAAACTAGCCCTCCCTCTGAGGGTATGAATAAATCATCATCATATTGAGGGAATTAGAAGTTGAGCCTGCACACAACTGGCATTCGTCCAAGTCTCTTTTAATATTGTTAATTCTGATATGTAAAGGCAAATAGATATAGACTTTCCGGGTCCAATGGTATGGAGAAAAAGGCTGAGAAAGTATCCGTTGTTGGTGGTAGAGAAGACAAAATGACATTTGTGTCCGGCACCAATGGAGCAATAGTGATAACAATTTTATTGATGGCTCTAAGATCGTGCACAAACCACCACTCGTTGGGTCTTCCTACCTTTGGAATGGGGAGTACATGGGTGCTCCAGAGGCTTTGTGTTCTCTTCAGCCCCCCTAGCTGTAATAGTGCATTGATCACTCCCTCTGTCCCTTTTTCTGCTTCTGGTGCCAACCTGTATAGTTTTAAGCAGGGCAGGGCAACATTCTTCTGTAACTGCACCCTATGCGCTGGGGCAGAATGTACTTTTCCAACATGATTTTTATGTTGGGCCCATAGATGTGGCAGTACCTGGGCCAGGATTGAAGGGAGTAAATGATGGCTCTCTCGGGAAGGTTGTTGTCTTTCAAATGTAGCGGGCCATTGCTCCTCTTTCCAGGTAACTTTGCCCTCCTATTTGCCATAAAATTCTATCAGGCAATTTTCTCTGTCCATTTCAATATACATCCCTAGTATTACTTTTTTCTTTTGGCCTCTTTAATTACTTCTCCGATTTGCTTTGCCTTAGTGGGATGTCTTACGGCCAATGTTAAATGGGGATCTGAAGTTAAACCCATCCTAAAAAGGTCCCTCTGACTATGGGTCAACTGTACTAACATTCCTAATCCCACAACACCGAAAAATAAAAAGGAGTGACATGCAATGAGGTCTGCTGTCCTAAGTGACTTTGTGTTTGTAAATTGTATGCGTGCTCATCCTCACGAGCATACCAAGCCGTGCAATGGGTCACGATATTCTCTCGGTAGGACACTATCAGGTGTTTTAATAGCTGTGTCCAAGGGTAATTAATCTTTTGCAAGACTTCCTGTAAGGGTTAACGTTCAACTGCCAGCATACAACATAGATTCAGAGCGATCGGGCGCAGGCTCAGAAGTTATTAAATTTTTCAGCTGGTGAGCCAGTTCTATAAACATTCCATTATCAATGCAGTGTATTACTGCTCCATATTTGCAGAGTGTCTGTCTGCCTAGTAGGATCAGGTGTCAATAGTTGCAGTACATCCTTCCTGAGGGTTAAATGCTTCTTGGCCCCTTGCATGATAGCCTCTTTCCCTCTATTTGCTAACCAGTGTTTGAGGGATTCATTTCCTTCATTCAAATGATTAGCATTATTGGGAACCCAGCCCCCATTTATGTCGGGTGTGACAAAGCTGGCCAAGATGCACCATAAGAGTATTTTGGTAGCAGCAAAACATACCCTGGGAGGGGGCTATAAATAGCACACATTTATGTCAATTTCCAATGATTGATTTTATAGGCATTAGCTATTCTTAGAGACGTATATTTTTCTTTATCAATTCAGAAAAGGTTAACTGTCCGCTGAAATGGTTAATGGTTCCTGCAGAAACTAAGGGGCGGAGAACTCGGAATGATGTCATTTACGTCTTTTCACGTAATCTAAAAACATTCATATTCAATTACTTTTATTCGTAAAGGCACTTTTTAAACTGATTTTAATTTCCATATGTTTCAGTTCATTCGAGAAATCTCAACAGAACTCACTTAAGTTATAACCTGTGATTCACAATGACAGACCATAAAAAATACAACCCACTTAGCGCTTCAAGTTAATTGGGAGCACACAGATTCTCACAGCTCACAAATATCACAGCTAACCGGTAGCCTGATCTCACGGCTACAGACAAATCTGAATTCCCTTTTTCTGCAGAAACCCATCTGTTATGCTTTTACCTTAATCTTCTATTTACTTTTGCCCCCCTGTTTTTTGTTTAGAGAGGGGATCAGTTCATTAAATTCCTATGTGGGACGTATAGGTTTTCCTACCTCACTCCATTGCTTTACGATTGTTTCTTTTCGTTTTCATACTCATTTTGACTCCCTTATCTGTCCTCTTTAAGGAGTTCGCCTTCTTTCTCACTCCGGATGTTTTTACGGAGGCTTCGGGACAACCTGTGAGGGGGCGCCGAGTTTATTGCCCATTGTTCCTTCTGCAAAATACTTTAGAACATATATATAACAATAACAACAGCCGCGAAAATCATTTACAAATACTACAGGGAGCGCACACCGGTGTTTATCCTTTCACGAACCTCAAAGTCGTTTTCTTTTAAATTTTAGTCACTAAGGCACCTTGTTTCTTCTCATGCAGCTATCATTAATTTACTAATTAAGATAACTCTCCTAGCATGAGTCATTGGCCAGTAATTAAGTCTGTCGAGCCACAGACCCCCCTTTCAGCTGGGGTCGCGCTATGGCTCTCTCTCTTTCAGCTGAGAGAGTCCTGATTAGAGATTCATTTCGGGGTTCACTTCCCGTTAAATTAGGGAAACTGCAACGACTATGCCAATTTGTCATGGAAATCATAATAAAGACAAATTCTTCGAGGTGCGATTTAAGGAAATTTATTTACACAAATATATTTGCGGAGAAAGAGTGTTCCAGCTGCAAAAGCCAGTGCACTGCACTCTGAGATTTGATTAAAGAATGCATATCTTTATAGTCTGAAATAACAGCTTGAAGTAAACAGGCATGTTTATATTAAATCGACCTTGGAAAGTACGCAAGATGAAATCCGTAGTACGTATGTTCTTGCCCTTGGCTAAAAACAACTCGAGTACACATTTTGTTTTCTTTCGGAGGACAATGTGTTATCATAATAAGGCCAAGACCAGAATATTAAGCAGTATTTCGTTTATGCTACCTGATCTACTTACTTTCGCTAAAAAGCAGTGTTGAACTATAGTCAAGCATTTCCCAGCATGCTTCTAAGTTGGAAACTCATTAATTTCCCTTCCACAATCTGTGCCAAGATGCTTTTATATGCCTGACTCGTTTATCGTCATTCGATTTTCCCTTTTGTATCTACTTTCTGGTTGCCCTGTGATGGTTTCTAATACTTTCCAAATCTTCAGGCTTAAGGTTCTTTGCATCATAATAAACATATTATTTTAATCTATGTGAAAAACATGGACACATGAATTAGGAGCAAGAGTAGGCCACTTGGCCCTTCATTTCTACCCTACCATTCAATAAGATCATGGCTGATCTGATTTTAATCTCAACTTCACATTGCTACCTACACCAATATCCTTTCACCCTTACTGATCAAGAATCTATTTAGTTCTGCATTAAATATATTGAAGGACTCTGCCCGAATCACCTTTTGAGGAAGAGAATTCCAAAATCTCTCAACTCTCTTGAGGGAATATTTTTTCTTCATCTCTGTCCTAAATGGGCAACATCTTACTTTGGGAAGAATTCTCCTATCCCACCTCTGGCAGGTTTGGTAGTGGCTGAGAGCGGAGAACCTAGTGGGAGGCAAAAGGTCAGAAATTTGTTTGCATAAAATCAGATTGCCATTCTCCCAATGGTGGGTTGGTCTTCCCACTGGCTGGTGGCGTGAACTCCACTTGCATTCATTTGTATCTCATGAATGCTCATTAAAATAGCTGCCCACTGGTGTCCCATCAGGCCTCCGTTCCCCACAGACTTTGAAGTGAGTGCATCAACTTTCTGCCATCACGTTGCACTGCTCTTGAAGCATTGGGGCAGACCAGTTCCTGTCCTCCATCTCCATGCTGAACTCGCCTTCGACACCACAGTACTGCTGGACCCAGGAATGCTCCTGTGTCACTGAATAATATCAGTACAGAGCCTGGGGTTGGGTAGTACAGGAGTCTTCTTTTCCATGGTTCCACACACCCAGCCACCGCTTCAAAGGTCTGAAGTCAGACTGGGGGTGGAGTACGAGGTGAGGAGTTGACGGGGGTGGGGGCGGGGCGGGGGGTGGGGTGGGGGGAGGGTCAGTGTGATATCGGCTGGACCGGAGGATCTCACTACCGGCCAATCACGGGCTGCCTCTACTGCTGCGGAACACACCACGGGGGTGTGAAAAACTCCGTCCAGTGGCCCCGAGTTCTAGAAGCTCCCACAAGAGGAAACATCCCCTCCATATCCACACTGCCAAGATCCCTCCGTATCTGAGATGTTTCAATTAAGTTGCCTCTCACTCTTCTAAACTCTAATGGATACAAGCCTAGTTTGTCCAGCCTTTCCTCGTAAGACAACCCGTCCATTCCAGGTATTAATCTAGTAAACCTTCTCTGAATCACTTCTAATCTATTTACGTATTTTCTTAATTTAAGCAGACCAATATCGTACACAGTACTCCAGATGTGGTCTCACCAATGTCCTGTATAAGTAAAGCATAACCACTCCGCACTTGTATTCACTTCCATATGAAATAAATAATAACATTCTATTAGCTTTACTCATTACTTGCTGTACCTGCTACTAACCTTTTGTGATTCATGCAAATTCATGAAAAGGGATCTTGTCACCCAGATCCCTCTTCATCTCAGAGTTCTTCAATCCCCCATCGTATGGATAATATGCATCGCTTATTTGTCCTGCCAGAATGCATATCCTCACCTTTTCCCACGGTATACTTTGTCAGATCTTTGCCGACTCACCTAACCTATCTATATCCATTTCTAGTCTCTTTCTGTCCTTTTCACAACTTCATACTGCTTCACAACGCTCCTCAACACTCTTAGTAAACCACAGATAGATCTTTCTTGGTGAGGTTTTGTTTTTTTATTATTGAACATTTTTAATTCTTTAAATGTTTCTCACTATTTTGCCACCATCCCTTTTAATATATTTACCCAAAACACCTTAATCTTCTCTCCCCTCATACCCATGCAATTGACTATATTTAAGATTTAGGGTTTTTGGGTCAAGTGTCATTCTCAAACTTAACTTGGAATTCAATTGTATTGTGTTCACTTTTTCTCATAGGACCTTGTACTGTGAGGTTCCCAATTAACTCTGCCTCATTACATAATACTGGATCTAACTTCATCCCTTGGTTCCACAATGTATTGGGAAACTGCTGTGAAAATATTCTGCAAACCCATCTTCCAAACTACCTTTGCCAATTTAATTTCTCCAATCCATGTGAAAATGAAAGCGCTCTCTGATTATTACATTGCCATTGATACATGCTCCAATTATTCCTTGCTTAATGTTCTCCCCAATGATATAACTACTATGAGGGTGCCTATAACTTACTCCTCACCAGTATTTCCTGACATTTGTTATCCTGATCTTCACCCATCCTGGAAGAGCTTCACATCGCGATGTCTTGCAAAATCGCATTGGATCTTGTGAGGCGCGGTGAGCTGGGTAGATCCTGGGAGCAGGATCTCCTGTCACTTACCGCCCATATTGTGCCACGATGCGCTTCTGCTTTACGGGTGCAGTGTGGCAGGTAGATCACGTCCTTCGTCTCCCAAACTGAGAACTTCGCCCACTGCCTCTCAAGCAGATACAAAGAGAAATGTGCACTTGCATAGAGACAAGAAGGTAGAAAGAGGGGTGTGTGGACAGTTTGGTGAAGAGTGACAATGGTATAAATGAGCCCTGCATTGATGAGGTAACTGTGGACTGGTGATATTCATGACACTTTTTAAATTTGTGGGCTGTTTGTTTTGTTGGGAAATTCCAAATAATGATTTACAGTTGAAACATTAATGTCATTGGGAGTGATAGAAAATAGCCTCACTAGTTCTGATATCACTTTGCTCATCTTTCTATTTTATTCCTCAATCCAGCTGAAGAAGTAGAAAGACTGGCTGCCATGCGTTCAGAGTCACTGGTCCCAGGTACTCACACACCACCTATCAGGAGAAGAAGCAAATTTGCCACACTAGGAAGGCTGTTTAAACCATGGAAATGGAGGAAGAAGAAAAGCGAAAAGTTTAAACAGACATCTGCAGGTAGACATTTTTACAAATTACTCTAATCCATTCTGAATCTGGGGAGCCACAGAAATTAGTACAGTATTGGGACTGAGAAAATGGTGACAACCACTTCTCTGAAGCAGGGAGGAGACTTCACGGATAAGCAAACTTCTGTGCTGCTAAGCTCATTGTAGTCTGGGAACTTATTTACCTTTATCAAAATGTGATGTGTAAGTTTATTATGCTTCTTATTTCCATCTCCACCCCAGAACCACCCACTTATGTCTCATTTAAATACCTGGATGCCGGATTCACCTAGTGCCCAGACTCGATGGCTGCACTGAGAGCTCACCTGGGCACTTTTAGTACTGGCCTACACAAACATGGCCAAGTCGTAACGGCACCTGGGGGTCTGCCAGGCTATTGGAGACCATGGGTAGCCAGGGAAATGGCAGGGTGGCACCCTGACACTCCCCATGACATCCGGAAACCTTGGGCGGGATTCTTCGACCCCCCCCCGCCGGGTGGGAGAATCGCCGGGTGTTGGCGTGAATCCCGCCCACGCCGTCCTTCCAATTGTCCCACCCCCCCCCCCAAAACCGGCCCGGCGTGAGTCACGCCGCCCGCCTTGGAGAATGCCGGGGTCCGGCGCGACTCAGTGGGTGCCGGGGCCTCCCGAATTCTCCGGCCCGCGATGGGCTGAAGTCCTGCCCGTCTGTAGCCTGTCCTGCAGGTGTAAATCAGAGTAGGTCCCTTACCAACGAGACCTGGTAAGGGGTTCCTGGGGGGTCGCGGGGGGATCTTGCCCCGGGAAGTGCCCCCACGGTGCCCTGGCCCGCAGTCGGGGCCCACCGATCCGCGGGCGGGCCTGTGCCGTGGGGGCACTCTATTCCTCCGCATCGGCTGTTGTGGTCCTCCGTGATGGCCTATGCTGAGACGAACCCTCCCGTGCATGCACGGGGATGATGCCAGCATGCGCCAGCGCCGGCTGGCAGAGGCCATTCGGCACGGTTGGCACGGCGCTAAGCCTCTATCCCACCGGCCGGTGGGGCGCCAACCATTCCGGTGCGGGCCTAGCCCCTGAAGGTGCAGAGCATTCTGCACCTGTGGGCAGCACGACGCCGGAGTGATTCACGCCACTGCATCCCGCCGGGGCCACCCGCCCTGCCGGGTATGTTTGAATCCTGGCCCTTGGCACTGGCACCCTGCAATCCCATTATGTGCAGCCTCGGCAGAGAGTATCCCTCCAAGCCTAACAAAAGCAGCAAAGTGCCATTGGAGAGCTGAGTATTTCTCGGCACTGTGGTCGCCGGGAAACACCCCACTCAACACGCTGTTTAGCGAACTTTAACTTGAGTCCGCTGAATCGCCCCCATTATTTCTGTAGGCTGTGCTGGATACGTTTTCCTGGTAAATGTGCAAACGCATTTTCCTCAATCTGTTGCACTAACAAGACTATTCTGTAGTGACAAGTGCCTATAAAGTCTTTTGAGACACAAAAACACTTTTTTTTCATAAAATAATATATTTCTTTAGAAGCTTATTGAGTTATATTTGATCAGTGACAATCTAACAGAGATCTTTTATAAAGAATATGATAATTCATGATAATTTACTGATTATGATACTGGATTAGTAATGGAGGAGAAGTTATGAATGTAATTCCTAACATTGAAAGCCCTGAAATGTAAATGAGGGTCCCACTGTACCTTCTGGATCTAGGTGCCATTTTGCTGCTGCCCCCAGTACCCCTTCATGCCCTTAATCCATTTCAGCTTCCATCTCAGCACTATTTACAAAATCCTCAGCTGCTCTTGGGTCGAACACTGAAACGTTTGTGAAATATTTGGTTTAGTTCCATTGCAATTTTTGATAATTTAAATTATTTATGGGACCCTGTTGAGGGGCTTCAGTCCACACCTTTTCAAAATGTATTTTCATCTGTAGGATCAGGGGAAGAAGAATACCGAGTCACGCTTTGGAAATAAAATGTAACCATCTTTGGTTTGCGCTTATAGCAATAGTGCCCCAATTTTAAAATGTTCATCCATGTACTTTTTAAAGGTTGTGAAGTTTCCCACATCTACTAACCTCCCAGGCAGTGCATTCAGACTCTCACCACCGTCTAGATGAAATCTTTCTTCCTCAAATTCCCTTTAAAACTCCTTCCCTTTACTTTTATGCCTCCTCATTATTAACCCTTCAACTGAGGGGAACAACTGCTTACTATTCACCATACCCTCATAATCTTACACACCTCAATCTGGTTCCCCCTCCCAATCAACATCCTGGTGAATCTCCTCTCGCACCCTCTAGTGCAATCACATCCGACCGATGATGAGGCGGTCAAAACTGCATACAGTACTCCAGTGGTTTGCTAACCAAAGTTTGGTATAGCTCCAAAATAACCTTCCTACTTTTATAATCTAGTAAGAAGTCTTACAACACCAGGTTAAAGTCCAACAGGTTTGTTTGAAATCCACACACAGATTAATACCTTGATCCTTTCGGGGCCCTACTTCCTGGTTATCCTTTTCTCCTTAACGTACTCATAGAATATTTTGGGATTCTCCCCAATCCCATGCACTCATTTTTTCATGCCCCCTCTTTGCTCTCTTAATTGCTCTCTTAAGTTCCCTCCTGTATATTTTATACTCCACTAAGGCCTCCGCTGATTTTCTCCCTTTGCACTAGTTAAAAGCTTCTCTTGTCTTTCTTTTCCAGTCCTGAATATTCCTCGACATTCAGGGTTCTCTGGACTTGTTGCTCCTAGATTTCATCCTGAAGGGAACATGTTGGATAGTACTCTTCCTCATTTACTTTTTTTTTTTTTAAATAATTTTTATTGAGAAATTTTGATTTTATACAACATTGACGCACCTTAGTAAAATACCGAAAATAACAATAATATTAACAATCATATACATTCGCCCCATCCCCATGAACAACCCAGCATTTTAACAACAACGCAAATTAACACACTATAAAGTTACAGAATAAACACTACAATAATGCCCCCCCCCCCCCCCCCCCCCCCTGGGTTGCTGCTGCTATTGACCCAGTTACCTATCTCTGAGCCAGGAAGTCCAGAAAAGGCTGCCATCGTTTATAGAACCCTTGTATTGATCCTCTCAGGGCAAATTTGACCTTTTCCAATTTTATAAATCCCGCCATGTCACTGATCCAGGTCTCCACACTTGGGGGCCTTGCATCCTTCCATTGTAACAGAATCCTTCGATGGGCTACTAGGGACGCAAAGGCCAGGACACCGGCCTCTTTCGCCTCCTGCACTCCCGGCTCTACCGCAACTCCAAAAATCGCGAGTCCCCACCCTGGTTTGACCCTGGATCCAACCACCCTCGACACCGTCCCCGCCACCCCCTTCCAGAATTCTTCCAGTGCTGGGCATGCCCAGAACATATGGGCGTGGTTCGCAGGACTCCCCGAACATCTGGTGCACCTGTCCGCACCCCCGAAGAACCTACTCATCCTAGTCCCGGACATGTGGGCCCGGTGCAGCACCTTAAATTGGATGAGACTAAGCCTCGCACATGAGGAGGAAGAGTTGACTCTCTCCAAGGCATCCGCCCAAGTCCCGTCCTCTATCTGCTCCCCGAGTTCCTCCTCCCATTTAGCCTTCAGCTCCTCCACTGACGACTCCTCCACCTCCTGCATTACGTTATAGATGTCAGACACCTTCCCCTCTCCTACCCACACCCCCGAAAGCACTCTGTCCATCGTCCCCTGCGAGGGCAGCAAAGGGAATCCCTCTACCTGTCGCCTAGCAAACGCCTTTACCTGCAGGTATCTGAACATGTTCCCCTGGGGAAGGCCAAATTTATCTTCCAGTTCCCCCAGGCCCGCAAACCTCCCACCAATAAACAGGTCCCTCAATTTGCTGATGCCCGCCCTTTGCCACCCCCTGAATCCCCCATCCGTGTTACCCGGGATGAACCGATGGTTGCCACCCAGTGGAGCCTCCATCGAGCCCCCTGTTTCCCCCCGATGCCGTCTCCATTGTTCCCAGATTCTTAGGGTCGCCGCCACCACCGGGCTTGTGGTCAACCTCTTAGGGGAGAGCGGCAACGGTGCCGTTACCATGGCACCCAGGCTCGTACCTCTACATGACGCCATCTCCATTCTTTTCCACGCCGCCCCTCCCCCCTCCATCACCCATTTACGCACCATTGACACATTGGCTGCCCAATAGTACCCCAGAAGGTTGGGCAGCGCCAGCCCGCCTCTATCCCTTCCTCGCTCCAGGAACACCCTCCTCACTCTCGGAGTCCCATGTGCCCACACAAAGCTCAGAATACTGCCGGTCACTACCCTAAAGAAGGCCCTGGGGATAAATATGGGCAGGCACTGAAAAAGGAACAAGAACCTCGGAAGCACTGTCATTTTGACGGACTGCACCCTCCCCGCCAACGACAATGGCAGCATGTCCCACCTCCTGAACTCCTCCTCCATCTGATCTACCAGTCTGGTAAAGTTATTCTTGTGGAGAGTCCCCCAGTCCCTGGCCACTTGCACCCGTACCTAAAGCTCTCCCCTGCCCGCCTAAGCGGGAGCCTACCCATTCCTTCCTCCTGGTCTCCAGGGTGCACCACAAACACCTCGCTCTTGCCTAAGTTTAATTTATAACCTGAGAAGGTCCCAAACTCGGCTAGTAACTCCATCACTCCCGGCATCCCTCCCACCGGGTCCGCCACATACAGTAACAAGTCGTCGGCATACAACGACACCCTATGTTCCTCTCCACCTCGCACCAAGCCTCTCCACCTCTCTGAATCTCTCAATGCCATCGCCAGCGGCTCGATTGCCAGTGCAAACAACAAGGGGGACAGGGGGCAACCCTGTCGGTAAAGCCGGAAGTACTTCGACCTCCTCCTATTCGTGGCCACACACGCCATCGGGGCCTCATATAGCAGCCTCACCCATCTAATAAACCCTTCACCAAATCCAAACCTCCCCAACACCTCCCATAGGTACCCCCACTCCACTCTATCGAAGGCCTTCTCCGCATCCAGTGCCACCACTATCTCTGCCTCCCCCTCAATCGCCGGCATCATAATGACATTCAGCAATCTCCGCACATTCGTGTTCAGCTGCCTTCCCTTCACAAAACCTGTCTGGTCCTCGTGCACAACCCCTGGCACACAGTCCTCTATCCTGGTGGCCAGGATTTTTGCCAGCACCTTAGCGTCCACGTTGAGGAGAGATATGGGCCTGTATGAACCACACTGCTGGGGGTCCTTGTCCTTCTTTAAAATTAACGAGATTAGCGCCCGTGACATCGTCGGGGGCAAAGTCCCCCCCTCCCACGCTTCATTGAGTGTTCGCACCAGCAAGGGGCCCACTAGATCCACAAACTTTTTATAAAATTCCACCGGGAACCCATCCGGCCCCGGTGCCTTCCCTGACTGCATCTGCCCGATCCCCTTAACTAGCTCCTCCAGCTCAATCAGCGCACCCAACCCCTCCACCTTCTCCTCCTGCACCTTCGGGAAAGAAAGCCCGTCCAGAAACCTCTCCATTCCCCTCCTCTCCCCCGTTGGCTCCGACCGGTACAGTTCCCTGTAAAAATCCTTGAAGACCTCATTCACCTCTACCCCCTTCCGCACCACATTCCCACTCTTATCTCTCACTCCAGCAATCTCCTTAGCCGCATCCCGCTTACACAGCTGATGAGCCAGCATCCTACTCGCCTTTTCACCATGTTCGTACACTGCCCCTTGTGCCTTCCTCCACTGTGCCTCCGCCTTTCTAGTGGTCAGCAAATCAAATTTAGCCTGCAGGCTGCACCTCTCCCCCAACAGTCCCTCCTCTGGTGCCTCTGCGTATCTCCTGTCTACCTCCAGCATCCTTCCCACCAGTCTATCCCTCTCACTCCTCTCGCTCCTCTCCCTGTGTGCCCGGATTGATATCAGCTCCCCACGAATTACTGCCTTCAGGGCTTCCCAGACCATCCCCACCTGAACCTCCCCCGTATCATTCACCTCAAGGTACCCCTCAATACTTGCCCGGACCCTCCTACACACCTCCTCCTCCGCCAACAACCCCACATCCAACCGCCACAACGGACGTTGGTCTCGCACCTCTCCCATCTCCAACTCTATCCAATGCGGAGCGTGGTCGGAGATTGCAATGGCCGAATACTCGGCCTCCTCCACTCTTGGAATCAGTCCCCTACTCACCACGAAGAAATCTATCCGAGAGTAGACCCTATGTACGTGGGAGAAGAAAGAGTACTCGCGTGCCCTCGGCCTCACAAACCTCCATGGATCCACTCCACCCATCTGATCCATAAACCCTCTCAGTACCTTGGCCGCCGCCGGCCTCCTACCCGTCCTAGAGCTGGACCGATCCAGTGAAGGATCCAACACCGTATTAAAGTCCCCTCCTATGATCAGACCTCCCGCCTCCAGATCCGGGATCCGTCCCAACATACGCCTCATAAAGCCCGCATCGTCCCAATTTGGGGCATACACACTAGCCAGTACCACCTTCTCTCCTTGTAGCCTGCCCCTAACCATCACATACCTACCCCCCTTATCCGCCACCACCTCCGATGCCTCAAACGACACATTTTTCCCCACCAGAATCGCCACTCCCCGGTTCCTCACATCCAACCCCGAGTGGAAAACCTGCCCCACCCAACCCTTCCTCAGGCGGACCTGGTCCGCCACCCTCAGGTGGGTCTCCTGAAGCATTGCCACATCCGCCTTTAGCCCCTTCAGGTGAGCCAGTACCCTCGACCGCTCCACCGGCCCATTCAACCCTCTCACATTCCAGGTGACCAACTGGATCAGAGGGCGTCCCGCCCCCCTCCCCCGTCGACTAGCCATAGCCTGTCGACTGCCCGCCCCAGGCCAGCACCCCCTGCTCGACCCCGTCCCCATAGCGACAACCCCTCACCTCTGTCCCCCCAGCCCCCACCAGCTCCTTCTTGACCCTACCAGCAGCAACCCGGTATTCCCCTTTCCCCCCCTCCCTTCCCCCCCAGGCTAGGAACCCTCCCAGCCGCGAACCGTCCTCCATTGTACTTCCGTGGGTCAGCTAACTTCTGCTGACCCCGGAAACTCCCGCCAATAGCCCGACCCCTCCCGAAGTGGGATCATCCCCCAATCTATCCCTCCTCCTGGCACCGCTCCAGCGCGGGGAAGAACCAGTTAAGGCCCCGCCTCCCCGTCACCATCTCCACCCCCCAGCCCCGCAGCACGGGAAACCAGAGGAAAGCCCGCGCTTTCGCACTGCCCCACCACACCCTTCTGACGCAGCTCCCAAATATCAGCCCCACTCCATACCCCCACTCCGGCATAGAATACAACATACCCCCCCGACCCTCCCCTCAAGATACACAGCCCAAACAATGTCCCACAGCACAAAAACAAAAACATAGCAGAACAACCCCTCCGTAAATAACCATATCAAAATTGCAAAAGTACTAAAACAAGAAGAAAACAACAGAAGAAAAAGAGAACACAGCAACAGCAGAACCCAGCACTAATATCTTACAGCCGACCTCGCAACCCCCAACCCCTAGTTCAAGTCCAGTTTCTCCGTCCGCACGAAGGCCCACGCCTCCTCCGGGGAATCGAAATAATAGTGCCGATCCAAATAAGTTACCCACAGGCGCGCGGGCGGCAACATTCCGAACTTTATCTTTTTTCTATAAAGCACCTCTTTCGTCCGATTAAATCCGGACCGCCGCTTAGCCACCTCCGCACTCCAGTCCTGGTAGATCCGCACTACCCCATTCTCCCAATTGCTGCTCTTCACCTTCTTGGCCCAGCGCAGCACGCACTCCCGATCACTGAACCGGTGGAACCTCACCAGCACCGCACGCGGGGGTTCATCTTCCTTGGGCCTCCTGGCCAGCACCCTGTGCGCTCCCTCCAGCTCCAAGGGCAGATGGAGAGATCCGGCCCCCACTAGCGAATTCAGCATTACAGCCACATAGGCTGTCAGGTCCGATCCCTCCAGCCCTTCTGCAAGGCCCAAGATCCGCAGGTTTTTCCGCCTCATGCGGTGATCCAGCTCCTCAAAGCGTTCCTGCCACTTCTTGTGGAGTGCTTCGTGCCCCTCCACCTTACTCACGAGGACCACGGCCTCCTCCTCTCGTTCAATGGCCTGCGTCTGCAACTTCTTGATGGCAGCACCCTGGGTGGACTGAATCTCTGACAGCCTTCTGTTCATTTCCTGCAGAGAGCTCAGTACTTCATCCTTGAATTCTTTCAAGCAGCGCAGGAGATCAGTTTGTTGCTCCTGGGCCCACAGCCTCCAATCCTCTGGGGCTCCTCCGGCGGCCATCTTGGATCCCTTCCCCCGTTTTTTCTGAGGAGCTGCTGCTGTTTTTTCCCCCTTTCCACTCCGAGTTCGAGTCATGGACTGCAGGGAAAGTCATTCAGCACACCTTCCCCCACCGGGAAACGTCGAAAAATTTCCGTTTTGGGCTCTCAAAAGAGCCGAAAAATCTCTTTAAAACGGGAGCTTCCAAATGTGTGGCTTACTGGTCCATCACAGCCACCGGAAGTCCCTCATTTACTTTTTGAATGTCCCCCACTACTCTGCAGTAAATTCACTGACAAGAAGTTGTTTGCTGTTATTTTGGCCAGATCCTGCCTCATTCTAATAAAATCTGTCTTCCCCAATCCAAAATCATTTTTTGCAGACCATCATTTTCCCTTCCATTAACAAAGTTAAATCATACTATGTTATGGTTGCTGTTACTAAAATGCTCCCCCATTGCCACCTCGAACATCAGTTCTGCTCAATTCCCCATAATTAAGTTCTTTATTTAGCCTGGTATTCTCCAAACAGGATTTCTTTAGTACCCTTCCCATGTTCCTGGTTCTAAGATGGGTCCAAATGATTGGGTCCTCCCTCTCCGTTATCCTCTCAAGCTTTCTCGAGATGTCCCTTGCCCTGGTACCAGGTATACACAACTTGATTTTTTTCTATTCGCTCATGGGATGTTGGCGTCGCTGGCTGGGCCAGTATTTATTGCCCATCCCCAATTGATCTTGAGGGGGCAGTTAAAAGTCAACCATTATGCTTGCAAAAGATGGTGTCTGTCCCTCTAAATACTGAATCCCCTGCAGCTACTGCATTACAATTCCATCTTACTCTTTTCATATTTGGCCAGCCTCTTGCCAAATGAACTATGGTCTGCGTTCTGGCTGTCCTTTGAAAAGTTTTATCTTTATCCTATCAATTTATGCAAGTACACATTTTCTATCTCACCCTTACTCAGCAAGAGAATTGTGAATTGCCGAGGCCCAGAAATGAAGCTAAGTCCCACTTAGTAGCAGGGTCGTTCTCAGTGCCACTGGCGCCGGGGAAAACCCGGCTAAACACACCTGATATGGGACCCTTATTTAATTTCAGTTAAATCGCGCCCAGAGTGTTCCTCAAATGGTGACATCTGGGAAGTGTTGAACTTCAAACGTACTTCGGTGTCCTTGTTCATGAGTAACTGAAAGTCAACCTGCAAGTACAGAAATTGATTAAAATAACAAATGGTATTTTGGTCTTTATTACAAGAAAATTTGAGTACAGGATTATAGAACATAGAACATAGAACAGTACAGCACAGAACAGGCCCTTCGGCCCTCGATGTTGTGCCGAGCAATGATCACCCTACTCAAACCCACGTATCCACCCTATACCCGTAACCCAACAACCCCCCCTTAACCTTACTTTTTAGGACACTATGGGCAATTTAGCATGGCCAATCCACCTAACCCGCACATCTTTGGACTGTGGGAGGAAACCGGAGCACCCGGAGGAAACCCACGCACACACGGGGAGGACGTGCAGACTCCGCACAGACAGTGACCCAGCCGGGAATCGAACCTGGGACCCTGGAGCTGTGAAGCATTTATGCTAACCACAATGCTACCGTGTTGCCCATATAGATTTATTTCAATTATATATGGCCTCACAGCACCAGGGACCCGGTTCAATTCTGAACTTGGGGGACTCTCTGTGTTGAATTTGCACGTTCTTCACGTATCTGCGTGGGTTTCCTCCATGTGCTCCGGTTTCCCTCCACAGTCGAAAGATGTGCACGTTAGGTGGATTGGCCATGCTAAATTGTCCCTAGTGTCCCTCAGGTTAATTGGAGTTCCAGGGTAACTGGGTGAGGTTGTGGTCGTAGGTGGAGTGCTCTTTCAGAGAGTCGATGGGCTGAATGGTCTCCTTCTGTATTGTAGGGATTCTATGATATAGAGCTTTGATGAGACCGCACCTGACATTTTATGTACAGTTTTTGTCTCCTGTTCTAAGGAAAGATACATTTACCATGAGTGCAATAAGGTTCACCAATCTAATTCCTTGTGCGGAGGGATTGTCCTCTGACGAAACATTAAATAGATTGGGCCTTATTTTTTTTTAGAGAAACAGAACAGAACAGGCCCTTCGGCCCACGATGTTATGCCAAACTTTTGTTCTAGGTTAATCATAGATCATAGAATTTTGGACACTAAGGGCAATTTATCATGGCCAATCCACCCAACCTGCATAACTTTGGACTGTGGGAGGTAACCGGAGCACCCGGAGGAAACCCACGCACACACGGGGAGGATGCGCAGACTCCACACAGACAGTGACCCAAGCCGAAATCGAACCTGGGACCCTGGAGCTGTGAAGCAATTGTGCTATCCAAAATGCTACCGTGCTGCCCTTAAGAACAAATTAATCTACACTCCATTATTCTACCATAATCCATGTACCTATCCAATAGCCGCTTGAAGGTCCCTAACGTTTCCGACTCAACTACTTCCACAGGCAGTGCATTCCATGCCCCCACTACTTTCTGGGTAAAGAACCTACCTCTGACATCCCCCCTATATCTTCCACCATTCACCTTAAATTTATGTCCCCTTGTAATGGTTTGTTCCACCCAGGGAAAAAGTATTTGACTGTCTACTCTATCTATTCCCCATCTCATCTTATAAACCTCTATCAAGTCACCCCTCATCTTTCTCTGTTCTAATGAGAAAAGGCCATGCACCCTCAACCTTTCCTCGTAAGACCTACTCTCCATTCCAGGCAACATCCTGGTAAATCTCCTTTGCACCTTTTCCAAAGCTTCCACATCCTTCCTAAAATGAGGTGACCAGAACTGCACACAGTACTCCAAATGTGGCCTTACCAAGGTTTTGTACAGCTGCATCATCACCTCACGGCTCTTAAATTCAATCCCACTGCTAATGAACGCTAGCACACCATAGGCCTTCTTCACAGCTCTATGCACTTGAGTGGCAACTTTCAAAGATCTATGAACATAGACCCCAAGATCTCTCTGCTCCTCTACATTGCCAAGAACCCTACCGTTAGCCCTGTATT
Source organism: Scyliorhinus canicula (assembly GCF_902713615.1). Lineage (NCBI taxonomy): Eukaryota > Metazoa > Chordata > Chondrichthyes > Carcharhiniformes > Scyliorhinidae > Scyliorhinus > Scyliorhinus canicula. The sequence goes on from NC_052150.1 coordinate 57,194,598, forward strand.
CCGCATTCATATTTGTCCTTCCAAAATGGACATCCTCACACTTGTCAGGGTGAAACTCCATCTGCCACTTCTCAGCCCAGCTCTGCATCCTATCTATGTCTCTTTGCAGCCGACAACAGCCCTCCTCACTATCCACAAGTCCACCAATCTTCGTATCATTTGCAAAAATACTGACCCACCATGAGAGGTGATCTCATTCAAACAGAAAAAAATCTTACAGATGGAGGAAGGATGTTTCCCCTGGCTGGGGGATAGGGTTGAGAACCAGGGAACACAACCTCAGAATTAGGGGAATGCCATTTATGACTAAGATGAGGAGGAATTACTTTATTCACAGGGTGGTAAAACTTTACTCCAGCAAGCTGTGGAAACCAAATTGTTAAGCATGTTCAAGACAGAGGGCAGTAGATTTCTAAATATTAAACACATCAAAGGATGCAGGGAAAGTGTGGGGAAATGATGTTGAAGTGAAAGATCTGCCATGATCTCACTGAATGGCGAAGTGGGCTCGAAGCACTGAATGACCTATTCCTATTTCTTAAGTTTTCAACATATGCATGCTTGTAAGTCTAAATCTATTTTGTTTTATTTGTTCATGGGATGTCAGTATTGCTGGCAAGGCAGGCATTAATTCTCCATCTCTAATTGTCCTTGGTAAGGTTGAATGGCTTCTTGAATATCTGCAGTCCCCATGTAGGCACATCTACAGGGCTATGCAGGAGAGTGTTCCAGAATTTCGACATAGCAACAGTGAAGAGACAGTGATATATTTAAAGTCAGGAATGTGTGTAGTTTGGAGGAGGTGATGTTCCAATGTTTCTGCTGGCCGTTGTTAGGCCTTAGTTTAATCTCACAACAGACACACAAGCTGGTTAAGATGGCTATTTATTATCACAAGCTTGGTTTTGTGTACACGGAGATGAGATCTGGATGCTTGCCAAGGTCTATGTTGGAACCAACAATTCTACGGACACGTGCTTGTAGGATTAGAATAGCGGTTTTAATATACTTACAACAGAGCCAGCCTGTTAGCCGTTGAACTTTCGGTGAACTGGCCGGCTGACCCTGTGGCACTGATCTTTATACAGCAGCTCCCGGGGAGGAGTCCTGGGCAGAGCCAAGGGAGAAGTCCCGTACAACTTTCGAGCATTCCCAGAGCTACTCCCCCTGGAGGTCAGGTAGTGCAACTGCACTTATAATATAGACACATGTATATACGGGTTATAATCTGGTGTGAATCACATTCACCACATTCACCCTCTGTGAACAAAATCGAGTCCAGCGGGGGTGGTAGCTCACAGAGTTAGTCTGTCCGATGGACGAATTGTTCTTTTCGACCTGCGGAGCACCGGGGTCACAGCCTCTTGCGGTGGCTGGGTGGGTGTTGAGAGCTGGGGTACGATGGCAGACTCCGGGGCAGGTCTCGTCCGAACTTTATACACCTCTGGCTCGACCGGAGACTGGGGGCGCTGGGGGCGGGCTGATTCTGGCGCGTGGAACCGGTGGGGTGAGCTTGCGGAATCGGGGGCGCGAGGGGGCGGCAGCATAGGGAACGGGGTAAGGGGTTCCTTAGTGGGGGTGGGGGGGGCTGGATCCAGCGGGTGCCAGGTCCCGAAGGGATACTGTGTCCTGGCGACCGTCCGGGAACTCCACGAATGCATACTGGGGGTTGGAATGGAGGAGGCGCACCTTTTCAACAAGGGGGTCAGTTTTGTGCCCCCTGACGTGCTTCCTCAGGAGGACCAGGCCTGGTGTCCTCAGCCACGCCGGAAGTGAGACTCCCGTGGTAGTGCTCCTAGAAAAAATGAAGAGTCGCTAGTGAGGGGTTTGATTTGTAGCTATACAGAGGAGGGATCTAATTGCGTGGAGCGCATCTGGGAGGACTTCTTGCCATTGGAAGACTTGGAGTTTTCTAGACCGGAGGGTCAGCAGGACGGTCTTCCAGACCGTCATGTTCTCCCTCTCCACCTGTCCGTTTCCCTTTGGGTTGTAGCTGGTAGTCCTGCTCGAGGCGATGCCCTTGTCGAGCAGGTACTGACGCAGCTTGTCACTCATAAAGGACGAACCCCGGTCGCTGTGCACGTAGCTGGGGAAACCGAACAGGGTGAAGACACTATGCAGGGCCCTAATGACTGTGTGGGAGGTCATATCAGGGCATGGAATGCCAAAAGGGAATCGGGAGAACTCGTCGATGATGTTGAGGAAATAGATGTTCTTGTTAGTGGAGGGGAGTGGCCCTTTGAAATCGATCGCAAGGTGTTCAAAATGCCTAGAAGCCTTGACCATGTGGGCCCTGTCTGCTCTATAGAAGTGCGGTTTGCACTCCGCACAGATCGGGCAGTCCCTGGTGACCGCTTTTACCCCCTCGTTGGAGAAAGGCAGGCTCTGATGTAGTGGGCGAGCCGGGTGACCCCTGGATGGCAGAGGTCCACATGGACGTCTTTCAGACCGCTGATCTGTGCGCTGGCGCATGTCCCGCGGGATAGGGCATCCGAGGGCTCGTTGAGCTTCCCCGGTCGATATTTAATATCGTAACTATAGGTGGAGAGTTCGATCCTCCACCAAAGGATTTTATCATTTTTTATTTTGCCCCTTTGCAAGTTGTCAAACATAAAGGCAACCGATCGTTGGTCGGTGATGAGGGTGAACCTCCTACCTGCGAGGTACTGCCTCCAGTGACGAACAGCCTCCACGATGGCTTGTGCTTCCTTCTCGACAGAGGAGTGTCGGAGTTCTGAAGTGGATAGGGTACGGGAGAAAAATGCAACGGGCCTCCCTGCCTGATTTAAAGTGGCTGCTAGAGCTACCTCTGAGGCGTCGCTCTCAACCTGAAAGGGAGTGGATTCATCCACCGCCCGCATGGCTGCTTTGGTGATGTCCTCCTTGATGCAGCAGAAGGCCTGGCGCGCCTCAGCAGACAGGGGAAATCGTGTGGCCTTAAAGAGTGGGCGGGCTTTGTCCGCATATTGAGGGACCCACTGGGCGTAGTATGAAAAGAACCCCAAGCACCGTTTGAGGGCCTTGGGGCAATGAGGGAGGGGGAGTTCTAAGATACGGGAGCATACGGTCCGGGTCTGGGCCCAGGACTCCGTTCTCCATGACGTAGCCGATGATGGCCAGTCTGTTTGTGCGGAAAACGCATTTCTCCTTGTTATAAGTGAGATTTAATTTCTGTGCCGTTTGGAGAAAACGGTGGAGGTTGGCGTCGTGGTCCTGCTGGTCATAGCCGCAGGTGGTAACATTGTCCAGATACGGAAACGTGGCCTGCAGCCCGTACTGGTCTACCATTCGGTCCATTGCTCGTTGGAACACCGAAACCCCGTTGGTGACGCCGAAGGGAACCCGGAGGAAGTGGAAGAGGCGGCCATCGGCCTCGAACGCCGTGTAGTGGCGGTCCTCCGGGTGGATTGGGAGCTGGTGGTCTGCAGACTTCAGATCCACCGTGGAAAATAGCCGATATTGGGCGATCTGGTTAACCATGTCTGCAATTCTGGGGAGGGGATACGCGTCTAGGAGCGTAAAGCAATTTATGGTCTGGCTTTAGTCGCCGACCATGCAAAATTTTTCCCCGGTCTTGACGACCACCACCTGAGCTCTCCAGGGACTATTACTGGCCTCTATGATCGCCTCACTGAGCAGCCGCCGGACCTCCGATTGGATAAAGACCCTATCCTGTAGGCTGTATCGCCTGCTGCGAGTAGCTACTGGTTTGCAAACTGGAGTGAGATTGGCGAAGAGAGGAAGAGGGGGAGATGCGCAGCGTAGCGAGGCTGCAGATAGTGAGTGGGGGCAGGGGCCCGCCGAAGCTGAGGGTGAGGCTTTTGAGGTTGCACTGGAAATCCAGGCCTAATAAGAGTGGCGCGCAGAAGTCGGGCAGGACATAAAGTTTAAATTTAGAATAACTAGTGCCTCGAATTGTGAGCGTAGCGACGGTGCGTCCTCGGATTTGGACTGAGTGGGAGCCGGAAAAATAGAAAGCGAACAGCGTCTTACCAGTTCTGGATGTATAAAGCTCTCGGTGCTCCCGGAGTCAAAGAGGCATGGCGTGCTGTACCCGTTGATCTGGACCTCCGCCATCGAACTTCGTAGGTGCTTGGGGCAGGATTGATCCAGGGTGACCGCGTTGAGTTGCGGACCGCGTGGTGAGTGCCTGGGGAAGTCGTATTCTTCAGATGAGCTTTCTGAGCATGCCGATGCAGATGGGGCCTATGGATCGCACGTGGTGAGCGGCGAGGAAGATGGCGGCCCCCATGAGTCGCACGTGGCCGGCCGCATGGTGGGGGTTTGCCAAGATGGCGGCCCCCATGGATCGCACGTGGCGGGAGGGGGCGGAGTTGCGGTGTAGGCCGCAGCGTTTCGGGCCCCGCGGGCCCGCTGGTGTTGGGAGCGATTTGTTCTCTCTGCAGGGGAGTTAAAAACTGGGGCCCTTTTCGCGAGGCACACTCTGGCATAGTGGCCTTTCTTCCCTCAGCTGCTGCAGGTCGCGGATCGGGCTGGGCAGTGCTGCCGCGGGTGCTGGCTTTGGCCACAGAAATGGCAGGCTGGGGCAGCTAACTGGCTTTGGCAGAGCGGTAGCTGGGGGGCCGTGCGGCACAGGCCTGGGGGGACTGTTGTTCGGGAGTCCACGATGAGGTCGCGGGTCCGGGGGAAACGACGTGAGGCTGCGGAAGGAAACTTCCATAGTGGTAGCAGCCTCCACAGTAGTGTCTAAGTCCTGGGCCCCCTTTTCTAGCAGTCTTTGGCGCACATAGTTAGACCTGAGGCCCGCTACGAAAACGTCCCGCACAGCAAGCTCTCTATGTTCAGCCGCGGTAACGGCTTAGAACATAGAACATTACAGCGCAGTACAGGCCCTTTGGCCCTCGATGTTGCGCCGACCCGTGAAACCATCTGAAGCCTATCTGATCTACACTATTCCATTTTCATCCTTATGTCTATCCAGTGACCACTTAAATGCCCTTAAAGTTGGCGAGTCTACTACTGTTGCAGGCAGGGCGTTCCACACCCCTACTACTCTGAGTAAAGAAACTGCCTCTGACATCTGTCCTATATCTACCACCCCTCAATTTAAAGCTATGTCCCCTCGTGTTGGTCATCACCATCCGAGGAAAAAGACTCTCACTGTCCACCCTATCTAACCCTCTGACTATCTTATATGTCTCTATTAAGTCACCTCTCAGCCTTCTCCTCTCTAACGAAAACAACCTCAAGTCCCTGAGCCTTTCCTCGTAAGACCTTCCCTCCATACCAGGCAACATCCTAGTAAATCTCCTCTGAACCCTTTCCAAAGCTTCCACATCCTTCCTATAATATGGTGACCAGAACTGCACGCAGTACTCCAGGCTTGATAATTACAGTCATTGGAAAGATTGTTCAATTTCCTTACAAACTCGGCAAGCGTTTCTGTAGGCCGCTGACGGCGAGTCGTAAACACGTGGCGTGCATAAACCTCGTTAATGGGCCTAACGTACATTTTGTCCAATATTGCCAGCGCTGCGGTATAAGAACCAGCCGGATTCAGCTGTGTGGAGATTATGTGGCTTACCCTCGCGTGCAGTAGGCTGAGTTTTTGTTCCTCCGTTGTTCCGGCGGTGCTGGCTTCTGCCAGGTAGGCTTTAAAACATCTCAGCCAGTGAGAAAAAATGTCCTTAACCTCTGCATCCTGTGGGTCGAGTTCTAGGCGTCCGGGCTTGAGGGCTGCTTCCATGATTTCTTCGACTGTTTCCTAAGTATATTAAATTGTTGGAACCAACAATTCTACGGACACGTGCTTGTAGGATTGACCCGTTTTCGGTGGGTCCCACTGGCGTAAATCAAACCAGTCCGGACCGGTGGGACCTGGCTTTACAGGCAGCCTGCAGAGTCCTCGGGGGTGGGGGGGCCTAACCTGCGATCGGGGCCCACCGATCCGCTGGGAGGCCTGTGCCGCGGGGGCACTCTCTCCCTCCGTGCCGGGTAGCGGAGAATCCCGCCCATGCTTGTTAGGTGAATTGGACATTCTGAATTCTCCCTCTGGGTACCCAAACAGGCGCTGGAGTGTGGTGACAAGGGGGTTTTCACAGTAATTTAATTGCAGTGTAATTTAAGCCGACTTTTGACATGAATAAAGATTCTTATTATTATCAGTTGTTGGAAGAGGATAGCTAGTGAGCAGTAGGAACCTTCCTTGCCTATGTTTGACTTGATATGAGACATAGAGGTCCAGAGTCAAGAACAAAAGAACAAAGGAAATTACAGCACAGGAACAGGCCCTTCGGCCCTCCCAGCCTGCGCCGATCCCAATCCTTTATCTAAACCTCTTGCATATTTTCTAAGGATCTACATCCCTTTGTTCTCCACCCGTTCATATATCTGTCAAGATGCATCTTAAATGATGCTATTGTGCCCGCCTCTACCACCTCCGCTGGCAAAGCGTTCCAGGCACCCACCACCCACTGTGTAAAAAACTTTCCACGCACATCTCCCTTAAACTTTCCCCCTCTCACCTTGAAATCGTGACCCCCTCGTAATTGACACCCCCACTCTTGGAAAAAGCTTCTTGCTATCCACCCTGTCCATACCTCTCATAATTTTGTAGACCTCAATCAGGTCCCCCCTCAACCTCCGTCTTTCCAATGAAAACAATCCTAATCTACTCAACCTTTCTTCATAGCTAGCACCCTCCATACCAGGCAACATCCTGGTGAACCGCCTCTGCACCCTCTCTAAAGCATCCACATCCTTCTGGTAATGTGGCGACCAGAACTGCATGCAGTATTCCAAATGTGGCCTAACCAATGTCCTATACAACTGTTACATGACCTGCCGACTCTTGTACTCAATACCCCGTCCGATGAAGGCAAGCATGCTAAATGCCTTCTTGACAACTCTATCGACCTGCGTTGCCACCTTCAGGGTACAATGGACCTGAACTCCCAGATCTCTCTGCACATCAATTTTCCCCAGGACTCTTCCATTGACCATATAGTCTGCTCTTGAATTTGATCTTCCAAAATGCATCACCTCGCATTTGCCTGGATTGAAATCCATCTGCCATTTCTCTGCCCAACTCTCCAATCTATCTATATTTTGCTGTATTCTCACACAGTCCTCCTCGCTATCTCCAACTCCACCAATTTTAGTATCATTTGCAAACTTGCTAATCCGACCACCTATACATTTGTCCAGATCATTTATGTATATCACAAATAACAGTGGTCCGAGCACGGATCCCTGTGGAACACCACTAGTGACCTTTCTCCATTTTGAGACACTCCCTTCCACCACTACTCTCTGTCTCCTGTTGCCCAGCCAGTTATTTATCCATCTAGCTAGTACACCCTGTACCCCATGCAACTTCACTTTCCCCATCAACCTGCCATGGGAAACTTTATCAAACGCCTTACTGAAGTCCATGTATGTGACATCTACAACCTTTACCTCATCAATTAACTTTGTCACTTCCTCAAAGAATTATGTTAGGTTTGTAAGACATTACCTTCCCTGCACAAAACCTTGCTGCCTATCACTGATAAGTCTATTTTCTTCCAAATGTGAATAGATCCTATCCTTCTGTATCTTCTCCAACAGTTTGCCTACCACTGACGTCAAGCTCACAGGTCTATAATTCCCTGGATTATCCCTGCTACCCTTCTTAAATAAAGGAACAACATTAGCAATTCTCCAGTCCTCTGGGACCTCACCCATGCTCAAGGATGCTGCAACGATATCTGTTAAGGCCCCAACTATTTTATCCCTCGCTTCCTCAGTAACCTGGGATAGATCCCATCCAGACCTGGGGACTTGTCCACCTTAATGTCTTTTAGAATACCCAAAACTTCCCTCTTCCTTATGCCGACTTGATCTAGAGTATTTAAACACCCATCCCTCACCTCAACATCCACCATGTCCCTCTCCTGGTGAATACCAAGGCAAAGTGCTCATTAAGAATCTCACCCATTTCCTCTGACTCCACGCATAAATTCCCTCTTTTGTCTTTGAGTGGGCCAATCCTTTCTCTAGTTACCCTCTTTCTCCTTATATACAAATAAAAGGCTTTGGGATTTTCCTTAACCCTGTTCGCCAAAGATATTTCATGACCCCTTTTAGCCCTCTTTATTGCGCGTTTGAGATTCATCCTACTTTCCCGATATTCCTCTAAAGCTTCATGAGTTTTAAGTCACCTAGATCTTACGTATGCTTCCTTTTTTATCTGAGCTAGTCTCACAATTTCACCCGTCATCCATGGTTCCCTAATCTTGCCATTTCTATCCCTCATTTTCACAGGGACATGTCTGTCCTGCACTCTAATCAACCTTTCCTTAAAAGACTCCCACATTTCAAATGTGGATTTACCCTTAAACAACTGCTCCCAATCCACATTCCCTAGTTCCTGCCGAATTTTGTTATATTGGCCTTTCCCCAATTTAGCACTCTTCCTTTAGGACCACTCTTGTCTTTGTCCATGAGTATTCTAAAACTTACGGAATTGTGATCGCTGTTCCCAAAGTAATCACCGACTGAAACTTCAACCACCTGGACGGGATCATTTCCCAATACCAGGTCCAGTATAGCCCCTTCCCGAGTTGGACTGTTTACATACTGCTCTAAAAAACTCTCCTGGATGCTCCTTACAAATTCTGCTCCATCTACGCCTCCAACACTACACGAGTCCCATTCAATGTTGGGGAAGTTAAAATCTCCCATCACGACCACCCTGTTGCTCCTACATTTTTCTGTAATCTGTCTACATATTTGTACTTCGACTTCACGCTCGCTTTTAGGAGGCCTGTCGTAAAGTCCCAACAATGTTACTGCACCCTTCCTATTTCTTAGCTCTACCCATATTGCCTCAGTGCTCGAATCCTCCATCGTGCCCTCCTTAATCACAGCTGTGATATCATCTCTGTAATGCAACTCCTCCACCCCTTTTACCTCCCTCTCTATCCCTCCTGAAGCATCTATACCCTGGGATATTTAGTTGCCAGTATTTCACTTCCCTCAACCAAGTCTCAGTAATACCAATAACATCATATTCCCAGGTACTGATCCAAGCCCTCAGTTCATCTGCCTTACCTGCTACACTTCTCGCTTTAAAACAAATGCACCTCAGACCACCTGTTCCTTTGCGATCATCAACTCTTCCCTGTCTACTCTTCCCCTTAGTCACATTGAGTTTATTATCTAGTACCTTACTGGCTTTAGTTGCTGCCTCTTTACTGACCTCTAACTTCCCAATCTGGTTTCCATCCCCCTGCCACATTAGTTTAAAACCTACCCAATAGTGTTAGCAAAAGCACCCCCTCGAACATTGTTGAGAACTCCCAGGACCACTCCTTTCTGACTGTATACGAATATGCCGTCGCCTCTGGTGGGCCTGTCTTGCCAGTGGGACAGAACATACCCAGGGTTGGTGGTGGAGTCTGTGTTGTTCCTCGTGTCTTAATAAAGCTCATAGTCTCAAATATGGAGAAGATGCTTTATTGTGAATTCGTTCTCTCTTCAGAGCTTAACATACGGCTACCTCAAGTGCTGCCTGTCTGTGTCCTGCTATCAGTTCTGCCTTCCGTGAAGTGTGTCCTCACTTCCTGTCCCGGTTTATTTATATGGCTCTCCCGTGCTCCCTCTAGTGTTTGCTCAGTTGTATTGCATCTAGTTAACTTGTGATCACCACATCCCCCTTTTTCTCTTTACATATTTTCTGTACATCGTTAAAGAAAATTGTACATCCTGTCCCGGTGTATTTATAGCTCTCCCTCTAGTGTTTGCTCAGTTGTATTGTATCTAGTCAATCTACGATCACCACATCCCCCTTTTTCTCTTTACATATTTTCTGTACATCGTTAAAGAAAATTGTACAAAACAGTTACTTATGATATGCGTATCTATACAAGTGATGGTGCTATTGCATATTTTACAAAGCCAATGTATTTATGTGTCCAATCTTAATAAAAACATTTATGAGTCCAAATTTGATGAATTTGTTCAGAGCTTTTTTTTTTCTTTTTGTTGTTGATGACGTGGTGATATTGATATTGCAACTCCGTTGTGAATGTTGTTGGTGTTCCTTGTTATTTTAAGTAACCAATGCGTCATCCTGAGGTGTTTGCATGGTCGAACCACTGATATTGACTGACATGGACTTTTTTCTGTGCTTGTGGTATCGATGTATTATCTCATCTGCCTTGAAAGCTGGTGTGCTTGCTTGTTCTAGAGCAGATGTGAGTTTGTGCGATTCGTTGTCATCCCATGGCATGTTTGTAGTGTTGTCATTGTTTTGCGGTGTGCTGTGGCATTGTCCTTCATGTGCCGAGTAGTACCATTGTGTACAAGTCGTTGTTTCATTGCTGTTGTTTCTGTCGTTCCTGTCTTTGTTGTTTTCGTTGCCGTTCTTGTTGCTGTTTTTGTCGTTTCTGTCTTTGGTGTTGTTGCTATCTTTGTTCCTGACTTTGTTGTTTTCGTTGCCGTTCTTGGTGCTGTTTTTGTTGTCGCTATCTTTGTTATGCTTCTTGTTGGTTTTGTTGTTCTTCTTGTCGCGCTTCATGTTGCTTTTGTTCTTGCTGTTGTTGGTCTTGTTTCTGCTGTGCTTCTTGCGATTGTTATTGTTCTTGTCGCGCTTCATGTTGCTTTTGTTCTTGCTGTTGTTGTTCTTGTTTCTGCTGTGCTTCTTTTGGCTTTTGTTTTTCTTGTTATGCTCTATGAGTGTCCCGTGTGGATAATTTGAGTCATTGAACATTTCGTCTTGAGAATGGTGAGAATGATCTGATGTTGCATCGGTGCTGGTGACATCAATCATTTGTGGAGGATTTGATTCCTCCTCTTTGCTTTCTTGGTGCTCCTCTTGTGGAGTCAACTTCTTCTCGATTTCACTTGACGCGGTCTCTCTGGATTCTTGGCGCTCCTCGTCTGGAGTCAAAAACTTCATGATTACAATTGACGTGGTGTCTCTGGACTCTTGGCGCTCCTCTTCTGGAGTCCAAATCTGCATGATTTCACTTGACGTGGTCTCTCTGGACTCTTGGTGCTCCTCTTCTGGAGTTAAAATCTTCATGATTTCTGTTGATGTTGTCTCACTGGACTCTTGGTGCTCCTCTTCTGGAGTCAAAATCTGCATGGTTTCTATTGGTGTGGTCTCTCTGGACTCCAGGTGCTCCTCTTCTGGAGTTAAAATCTGCATGGTTTCTGTTGGCGTGGTCGGGATGCTCAGACGTCATGACGTCACGCGTAGGAATGAATTGCGCATGCGCAAATCGGCCTTCCTCCTTCACTGTGCGGTTTTGTGTCCATTGCGCATGCGCGGCTTGCGCATGCACATAACGATCCGCGACCAAAACTTTTGAGGCTGCGCATGCGCGACTTGCGCATGCGCATAGCGATCGGCAACACAACCTTTTTTAAACTGCGCATGCGCGGCTTCCGGTTCCGGCGCATGCGCAGACGCAATTTGTAGTTCTTTGCTTGCCCGAGACTGCAAAATGTGCTCCGACGCCATTTTATCGCGGATTTCAGCGTTTTTTCTTTCTGAAAGTTGTAAGTTACCTTTTCTTTCCGATCTGGACTGGATTTCAGCGTTTTGGCTTTGTGAAAAATTCATGTTATTTCTTCTTTTTGATCTGTACTTTTCATTCGTGATTTCTTGTTCTTTTCGTGATTTTTTTAAGTTTTGCATCACTCAGTCTCTCTGCAGTTTGGCCTCTGAGCATGTCTTGCTGTTCAAATTCCTTACAGTACTCTTCAAATTTGTTTAGTATTGTTTGTAAGCTGTTTCTGTCTTCACCTTTTGAGTATTTAAATCCATTATATACTTTCCTACCTTCATGCCCTGCGATGAGAATTGCTATTTTAATTTTGTCTGAGGCTGCTGCTACATCATTAGCTATGATATAAAAATCAAACATTTGTTTAAACATTTTCCAGACATTTCTTACATTGCAAGTCATGTCCAGCTGAGGTGGGTATCCATGCCACATCCTCGAATTAGCGATGTCTTCCCAAGTCAAATGTCCAGTCGGGGATTTCCATCCCATTTTGTTCTTTCTGTATCTGCAGCTGAGTTGTCCTGTAGTAAGCGTCTGAAGCCACTGCTGGTACCATGTGTTGTTCCTCATGTCTTAATAAAGCTCGTAGTCTCAAATGCGGAGAAGATGCTTTATTGTGAATTCGTTCTCTCTTCAGAGCTTAACATACGGCTACCTCAAGTGCTGCCTGTCTGTGTCCTGCTATCAGTTCTGCCTTCCATGAAGTGTGTCCTCACTTCCTGTCCCGGTTTATTTATATGGCTCTCCCGTGCTCCCTCTAGTGTTTGCTCAGTTGTATTGCATCTAGTTAACTTGTGATCACCACATCCCCCTTTTTCTCTTTACATATTTTCTGTACATCGTTAAAGAAAATTGTACATCCTGTCCCGGTGTATTTATAGCTCTCCCTCTAGTGTTTGCTCAGTTGTATTGTATCTAGTCAATCTACGATCACCACAGAGTCAGCATGACTAGTCTCTGGGACTCCCAATTTGGCATAAGTGAACAGGACTGGGCAGGGTGTGCCTTTGTTGCTTCCGGTACCTAGATTGATGCTTATCTAGTTTTATTGTTCTTTAGATTTTCTGTACGGGTTGGATGCAGCTGAGTCATTTCAGGGGGCAGTGGAGTGTCAACCACATGGCTTTCAATCTGGAGTCTCAAATATTTGTTGTTTATTTGTGGTTTTGCTCTGTGGCTTATACCTCCACTAGAACTGCTATTTTTAGAAAAACTGTGGGAACTATTAGCCTGGTGTAATTTTACTTATACACCCACTCCCAATATGTGTCATACTTATTTAAACAGTTTGATTGTATTTTTTAAAATGCATGAATTTTTAACTATTCTTTCTCCAGTTCCGGTTTGACTCACTTGAAATACCCAGCTCTTAGTTTAGGTTTAATTAAATCTGCATTGTCTGTAGGGAAAATGTATGTCCGTAGAGGAGTTGCTAACATTGACCTATGTTTCTCAGCCATTCCATTCAGTACAAAGCTTGGCTGACACCTCACCATCAGTTTAAATAGTGCATTTGTAGTTAGTGGTACAGAGCACAGGTTTTAAAGCTGCAGCAATCGCAGATTTTTGTCCATCTGGAGCTAAATATACTGCTATTGTTGAAAGTGTTGTATTTGAAAATTTTGTATTCTTCCTTTTCTTGTATTTATTCACGTATTGACAAAATAGTTTTGGCTTGTGTACTAACCAATGAATAGCTTTGCATTTAGAAGCATAGCAGAATGGGACTCGAGTATGTCAAGTAACCCTGGCCAGGATTCTCCCAAATCCCGGCTAAGTGATGACGCCGGCGTAAACACCGGAGTGTTTCACGACGGCATCAAAGGGAATCCTGGCCTAGCGATTCAGCCGCCCTCCGGGGGCCAGAATAATGCCAGTGTTACACGCAACTCCACTGCCGGTGCGGGTCCGCGCATGCGGCGGCCGTTTCTGCGGCGGCGGAGCCCAACAGCTGGTCCGTGCGGAAGGAGGTAGGCCCCCTCCAGATCGCGGGCCTAGATGTCGTGGAGAATCGCTGGTGAAGCGGAAAATTCCCGCCACGCCGCTCTGAGGCCAGGACGCGATTCTCTGGTGACCGGAGAATCGGCGCCAGATGCGCCTGTGAAGGCCAGGGCTATTCTCCGCGGTTGACCAGCCGAATTTCCACCTCCTGCTCCACTATCCTGGCTAAGACCGTGAACATTCCCGCCCAGAATTTTCCCAATTTTTCGCTACCCCAAAATATGTGCGCGTGATTCGCTGCCCCCTAAAAGAACCCATTCATTCTCATCCAAGTCATATGCACCCTGTGCACCACCTTAACTGTATCAGGCTCATCCTTGCACAAGAGGAGGTCCCGTTTACCCTCCACAGTGCCTCATTCCATACTCCCCAATTGATCTCCATTCCCAACTCCGCTTCCAATTTCTCCTTGATCTTCACCACCCGCTCACCTCCCTGCTCCCCCAGCCACTTGAAATGAAAATGAAAATCGCTTATTGTCACGAGTAGGCTTCAATGAAGTTACTGTGAAAAGCCCCTAGTCGCCACATTCCGGCGCCTGTCCGGGGAGGCTGGTACAGGAATCAAACCGTGCTGCTGGCCTGCTTGGTCTGCTTTATAAGCCAACAATTTAGCTGAGAGAGCTAAACTAGCCCCTTGTGTATATCCCCAATTTTTCCCTCCCCTTCCACATCCGGAAGTAGCAGTTGCTCCAGCAGGGTGTATCCCGGCAACCTAGTGAACCCTCTCCAGACCTGTTGTGCAAAGTCCCTAACCTGCAGAAACCTGAACTCACTCCCCCTCGGCAGCTCTGCCATCTCCCTGAGCTCATCCAGACTGGCGAATTGAGCTCATTCTTACCAACAGATGAAAATAATTTGGCTGGATTATAATTAAAAACAAAACTCCATTTTGTCAAAGCACACAAACTCCAAATCTATCACTGTGCACTTGGGGAAGCTACTCAAAGCAGACTTAAAAGGTGTAATATAAAATAAAAACCGAAAATGCTGAAAAAAACTCAGCATGTCTGCCAGCATCTGCGGAGAGCAAAACAGAGCTAATGTTTTGAGTCGAATTTCACTCCTTAGAACTGTAAAGGGGCAGTAATATGATGGGTTTTATACTGCTGAGAAAAGGGGAGGGGCAGGTGAGCAAAATAGTAGGGAGTGATAGGTTGAAGGTCAGGAGAACCCTAATGTGGCCATCTAACCTCTTGCAATCAATTCAGAAGATCCAGTTTATGACACTACAAAGCTCTCTTCATACAACAAAGGAGAACGGAAATATGAACATTATCGCCTGGTCCCAGGTGAAGTATACTTTACCCATTTTGTCCCATTGATAGGCTACCCTACAAACCTGCCCTCTCCTATTTAATTGTTTTTAAACTGATATGGCAGATTTTAGGGAGGAAAATGGGTTGAACTAAAGTAAATACTTTTGAACTAAAGGGATCGCACAGTGGTTAGCAGTGCTACCTCGCAGCGCCAGGGACCCAGTTTTGATTCCAACCTCGGATAACTGTCTGTGTGGAGTTCGCACATTCTTCCCGAGTCTGTGTGGGTTTCCTCCGGGTGCTCCAGTTTCCTTCCACAGTCCAAAGATGTGCAGGTTCAGTGGATTGGTTGTGCTAAATTGGCCCACGGCATGGTTACGTAGGTAGGGTGGTAGATTAGACCTAGGTAGGGTGCCCTTTCGGAGAGCTGGTGCAGACCTGATGGTCCGAATCGCCTCCTTCTGCACTGTAGGGCTTCTATGAAATTATATAAAACATTTCCCACGTCCCAGGTTCGATTCCGGCTTGGGTCACTGTCTGTGCAGAGTCTGCACGTTCTCCCCGTATCTGCGTGGGTTTCCTCCGGGTGCTCCGGTTTCCTCCCACACCCCAAAAGATGTGCAGGTTAGGTGGATTGGCCATGATAAATTGTCCTTAGGTTCCAAAATTACCCTTAGTATTAGGTGGGGCTACTGGGTTATGGGGAGAGGGTGGAGGTGTTAACCTTGGGTAGGGTGCTCTTTCCAGGAGCTGGTGCAGACTCGATGGGCCGAATGGCCTCCTTCTGCACTGTAAATTCTATGTAAATTTGAAATTACTGTGAGAGACAGGATAAAAGAATTTTAATAACTAGAAGCATTTGGGAAGGAAAAAAAACATTATTTGGATCTTAAGACAATTTTGTAAAATGATAGATGGATAGTATTGTGGACATAAGAGCATAAGAAATAGTAGCAGGAGGAGACCATACACACCCTTCCCTGCTCTGTCATTCAGTCCATGTTTCATCTTCTACTTCAACTCCACCTTCCCGCCCACTCCCCATAGCTCTTGATTCCCTGAGAGACCAAAAATCTGTCGATCACAGTTTTAGGTGTGCACTAGGTTAAGATTATTCCAATATTATATTGTGATGTCTGTATATTTGTGTGTCAATAATGTTTCAATTTTTGGATCAGTCACATGATTTATTCTTTGAACAAATTTGATGAACGACAATTTAGGATGAACTGGTATGGAAACTGCATTACTCGACCCAGATTGACTGTGAACTCCACGGACAATCTTTTAGTACCTCATATTTTATTCTATTGCATATCCTATTCCGTTTCTCTACACCTCCTCCAGTGTAATACATATATATCTGTAGCTGTGCGAAGTGCCTTGCAAAAAATCTCATCAGAGGACCTTGTAGCGACATATATTCTGATGCTGTTATTCTCTCCTGGCGCGATTCTCCGCCCCCACGCCGGGTGGGAGAATAGCGGGAGGGCCTCCCGACATTTTTCATGCCCTCCCGCTATTCTCCCCCTCCCCCCCCCCACGCACGACCCACGCCACGAATCGCCGCTCGCCGTTTTTTACAATGGGCCGAGCGGCCGGGCCTTCACGCCCGTTTCAACATGGCAGCAAACACACCTGCTCGCTGCCGTCGTGAAACGGGAGCCAGATGCCTGTTTGGGGCATCTGGGGGCCCGATTGGCACGGCAGTACCACGGCCGTTCCAAGGGGGGCATAGGCCCGCGATCGGTGCCCACCGATCGTGGACCGTGCGTCCGTAACAGACGCACTCTTTTCCCTCCGCTGACCCGCAAGATCAAGCCGCCACGTCTTGCGGGGCGGCTGAGGGAAAAGATGCCAACTGCGCATGTGCGGGTTGGCATTGTCCAACCTTCGCATGCGCGACCGACATCATCGGCCGCCGCAGCCGGCGTGACAGTTGACGTGCAGCCTTGATGATCGTCGTCAAGGCCGCGCCGCCGTGACGCACGGGGCCGCGCTCCTAGCCCCGCCCTGGGGGGTGAATCGGCCCTGGAAGTGGGCGTGAAGGCTGCCGTGGGTCACGGCCTGTGCCACGGCAGCCTTTACGATTCTCCGCATTTGCGGCGAATCTCGCCCCTATCTTATCAGTTTTAATCCTTTAAAAAAAAACTAAAAATATAAAAACTGCCTTAAAAATATTTCAGTTGGTCAATGAATTATGCTTTGATAGATTTGGACGAGGATGGCATTGGCAAAGGTGTCTTTGGCCATTCCCAGTTCTCTTGCTAATGAGGCAACTTCTGGAACTGTTGAAAAGCTTAAGATGATGGTTCTGAACTTCTAAACCAACTTGCCTGTGCAAAAACCATACCTGCCCAATAATTCAGAATATGTTGACTCAGTTCTGTGAAAAAACTAATTCTGGACAGGTGCCCTGTGCCCTATCTGTTTTCACAGGAACTTAAAATGTCAATCTGTTTAATCTATAAATGACTCAGAATGAAACATATATATCAAATGCAAACCTCAAGAGAAAACTAGGCATTGCATGTAATGTAAAGTTCTGAGAAAAAAACACTACAATTCAAGCCAACTGTCTATTTATTAAACAAATCTGAATTGATTTTTGGATCAAATCGATTACAGCACAGGAGGCAAAGATGTGTGAATGAAGAAAGTTGGCAGATGATGGTTGCAGATTAATTAGTATATCAATACACATATAATAAAAAACAAATCATCAGAATGCAAGAAGCTATTCGAGAGGGTTTACCCATGGTCAAGGAAACTTTGTTCCATGATCCAATTAACTGAACTTGCCCTCTTGTCAGTTGTGAGAGCACTTCTGCAGGTTATGTTTTCTGCTTGCTCCTGGTGGTGACTGCAAATTCCTGAAGGCTGCTGTTGCTGTTTCCTTCCTTTCTGTAGCTGGAAGGAAGGACAATTTTTACGAACATACCGGGGTCCAAGAAGACTGGGCTCAGGGGGACGTATGGGTCCAGAAGGCAATCCGATTTGAAGCAAGAAGCTGCAGAACCTGGTGCGCAACATTGATCCAAATGGGCCACCTGATGGTACCATTGAAGAAATATTTTCTCAGATTGCTGAAGCTCTTGTTGCTGGTGTGGTGAGTGCTGTGTGTAACTTGACACATCACTGCAGGTTCGACACGCTGGAAGTCAAGAATGTTCAACTGCATCTTGAGCGCCAGAGGAATATGTTGATGAAAGGATTTGGTTCCGGTGAGACTGGGCCGTGTGGGAGGGCCTGTACAGCTGTAGCTCCTGGACAGAGAATGGCATTGATACATGGAACAAGTAACACATTGATGGACAGATCAACGGTCTGGTCATGATAACACTTTCTCAGGATTCTCCTCTGAGACCCCCCCCCCCACCCAACTAGGGTTCTGCCTGGTCCACGTTTGTGGAGATCAGTGCTAAATGGCGCCGGTTAGGATCTCTAAGGCTAGAGGCTTCGGCTGTTTATATGCATATGCAAAGTATCTTATAGCAACTTTGGGCGCAGGCCCTGGATGCCTATTTACTTACCCTTTTTTGAAATAAATTTAGAGTACCCAATTCTTTTTTCCAATTAAGGGGCAATTTAATGATTGGATTGGTTTATTGTCATATGTACCGAGGTACAGTGAAAAGTATTATTCGGTGTGCAGCTCAAATAGATCATTCCTGTTTTATTCCATGAAAGGGAAATACATAATAGGGCAAACATAAATAGGGAAAACATAAAATGCACAATGTAAATACATAGACACATGCATCGGGTGAAGATGTGTGAAGAGATCAGGGCCAGGATTCTCCCCTACCC
This sequence comes from Scyliorhinus canicula, assembly GCF_902713615.1. NCBI lineage: Eukaryota > Metazoa > Chordata > Chondrichthyes > Carcharhiniformes > Scyliorhinidae > Scyliorhinus > Scyliorhinus canicula. The sequence goes on from NC_052150.1 coordinate 57,213,183, forward strand.
AGTGGGGCGGGGGGTCCCGGCGTATTGGAGTGGCGTCAACCACTCCTGCGTCGGGCCTCCCCAAAGGTGCGGAATTCTCCGCACCTATAGGGGCCAAGCCCTCACATTGAGGGGCTAGGCCCGCGTTAGAGTGGTTGCCGCTCCGCCAACCGGCGCGAATGGCCTTTGGCGCCCCACCAGCCGGGGCCGAAAGGCCTTCGCCAGTCGACGGATGTCCCCGCATGCGCCGGTGCTCAGCGGCTGCTGACGTCATACCGACACATGCGCAGGGGAGGGGGTCTCTTCCGCCCCCGCCATGGCCTTCACCATGACGGGGTGGCAGAAAATGAGTGCCCCCATGGCACAGTCCCGCCCACCGATCGGTGTGCCCCGATCGCGGGCCAGGCCACCGTGGGGGCTCCCCCGGGGTCAGATTGCCCAGCCCCCCACCCCCCCCCCCCCAGGACCCCGGAGCCCGCCCGCGCATCCAAACCTGCCGGCACCAGAGGTGTTTTGATTCCTGCCGGTGGGAAAGGCCTGTCAGCGGCGGGACTTCGGCCCATCGCAGGCCGGAGAATCGCCGCGGGGGCCCGCCAACCGGCACGGCGCAATTCCTGCCCCCGCCGAATCTCGGGGGGCGGAGAATTCGGGACACGGAGGGGGCGGGATTGACGCCGGCCCCAGGCGGGTCGGAGAATTCCGCCCCTGATCAGGCCATTAGTCTGTAAGAGGGTCGTTTAGGAGTCTGATAACAGCGGGGAAGAAGCTGTTTTTGAATCTGTTTGTGCATGTATCTCCTGCCTGATGGAAGAAGTTGGAAGAGTTGACAAGTCTGGTTGGAGGCGTCGTTAATTATGCTGCCCACTTTCCCAAGGCAGCGGGAGGTATAGGCCCCTGGGTTGTCGGCCTCTGGGCAGGGTGGTACCCTTGCACTGTTGATGTCAATGGGCACCTTGGCACTAACAGCTGGGCCCAAGTGGCATGGCCAGGTGTTTGGGTCTTTGTAATGTTAATTTGTCCTGCAGCAGTAGCATTCAGGAAAACTAGGTCAATTGCGGCCTGGCAGGTGATCTTTTCCACCATCAAGAAGGTACATGTTTAAGTGCTTCTCCTAACCACATACTCACAGTGCAGATTGCTAACCAACACTCTCCACGCAATAAAATGTGACAATTAGAGTCTACAGAGGCTCATTAATGTAATAGGAGAATAAAATCAGGCGACCAGCAAAGATGCAGATCCCTTTACCTGCTCCGAACTATATTCTAACTAGCAACCACTTCCCACATCCCCAAATATGTTGGTACACCATTCCCCATTTTCAGCATTCCTACGAGCATGATGGAAGCTATAATTATTATTTCAAAGTGTCTATCATGAAAATGAAATGCAGTTCATCAAGCTTGTGCTAAACTTCATGAAAATAATGAAAAATGTTGAAGGCAGCTGTGGGAGTGGGATAGCAAATTGAAATGGCAGGTTTGACAATCCCAGTGTGGGCAGGTTTATTAGAAAACAGGAAGAAACCAGGTTTTTAATCTATTCGAAAAGCCACAAGGGATGCAAGCAGCCCCCCTCGAGAAACTTTGGGCCAGTAGGTTTGCCTCATGATATTCCCAGACAACATTCAAAATCTCACCGGCTACATTACAGATTGGCATAACGAAACCTCCATCTGTAGTTGAAGTCTCTGGCTCTACTAAAGAATTCAGTTCCACCTGTGATAAAGGTTGAACCTCGGAGTAAGAGGTTCAAAGATCCAAACCAAGTTGCTTTCATCTGACCACTACATTCACAGACCCACGGAATGGTTTTCAAAAAGTATAATTTATTCACAGTGATAAGCACCCGTGATCCTGAGGTAACATCAACACTTTAACTTTCCTAACCCTACCACTATGCCTTAGTACAGCCCCAGCTTCCACAGCAGAGGCAGCTTGCTGTCTGCTACGTGCTGATAAGACCGGAAGACCATAAGACACAGGAGCAGAATTAGGCGACTTGGCCTTTTGAGTCTGCTCCGCCAGTCAATCGTGGCTGATATTTTCTCATCCCCATGCTCCTGCCTTCTCTTCATAACCCCTGATCCCCTTATTAATCAGAACCTATCTATCTCTGTCTTGAAGACACTCGGTGATTGACCTCCACAGCCTTCTGCGTTAAAGAGTTCCACAGATTCACCACCCTCTGGCTGAAGAAATTCCTCCTCATCTCTGTTTCAAAGGATCATCCCTTTAATCTGAGATGGTGTCATAGAACATAGAACATAGAACAGTACAGCACAGAACAGGCCCTTCGGCCCTCGATGTTGTGCCAAGCAATGATCACCCCACTCAAACCCACGTATCCACCCTATACCCTTAACCCCCCCCCCCCCCCCCCCCCCCCCCCCCGCAACCTTACTTTTTAGGACACTATGGGCAATTTAGCATGACCAATCCACCTAACCCGCACATCTTTGGACTGTGGGAGGAAACCGGAGCACCCGGAGGAAACCCACGCACACACGGGGAGGACGTGCAGACTCCTCTGGTTCTAGTTTTTCCCTACAAGTGGAAACATCCTCTCCATGTCCACTCTATCCAGGCCTCGCAGTATCTTGTAAGTTTCAATAAGATCACCTCTCATCCTTCTAAACTTCAACAAATACAGACCCAGAGTCCTCAAACATTCCTCATATGACAAGTCCTTCATTCCAGGGATCATTCTTCTGAATCTCCTCTGGAACCTTTCCAAGGCCAGCACATCCTTCCTTAGATATGGGACCCAAAACTGCTCACAATACCCCAAATTGGGTTTGACCAGAGCCTTATACAGCCTCAGAAGTACATACCTGGTCTTGTATTCTAGCCCTCTTGACATGAATGCTAACATTGCATTTGCATTTTTAACTGCCGACTGAACCTGCACATTAACCTTAAGAGAATCGTGAACAAGGACTCCCAAGTCCCCTTTGTGTTTCTGCTTTCCAAAGCATTTCCCCATTTAGAAAATAGTCTATGCCTAGATTCCTCCTTCGAAAGTACATAACCTCACACTTTTCAACATTGTATTTCATTTGCCACTTCATTGCCTACTCTCCAAGCTTGTCCAAGTCCTTCTGCAGCCCCCTTATTGCCTCAATACTACCTGTCCCTCTACAAATCTTTGTATCTGTTTAATGCCTGTTATGACTTTGGTAGATATAATTTAATCATAGAATCCTTGCAGTGCAGAATGAGGCCATTTAGCCCATTGAGTCTGCACCAACCCTCTGAAGATTACCCCACCCTACCTGCACATCTTTAGACACTAAGGGACAATTTTAGCATGGCTCCTCCAAAATCGGGCCTCCATTTTGAAAGAGTGCCATGATCTCTAAGTGAGCTTGAGGGTTCCCCATACCCCACCCAAGGAAAATGTCACCCCCTCACTCCTGAGCATTAATTCCCCCAAGTGAGGGCATCCCAACATGGGGTCGCTGAGGGCCTCCCTTTTCAGAACTCCCCACCCTCCTTTCAGGCCCCTCCTTTTCAGGACCCCCACCCCTAAATTATGTGAGGCACCTTCATAACCGTCCTTCACCCCCCACCCTTCATTTCCCCCTCAACCCCCTTTCATGGGCATGGGCCCTCTCAGGCCTCAACCCTTGGCAGTGCAATCCTTGCACTCTGGCATGCCACTGCTGACAGTACCAAGATGCCTGAGTACCAGGGGGAGTGCCAGGGTGCCACTCTGCCCTGTCCCCAACCACGCAGGGATCTCCAATGACCTGGGTGACCCCCCCCCCCCCCCCCCCCCCCCGGTGCCGTTATGCCTCAGCCACTTTTCTGAGGGCCAGTATTAAAGAGCGCCCTGCCACGGTCTCCCAGACGAACTGTTGAACATACTTGCACTGTGGGTCGACACTATGTTAGATTAACTGAAGACCTATGCCTAACCTGACCAGTCTAAACTGTTAGCCCATGGTGAAGATTTGTGCTACTAGCTGCGAGCTCTATCCGTCTCAGAGGCTGCATCCCAAATGAGCGGGAAAACTAGTGCCCTCTAGCTTTATAGTGAGCGTGCCCTAACTGGTGATTGACTGCTGTGCTTTGTGTGTGTTGATTGGTCTTGCAGTGTGTCAGTCAGTGTGTGTCTCTGCACCATCATATACTGATGTGTATATTATGACACATGCAACTCGGGCAAAGTCCTACAAGCAGACAACAGGGCTGAATTCCAGCAAAATTCCCAGAACTCCTGCAGAAACTTGTTTAGCTCAACCATGAATACCAAATTCCATTGCTTCCAGATGCTATACCAATAAGCCAATGTACACCAAGGAGGGTACCACATCCACTGCTGCCAAAAGTCAAAGAGGAACTCCACAGAATGCTGCACAAGTAGTCGTAACACCTATCAATGAGCCAAACCAGTGGTGTTCATGGCTTGTAACAGTCCCCAAACCAAATGGTCAGCTCAGGCTTTGCACTGACTTCCAGTAATTAAACAGCACTCCAGAGAGAAATTTATCCTATAGCGTCAGTGGATGAGAGCTTGGTGAAACTTGCCAACCATGTGCTCTTCACAAAACTTGGGGCTAATAGTGGGTTTTGGAAATAGCCCCCCCCCCCCCCCCCCCAACCAGGCGTCCAGTTTATTAACAATATTTATCACGCTATTTGAACGCTTTGGGCTGATTTCTCCATTTCAGAAACACCAGGACTGAATCAGTGGTGTTCTATGACCACAAAAGTAGTGTTGGTCCCGGAGCAATTCAGGATCTGTTAATGGGTTAGCACCGGCGCTACGTGGAACTAGTTCAATTCCACTGAAAAACAGTGTCTGATTCGCCGATTGGCACCCAAGAGGCAGAGATGCCTACTCTTCTCACATATACTCATTCCAGCCAACAAGATGGCAGCCCGTAGAGTGGCACCGCTGTTCGCTGATACGGAGCTCGAGACTCTGCTGGACGCTGTGGAGGAGAGACGGGGCACCCTGTTCCCCGGGAAGCAAGGAGGCTGCCACCCGCCATTGGGCCTGGGCGCAGGTGGCAGAGGCTGTGAGCGCCATGGGCCCCACCGTCAGGACTGTCCAGCAGTGTCGGAAGAAGCTGTACAACCTCCTCAGGACGGTCAGGGTGAGTAACCAGCACTATGCCTCTACCTCTGGCTCCAGCCCCCATCTCACACACACCGTGACACCTCCCCCCACCTGGACAGTGACTGAACCACAGTCTGCTCGCACCCCACTCTGCACCACATGCCAGCACCCATACCACCCGCCACGGCTGGGTGTCCTGTTCACACACCCTGTGCTACCCGTATCCGACTGCCTAACACTGTGCATTTTCTGGTTCCCCCCCCCCCCCCCCCCCCCCCCCACCTCTCTCCCGACAGGAAAAGGCGGAGCACAACTGCAGGGAGACTGGGGGGTGGGGGTGTGGAGAGGGGCTGCCGTTGGAAGTGGGCACAAGCCAGGGTTCCCTATTCAGCCATCCTTCTCCAGCCCAGTCCCACCCCATCCCTCTCCACCCCATCACCTCCCCCCAACCCGTTCCCACCTCTGCAACCCCAAGGGTTTGGTGGGACTATGTGATGGAATGGCCAGCTTCCATGCAGGGATCACCCAGGTAGATGGTGGAAAGTGCTCCCGTTGACAGGAGTCACACGTTGTCGAACAATGCGGAGCACCAGGGCTCATTGCAGAGCAGGTCATCATCCTCCATCTCATGGACCAGAGCCAGGGCCCGCATCCCATTGCGAGGCAGCGGTGGGTAGATGCAGCAGGGTGTCGGGTGCCCATGGGAGCGGATGGTGGGTTGGGGTAGAGGGGCTTGTGGGACGGGTGTCCGTGCCGTCGTCGGCCAGGCCCCTTCGTCGGCAAACCTGGAGGCCATTAGAGAGTCCCGTATGTGCTAACCCTGGTGCACACACTATGTGGCCTCCTGTGACTGCCCAAGCCCCATCCTGGCTCTCCCCCACATCCTGCTCGTTGGACAAGGCCAGGTGTCCATCCTCTTCGTAAAGCATGTTGCCCCTCTGCTGCGCAATGTTGTGGAAGACGCAACAGGCCACCATGATGTGGGTGACCTTCCTAGTGCTATCCTGGAGAACCCCCCCAGAGAGGCCCAGGCTTTTGAACTGCATCTTCCGGATACTGATGTGCCAATCGATCACGGCCCTGGTCGGGGCATGGATGTCATTGTAGCAGGTCTCCACGTTGGTCTGTGGCCTCCAGGTAAGCGGCTCAGCCATGATGCAGCAGATAACCCATGTCACCCAGGAGCCAAACCTCACCCGGGAGAGCGCCTCAAAGGTTTCGGGATTATCGGGTGTGCTAGGATGAAGGCATGCTGCCTCTGTATCGGGCACAGACTTGCATCTCGTGGTCACACACCAGCTGCATGTTCCTGGAGGGGAACCATTTTGTGGAACCCCTTTTGGTTTGTGAAGACCATCCCCCCTCATGCGCCGGTTTGCCCCCCTCTCCAATCCCCACACCCAGCTCCTGGGTGGTCCCCCGGCACTCTGCACTCTGCACCGCACCCCTGGACCTATTAGTGCCCGGAGGCCTCAGGTCCCGGCACCCATTGTTGGTCGTTCTGGGTGAGTGTGCTTAACACTCAATTTGGCTCTGTTTCTTTACTTAGCTCTGGAGTCGCCAGGTATCGTTAAAATACCGCCACAAGTTCAAGGTGAAGTTCAAAGCAATAAAACCATACACCAATTAGTAAGTTCAAACAACTGAGTTTATTATAATACAATTATAATAACTACCCATGCACACGCTAAAAGGATTAATCTATTCCTACCGCTAATACTTATCTTGAAGGAACTGCCGGGTCAGGGAACAAGACCTCTTGCTCTGCTCTGGTCTGCAGACTTCAGGTTGGTATAAGTTAAAAGGGGTCAGGAGTGTCTATCTCTGGTAGCGATCGTTGTGAGACACTTACTTGCTGGCGGCTGCTGTCCGAACCCTCTCCTCTCTTTCGTTCAAGGTCTTCTTGGCAAAAGCTGGTCGAGGGCTGGTCCATGGAGGAGTGCTGGTCAAGGAGAGAGGAGGGCTGGACGAGAAGACTGAACCATGTGTGGGACCTGTCTTTTATAGGTCCCAGGGATCCGCGCCCCTTTGGGCGGACTCCCTTACCTGCTTGGAATTGATTGGGTCTCTTCCCAATCGATATGTTTGAATCCCCCCCTAATACTGAGGCTGTTCCTTAGCTACTGGGCAGGCTTTCAGGTTCTTCATTTTCGAACCTTGCTGGTGCCTGAGTGTCTGGCATCCGTTACAATGTTGCAGTTGCTTCCCCATTTGTGTCCGTTGTCTCTGGAATCGTTCCATTAACATGTAAACTACCCTGGAGATTGCCTCATTAGTATGCGGAATGTTCATTTTGGTGCTGTCTGCTTTCTTAGCAGACAGAATCCACACCTGCTAGGTGCAGCCTGCTGGGGCTGCAAACATTGTCCATTTTATCCTATATGCTTTGCGTTCCTCCATTTTGTATTCAGGGAATGGCCAACTTCGTTCGCTGCACCATCCCTGTCGGTGGGGTGCACAGCAAGGTGGCTCACTTGCAGGTTCTGCCAATGGTGGTCCATGCCTGGTCACCCCCACCCCCCAGCCAGCGGCAGGACTGGCAGCCCACGGTCACGCTTCTGGGAATGTGTCCTAATTCCTCTCCCCATCAGCAGTCACAGTGCCTGATTCCCAATTTGTTTTTAAACCACAAGTGAACCCCGCTGTTGGTAATGCCTCCTAGTGGAGGCGGAACATCATCGGAGCCCCAGAGAATACTGGGGTAGGCTTGTTATTGATATGCCAACAATGTTCACGCCGCTGTTAAGGCACAGGAGCATGGCATTCCATCGGACGCCTAATGTCTGCCTCGATTTTCAGCAGATGCGATTCTCCGCCCGATCATGTTTCCCAATTCCTCCAACAGCCGACGGAGAAACACGCCCTTTGTTTTAACTGCCTTCCTTTTGGGATATCATCGGCTCCAAGATGCACAACTGGACACCTCGGGAGTCCCAATGCACTGACTCGTGGGAATTGCCAAGAAGTTTGAGGTTTTGGTGAGCAATTCCTCTGTTCCCTGGGACACCCTAAAAAGTCACCATCTCTGAGATATAGGGTGGGATTTACCAACTGATCATGCAAGTGGGATCTTCCAGTCCCATGACAGTGCATGGGTTTTCCGGCGGCAAGGTGTGCAGTCAACGGGGAAATCCCGTTGATGAAATGAAAATGAAAACCGCTTATTGTCACAAGTAGACTTCAATGAAGTTACTGTGAAAAGCCCCTAGTCGCCACATTCCGGCGCCTGTCCGGGGAGGCTGTTACGGGAATCGAACCGTGCTTCTGGCCTGCTTGGTCTGCTTTCAAAGCCAGCGATTTAGCCCAGTAAATCTCGCTGGTGGGCCGCCTACTCCGCCCAAATCCATGCAGCGATTTGGTCAGTAAATCCCTCACATAGTCTTCAGACGGTTCCGACTTATTCCTTGAATAGTTAACCAGGAGATGTGAGGAAAATCCTCGTCTAACTCATGGGTAAATATACAACTGACTCTTCCCAATTCTCACCTCAATCTCTGCTGACTGCTTCCTTCTGACCCCCTGATTTCCCCCCCCCCCCCCAGCCTAACCTGACCACCACTTGACTCGCCCCTCAACTAAGCCCCACCATCCCTGACCAACTCTACCCCGTCAAATACACCGAACCTGACTGATGAGCCCCCAACCATCTGCATCCCCTCCATACGACCTGACCCGAACTTACCAGTTGCCACCCTATCCCCTACACGCTTACTTCACCCACCCGACAACACTCATTTATTAACACACTGAAAAGCTTTTCAATATCACAAATCTTTTCAGTGTTAGTGAATACCTATCAGAATACAGCAGCTAGGGCAGAGATTCCTTTTGTTGAGGTCTTCAAAGTTTTGTGAACCAACTGGATCCTCCAATGGAAGAAGGCCAGAGAATTCGGGGGAAGCTAAGTAGGTTCCAACCCTGATCACACAAAATATAACCCATGAATCTTCCTCCAATTTACCTCATGCTTTTCTGACTTGACTTTCGTCTGCCATTGGTCTGCCTGTCAGATTTATCCACATCCTCTTTTTTCAAAACTGGGATGTAACGTTTGTATTCCTCCAGTCCTCTGGTACCACCTCTTACCTAACGAGGATTAAAACTGTCCTGGACCTCCACACTTCCCTCGGTAATCAAGTATCCATCCCATCGAGACCAAGTACTTTTGTTTTAGCTGTTAACCTCTCAAACGTTGCCTTGCTATTTTAATCTAATATTGTTGCTATTCCTTTACTGCGATATTGGCAGCATGCCTTCCTTGAGCAAAGTGCTCATTTATTTCCCAGCAGCTCAACAAAACTTTCTCCTTTTTAGGCCTCTAATTTACCCGCCATTCCTCGAACAACCCTTTCACTATTTGTGTTTTGGTTTCTCTCATATATTAACTATTCAGCTATGCTCATGCTCTCTATTCGCTTCTTTGAACCTTTTTTTAGATCCACACTGTACTTTTCAATGTTTAATTTGGTTTTTCACTGTGTTATGAACCTGAGGTCTGAATTTTACTTCAAGCAAGCACGTTCCTGCTGCCAGGACCAAAAGCAAGTCCTGAGACAACATGGGCAAATGGCAGAATCACGGGTTATTTTATCAATTATACTGCCCAGTTAAGGATGCCAGCCTGCCTCTCAGAGCTGCCAGCCCATTCAGAGTCATGGGCAGCAATCTCAGCAACACCACTCAGAGAAGCGATCAATCTATGGGCGGAATTCTCCGCTCCCCACTCGGCCTGGGAGAATCGCGGGAGGGCCTCCCGACATTTTTTACGCCCCTCCCCCTGGCGCCCCCGCGATTCTCCCACCCCCCCCTCGGAAATTCTCCGAGCCCGATGGGCCGAGCAGCCGGCCCTTCACGCCCGTTTCACCACGGCAGCAACCACACCTGGTCGCTGCATTCGTGAAACGGGCGCCGCCCAGCAAGATCAAGCTGCCACGTCTTGCCGAGCGCTAGTGGAGAAAGACGGCCCCACGCAGCCTGGGAGAATCGCAAGAGGGCCTCCCAACATTTTTTACGCCTCCCCTGGCGCTCCCGTGATTCTCCCCCCCCCCCTCGAAAAAATCGCCGCTCGCCATTTTTCACGGCGAACGGCAATTCTCCAAGCCCGATGGGCCAAGCGGCCGGCCCTTCACGCCCGTTTCACCACGGCAGCAACCACACCTGGTCGCTTGGGGCATCTAGGGGCCCGATTTGGACGGGAGCACCGCGACTGTGCTCCGGAGGGGACAGGCCCGCGATTGGTGCCCACCGATCGTCGGGCCAGCGTCCAAAACGGACGCACTCTTTCCCCTCCGCCGCCCGGCAAGATCAAGCCGTCACGTCTTGCCGGGCAGCAGTGGAGAAAGACGGCACCGCGCATGCGCGGGTTTGTGCCGTCTGCGCGGTGATGTAATCCGCGCATGCGCGGGTTGGAACCGGCAACCCGGGCATGCGCGGATGACATCATGAAAAGCGCCGTTCGCACGCCATTTCTGTCGGCCGAGGACGCGGCCGTGAACGACGGGGGCCCGCTCCTAGCCCCCTGGGTGGGGGTGAATTAGGTGCGGCGAGCCGCCCCGAGGCCATCGTGAACCATGGCCGAGTTCATGACGGCCTCCGCGATTTTTGGCCTCAATGGAGAATACCGCCCTATGTGTTTGAATATGCTACTTCTGAAATGCTCACTAATATTCATGATGACTGCATAGGGCTCTTTGTTCCCAGCCAGCTGACATTCTTGGTTGTTCCAAAGGTATCATGTAGCAGGGCTGGAAAGGCCTGCTCTTTTTGTAATTAGGGTAAGAATTAGAATCCACTAACCTCCATGTCCAAATTTTAGATGTGTGTTTCCAGTGTTGAAACTTTAAATCAGGAGGTTGGATTTATTTCTATCCATTATATATCTTATATCCTCTCTGCATAACTTGTCATGTTTTGTCATACTATTGTGTTAACCTTTTACCATTAATGCATTCCTTTCATGAATAACTTCTCAACCTTGCCCCTCGCCTGAGGTGTGGTGACCCTCTGTTAAAATCACCACCAGTCAGCTCTTCCCCTCAAAGAGAAAGGTCACCTGGGACTATGAAAATGAAAAATGAAAATCGCTTATTGTCACGAGTAGTCTTCAACTGAAGTTACTGTGAAAAGCCCCTAGTCGCCACATTCCGGCGCCTGTTCGGGGAGGCTGTCGAACCGTGCTGCTGGCCTGCTTGGTCTGCTTTCAAAGCCAGCGATTTAGCCCTGTGAGCTAAACATCCCCTGGCGACTTCACCTTTACCTTTATGTATTCCTTTGTCAATATTTATTATTTGTTTTGCCTGTGTCATGTGTCTTTGGTTCTCTGAGATGATCAGTACTGCCTGTATATGAATGGGGTGTTCATAATAATTTTTAGAGCAGAACTGTAGAGAGCTGAGTCAACAGGCTTGAGAATTGTGATTGATTTCTTCCTTTCCCCATTGTGCTTAGATCCCCACTTTCAACTCTGATTACTCCAACACAATGAGAATAATGAAGGAATGGGTGCTACATATCCAAATAGATGATTAGGACAGATCAAGACAACAAGCAAGCTTACTTTAACTGCTGTGCTGAAGTTCAGTGAGATGATATTTGGTGATAGAATCTTGGCACATGTCCAGTCCCTGACCAAAACAGCCTGCCTTTTATTCACTGTATCCCCAGTGGGGCAGCACGGTAGCATGGTGGTTAGCATAAATGCTTCACAGCTCCAGGGTCCCAGGTTCGATTCCCGGCTGGGTCACTGTCTGTGTGGAGTCTGCACGTCCTCCCCGTGTGTGCGTGGGTTTCCTCCGGGTGCTCCGGTTTCCTCCCACAGTCCAAAGATGTGCGGGTTAGGTGGATTGGCCGTGCTAAATTGCCCGTAGTGTCCTAAAAAGTAAGGTTAAGGGGGGGTTGTTGGGTTACGGGTATAGGGTGGATACGTGGGTTTGAGTAGGGTGATCATTGCTCGGCACAACATCGAGGGCCGAAGGGCCTGTTCTGAACTGTACTGTTCTATGTTCTATCTCAAGGAGCTGCAAGTTCAACTTGTGGAAGCTTATGCTCATTTGTTCAACTTGGTTATTTCTTCCAGTGTTGTCACAACCCCTTTAAGTGGTGGCAAGTTTTACATTAGTGAATTCCAATCTCATTCACTATCCCTTTTCCACAAGTTCCAGGAAGGCAGACGTCCTGTTTTGCCTTTGATGCAGGGCACCATTGAAACGTCAGAGTCAGAACCTCTGTCCTCATTGAAATGGAGTTCATTTTTCAAAAAAATAGTTGAATTTTGAAATAAGCAACCTCTAATTATTCTAGATGATCAACTGTTGTGTTGACAATTTGAACAGTTCCAACTATCTCACCTGATTGTCATTTTTGTTATGTTGGCAGTTCGAACAGCCTCTAATTATACTACCAAAAAAAGTGTGGCAAGATGTGTCTCTGTTATTATTTTACTCGGAGGAGGAAGAAAAATAACTTCCCACTTTTAAACGAGAACTGAACTAATTCTTGCAAACTTCATGACGTAAACATCACGAACATTCTGAAGGAGAGAATTAACTTCCAATTGGAGGGGCGAGGTTTGATCCGGGATAGTCAGAATGGCTTTGTCAGGGTGAGGTCATGCCCAACTATTTTGAATGAATTTTGCAAGGTAGTGATCGGGTGTGTAGATGAAGGTAGTACAGTTGATATAGTTCATATGGATTTCAGCAAAGCCTTTGACATGTTCCTACATGGGAGACTGATAAAGAATCATAGAATTCCTACAGTGCAAGGAGCACCAACCCGCTAAAAGAGCACCCCACGTAGGCCCACACCCCCGCCTTATCCCTATTACCCCACTTAACCTTTTGGACACTCCAATCCACCTAACCTGCATATCTTTTGACTGTGGGAGAAAACCAAAGCACTTGGAGTGCCAAAAGATAAAAGTACATGGCATGCAAGGTAACTTGTCAACTTGGATCCAAATCTAACTTTGTGGGAGGAGACAGAGGGTGGTGGTGGAAGGCTGTTTGTGTGACTGGAGATCGGTGTCCAGTGGCATACCACAGGCATCAATGCTAGGTCTCTTGTTGCTCATGACCCAACCTCTATTGCTTTCGAGGGATGCGAATTCCATGTTTTAATGACCTTCTGAAAGAAAACAATTCTTCTCATCTCCATCTTAAAAGGTAGATATTATTCTTAAATAGTGTCCCCTAGTTTTAGTCTTCCCCATTGTCCTAGTATCCACCCTGTCAGGTCCCTGAGGATCTTATATATTTCAATAAGATCATCTCTCATTCTTCTCAACTTTAATTTGTTAAAGGCTCAACATGTTCACTCTTTCTTCATAAGATAACCCCTTCATCCCAGGAATAAGTTGAGTGAATCTTCTCTGAAGCTTGTTGCTGAAAATAAAAGCTCATTGTATAGAGAATAACATGTTGGTGTGGATAGGAGAATGGCTAGCTAGAAGAAAACAAAGAGCTGGCATAAATGGGTCTTTCTCTGGTTGGCAGGATGTAACAAGCGGTGTTCCACAGGGATCATAGAACATAGAACTTAGAACAGTACAGCACAGAACAGGCCCTTCGGTCCTCGATGTTGTGCCGAGCCATGATCACCCTACTCAAACCCACGTATCCACCCAATACCCGTAACCCAACAACCCCCCCCCCCCCTAACCTTACTTTTTAGGACACTACGGGCAATTTAGCATGGCCAATTCACCTAACCCGCACATCTTTGGACTGTGGGAGGAAACCGGAGCACCCGGAGGAAACCCACGCACACACGGGGAGGACGTGCAGACTCCGCACAGACAGTGACCCAACCGGGAATCGAACCTGGGACCCTGGAACTGTGAAGCATTTATGCTAACCACCATGCTACCGTGCTGCCCAAATCAGTGCTGGGGTCTCAACGTTTTACAATTTATATAAATGACTTGGATGAACGGACCAAAGGTATGGTTGCCTAAGTTGCTGACTACACAAACACAGATAGTTTGGGTTGTCTTGGGAGGAAAGGCTTGGACAGGCTGGGCCTGTATCCACTGGAATTTAGAAGAGTAAGAGGCAAGTTGATTAAAACCTTTTTAAGATTGTGAGATCTTGACAGTGTGATAATGGATATTGTAAAAATATTTTGGGGGATACTATGTTATTCTGAAAAGAAGTGTGACTTTGTGTCTGTAAATTACTTAATTAAGCTGGGGAAAGGCAAATATAGACAGTTTGTCTGGGGAATTGAGATGAAAAAGAGTAAAGGAATGAAATTTGTGTGTTTGCAAAGAAACTAAAGTCACGTGGACTTGTAATTAAATACATTGAGAAATTTGCATTAGGAGATAGTCAGGCACCTTGTTTTTTCAGCTGTTCAATATTTAAGGGGAGTAAATGTTTTATAAGTAAACAAGAAGATCATTACACTTTACTTGACTTGGAAAGGGAAGCACAGTAAGAAGTCTTACAACACCACGTTAAAGTCCAACATGTTTGTTCCAAACGCTAGCTTTCGGAGCACTGCTCCTTCCTCAGGTGAATTCAATACAGTAAGAGCACTTCTTACTGTGCTCCCCCCAGTCCAACGCCGGCATCTCCACATCATGCAAAGGGGAGGGCATAGGAAAATATGAAAGAATGTTATATTTTGGTAAAGCTTTGTTTAAAAATGTGCTCATGACAATGGAATCGAAGATGAAAGGCATAGGGCGCGATTCTCCGCTCTCATGCCGGTTCGGAGAATAGCGGGCCGCGCATATTTTCACGGCACCGCCGGTCCGACGCCCTCCCGCTATTCTCCGAACCCCGCACAAACTACACGTCGGCATTCCCGGCAAAGGCCTCGAAAGACCCCCCGACACGACCAGAATCCTGACTTATTGGCCCCCGCTATTCTCCGTCCCGGATGGGCCGAAGTCCCAACGTCCTCACGCCATGTTTTCACGCCGGCCAACACACCTGCTTTTGAAGTTCGTCAACCAGTCGTGCTGGCTGACGAGAGCTTCGAGGACGTCAGCGCACCGCTCAGCGCACCGCTCAGCACACTGCTGGAGTCTGGCCACAACGGGGATGGGATCCCCGAGAACGGGAGGGGGTCCAGAGCTGGGGGGGAGTGGGGGAGACTGAGGGGGGAGTGGGGGAGACTGAGGGGGGAGTGGGGGAGACTGAGGGGGGAGTGGGGGAGACTGAGGGGGGAGTGGGGGAGACTGAGGGGGGAGTGGGGGAGACTGAGGGGGAGTGGGGGAGACGGAGGGGGGAGTGGGGGAGACGGAGGGGGGAGTGGGGGAGACGGAGGGGGGAGTGGGGGAGAAGGAGGGGGGAGTGGGAGAGGGGGGGATAGGGAGAGAGTGAGCGAGTGACCCGTCCAACCCCGGTTACAAAATGTCTGCCACCATGCCATGGCGTGCCGGTCACGAGACACGGCCGCTAGTTGCCCTGTGGCTTACGGACACAGGCCACTGACGCACCGGTGAAGAGGACGTAGTTAACTGCCCGTTGGATACAGAAAGTGACCAGGGATTAGGCTGTCCGCGTGTCAGCAGCACGACCAGGCCACCGGGACACACAGGTATCCCGTGGCAGGCGGCTGCCGAGGTGTCGACTAACCTCCGTCTAACATGTCCCGTTTCTCTGCCCCCCCATCACCCTTCTGTAGGTTAGCACAATGTCTGCGAACAGAACGGCTATGTTCTGCGCAGTGGTTGGGGCCGCTGCACTGCATTTGGAGATGCAGCAGCATCCACAGCCACAACCCGCAGTGGATGCAGGGCCAGCTGCAGCAGCAGATGGAAGGGCCGAGGAGTTGCCAGTCGTCGAGCAGCATGGGGGGGAGGAGGAGGAGGGGGAGGAGGAGAGAGTGAGGGTGCAGCCATGGCACCAGAGGCGACGACCAAGGCCGAGGGTCCGGATCTCTTACAGGACATCACCTACAGGAGGAGACTCCGGCTGAGTAGGCGGACGGTGATACATATCTGTCACCTCGTGGCGCACCTTGCTCCACTTGGAACGGGGGGAGGACACGCGATCCCGGTTGCCATCAAGGTGACGGTCGCTCTTAACTTCTATGCGACCGGCTCCTTCCAGTCTCCGAGCGGGGACCTCTCCAGGATCTCCCAGTCATCGGTCCACAGGTGCATCTGGGATGTGACCGACGCCCTCTATGCCATCGCGGACCGCTACATCACCTTTCCCAAGGACCGAGCAACCCAAGACTCATGAGCTCGTGGATTCGCCAGCGTGGCCGGGATACCGATGGTGCAGGGAGCAATCAATTGTGTTCACGTCCCCATGCGCCTGCCTACAGGGGACAGGGAGGTGTTCACAAACAGGAGGGGGACATATTCCATGAATATCCAGGTGTATGCGACCCCCACATGACGTTCATGAACGTCTGTGCAAGGTTCCCAGGGAGTGTGCATGACTCCTACATACTGGCGCAGTCGTACATCCCTGCGATGTTTGAGGGACGCGCCCCCCCCCCCGGCTGAGGGGCTGGTTGCTAGGCGACAGGGGTTATCTGCTGAGGTCTTGGCTGATGACGCCTATACGGAGGCCTCAGACCAATGCGGAAACCCGATACAACGAGGCCCATGCAGCAATCAGGGGTGTGGTGGAGCGCTGCCTTGGCCTCCTGAAGATGAGATTCGGGTGCCTGGACTGCTCCAGAGGGGCCCTGCAGTACCAGCCCGACAGGGTCGCTCGCATTGTTGTGGTCTGCTGTGCGCTGCACAACATCGCGATGCAGAGGGGAGATGACCTGCTGCAGGAGGCGGAGGGAGAAGCCAGTGGCAGTGGTGCCATCACAGAGGAGGAGGAGGAGAGGGAGGAGGAGGAGGAGGAGGAGGAGGAGGCTGGCGGAGTGGCAGGCGCAGCACGCAGACATGACCCAGGTGCTGGTGATGTCCAGGAGGCGGCACGACGGACCCGGCGAGGTCGGCGGGCACGCGACGCCTTGGTGGCAGCACGGTTCACGCGTCGCATACGACGTCCCCGCTGAACACCAAACCACCACCTGCATCGCTAGTCGGGCAGAGGGTCAACACACAACTGCCACCACCACAACCCCCCCCTCTCAGTGTACACTGCTCCACTTCGACATCACCCTTACCACTGGGTCCAGACGGTATGGCACAACATTGATGGCTGTGTCAGCGGGTGTGATCAGTGCCATGTGGAATGATGACAGCTCGCTCTGCGATGAGCTGTGAGCTCAGAATCGTTAGAGAGAGTCTGACCCATGGCAATAGCTGAACCATCCACCTTGGTGGCCGCTGAGTTCGTCACGGACACTCCATCACGTGCCAGCGTGGGCTAGCTGTGGGAGGGGGTGGGGGGAGGGGCAGGGACTGCACGTCCAGCACCGAAGTTTCACCACTCGTCAACCCCAGCGACACTCGGTCACCATCACGATTCCTGTGGCTGTAGAACAATCACACGGTATTACAAGTAAGGTGGAACAGTGCGTTTAATGTTAACAATAATTTACAGGTGCCCTAGCCCCTACAACTAAACTGTGCCCTTCACCCGTGCCAGCTTACTCAGTGTCTCTCTTTGTTGCCTTACGGGCCCTACCACTACGTCTAAGTGATTACCCAGATGATACAGCAGGAGTGGAGGAGGACTGCTGCGAATCGCCCCCTTCGACTCGTTTCTCCTTTGGCAAGCGTTTCCTGGGGCGACCCGGCCTTGATGGGCCAGGCTGCTCTGCAGGCGTCTCGGGTGACGTTGTGCCACCCTGCTCTGCCTGCTGCCCACCCGATGCACCAGGGATGGGACAGGGGGAGGCCGAGAATTCCGTGACGTCCCGTGATGGAGTTAATGGGACGGGCCCCGAAACCTCCTCCTCCCTCGGGGAGCCCAGTGGCCCCCGGGCCTCATTTGGGACAGAGGTGCGAGCGGGGAGGTGCCCCGTCGCGCCACCGATACCTGGCGCTGCCAGTCCTGGAGGCCTGCAACAGTATCCACCAGGATCCGAAAGTTTGCAGAGATGGAGTCCAGGGAGTTAGACATTCCCACCAGGGACTGTGCGATCTCAACCTGTGAGTGCACGACGCCATCCAGCACATGTGTCAGGCGGTTGATGCTCTCCGCGACTGACTGCTGGGACTGGGCCATGGACTGCTGTGACTGTGCCATGGCGTGCTGCGACTGGGCCATGACCTGCTGAGACTCGGCCAAGGCCCGCAGAGCGCCGGCAATGTCGTGTTGGCTCTGGCGCATTGCTGCCTGTGAGAGGGCAACCCTGTCCAGGGCCGAGGATGACACGTGCACATTAACCCCAACGCCTTGCATAACCTGACCCATTGCCTCCACCGCGGATGCCACCCGTGCGATGTCGGCCTGGGTTGCTGCCATGAGCGGCACCATTCCCTGCTCGTGGACGCGGTTCGACTCCTCTAACAGCGTCTGCAGAGTCTGGAAGACAGCCCTCATCCCGTCATTGTGTCCCTGGGTTTCTTGATGCATCGGCTGTGCGGGTGGGTTGAGAAACTCCAGGAACTCGGAAAACGTCTGGAAGCCAGTTGGATGCTGGGCCTGGCCTGCCCTCCGCCAGTCCGGGCCCTCGGCTGCTCCGACCTGCACCTGCTGTACCTGCTCAGCTGTGATGTGTGACCCAGACTGTGACCCAGGAGCCTCATCACTAAATAGGCCAATCGGGGTGAGTGTCTCTGGGATGGTGGATGGTGTGGGAGATAGCTGTGCCGCAAGCTCGAGGTCGTCTTGGGTGGACGCCTCCTCTATGTCATCGGCCCGCTGAGAGGCCGCAGGGCGTTCGCGGGCCATTTCTCTCTCTTGCTCTCTCGCTGTCCTCTGGGCGTCCTGCTCCGCAGATTCGGTTGGGGAGGATGGGACTCCCCGCTGATCGGGCACCCTCTGTCGTGCGGCCCTGGGTGAGGTGGGGGCAGATGCCTGTGTCCGCCTGGAGGCAGACGGCCCTGGTCGTTCGGCATCACGTCCTAGGGAAGAGAATGAAATGGGTTATTTAGAGACACTCGGCCGGGCGCTGAACGGCCCCAGTGAGCAGGGTGTGAAGGGACAGAGGATGGGGGAGGTATTCCAGTGGGCAGGGTGTGAAGGGACAGAGGATGGGGAGGTGTCCAAGTGGGCAGGGTGTGTGAAGGGGCAGAGGATGGGGGAGGTGTTCCAGTGGGCAGGGTGTGAAGGGACAGAGGATGGGGGAGGCGTCCAAGTGGGCAGGGTGTGTGAAGGGACAGATTAAGTAAAGGGGGAGGGACAAGACAAAGCAAGAATGCCAAATTTCAAATATCACAATTAATACCACATGAGATTGGTTGACAAGTTGATTTTGATCAGCACAGGCATTGCCAGGGAGAAACCAGCAAGGAATTACAGACTTGCCATGTGTCTGTAATGCAATAAAGGCGCCGGATTTGAACATATTCCTCTTAGTTGCAGAGTCCCCTTAGTTGCAGAGTCCACTATCTTTAGTTGTTGAGCCCTCAGCTTTGACAAAGGGTCATCTGGATTCAAAACATTTGCTCTTTTCTCTCCCTACAGATGCTGCCAGACCTGCTGAGATGTTCCAGCATTTTCTCTTTGGTTTGAGATTCCAGCATCCGCAGTAATTTGCTTTTATCCCCGATCTATGTTGCTTCTAGCAAGTGTAAATGAACTATGTTATGAGCTTGATTTATATATGTTGTTCCCAAAATATCTACTATTAGATGTGACTGTGATTGGGCAACCCCACCCCCTGCCCCCCCCCGCTATTTCCCACCAATCTGTTTCACCCTTCCGGGGTCTGTGTAACATCACTCCAGGGCTGTGGGCTGTGTTGGCACTGTCAACCGGTCACTGTCGAGGGCAGGAGGGTGATGATAACCTGCTGGGAGCTGAGCACTGGTGCTCCTCAATCTATGCCATAGTCTGACTCCTGCCTTTCTGCTGAGTGCTTGCCCATGCTCATCACTTGCACATCATGTGCTTGGGCTGGGGTGCGGTAAAAGGCATCCAGGACCTCTATGCCCAGGAAGCTGGGGCAAGGAATTGATGGTCGGCCCGCATTGCGAAAGAAAGTGCCAGAGGTGTGATATTTTTCGGGTGCAACATTATTTCATGCTACACATGCGAGTCCCCAACTTCCTCTGTTCCCCGATGGTACAGCCCCACCTTCTCCCTCCCCCACAAGTGCCTTCTTAAGTGATTCCTGACTTTCTTAGCCTTCCGTGCTCTACTTCTGCGCTGTGTCACCACAAGACACATCAGAGTTGGAGGCAGCCTCCTGTTTACCACGTCCCGTGGCCTTCAATGGCTCTGGCGGGCATCCTCTGGGCTGTACATACTCCGCCGTGCCACCCTGGGGTGGGTCTTGGGGGAGCTTGTGGCTGGCGTCGCCACTCCTGAGCATGGCTTCAGCTTGGCACCCAGAGCCCCCTCCTCCTGGTCAGTGCTGATAGGACCCTGGGGTTCACCTTGGGACGTAGGTGCTGGATGGAGCATCGACTGCCCCTGCGTCATCTGGCTCTGCCAGCCCTGCTGGTTCCCAGTCAGATGCTGAGCCTCTGCACCAGATTTACCTGGAGGTGATGCAGTCAATATCATTGAGAGGGGTATGTTAACGACCCTCCAGCAGGTCCGTAGCTGACTGGAGGATCCCCAGAGGCTACGGGCACAGAGGATTCCCCGGTAATGCTGCGTAGCACAGTGGCCAACACTGCTCGGGTGGCGACCGCAGTGGAGATCCTGGTGCACAACGTCAGCAGCATGAGAGGAGGTGTCCAAGGATTGGCTCAGTTTGGCCTTGGCTCAGTGCCTCGACAGAGCGTCCCAGTCACTAGAGGACATGCCCCACTCCCATGTGGACCTTGATGAGATGCTGCAGAGAATAACCCAGTGTCAGGTGGGCATTGCCGGGACACTCCAGAGCATGCCCCAGCCACAAGGGGACATGTCCCAGTCACAGGAAGGCATTGCTAGGGCACCACAGAGCATATCCCAATCACTGAAGAGCATCGCCGAGGGCCTTGACACAATGCTGCAGACATCTATGACCACCAGTACGTATTTATAGCCATTCCTGCAAGGGGGCAAAGGACCTATAAAATCGATCTGGAGGTTTATCCAGGGGCCATTAACGGGGCGAGTGTGACTGAGCTGTGCCTTCTTCGAATACCTCTCGGGGTTATTCTGAGCACAAATTAAATAATTTTCGATGTAGTGCGTTAACATCCTCTCTCAAATTTGGCCACCAACAGAGCTGTCTCAGGTGGGCTGTGGCGGGGTCTATCCCTTGATGTCCATGACTGTCATGGAATAGGCAATCATTTGATTCCTGTCTTTCTTAGGAACCACATACAATTTATCTTTGATAACCACACCCTCGGGTGTGGTCAGAGCGTGTTTAAACTTGTCGTAAGGGGGCAAAAACTTACCTCTACTAATCTCCCTGAGATTGCTGTCCTGTTTTGAGTGCCTGTACTAGGTCCTCAATGTCTGTCTGTGAGACCTGAACTGAACTCACAGGGGCGCTAGCTGGTGCGCTAGCTGGGGGTGTCCAAAAATGTCTGTGCCTGGAACCTGCTTTTGCCAGTGTGTTGGCTTTCACATTTCCAAGGGGGGATAATCGATGGTGACTTCTAACTTTAATTATGCCTTAAGACCTATCCTTTGCCTGTTCTAGGATATGGCGGAGCAATGGGGCTGATGGAAGGGGCTTTCCATCCGCGGAAACAAAACCTCTTGTCTTCCACAGAGGTAGAAAATCCGTTAAACTGTTGCAGACATATAAACGATCCGAATATATATCTGCTGGGCTGGGGAACGAATCTGGGTGGTCCACTATGTATGCTATGGCCGCGAGCTCTGCTGCCTGCGCACCTAAGTGACCGGGTAACATTAACAATATCTCTTCTAATGCACGTCCCTGCGCATCCTCTACATAGATGCTGCATCCTGTAATGCGCTCACCACTTAAAACAGTGGATGAACCATCCACATAAATCTTCGAAGGGGCACACGTGTCTGTGTGCTGGGGGCTTTGATTTGAACTTCCTATCTTCCTGGGGGGCGTCTTTGCAATGAAGGGTCCTGTGTTATG